>NW_005871059.1:1495846-1600477 GCF_000147115.1 Myotis lucifugus | reverse complement strand
GGGACAGGTTGTTTAATACCCCAACTATGCATGTACATATGAAGAAATCCCTATTTTACACACTGTCTCCCTCTCAAATGAAAACATAGGGATATATTTTTGATAAGGTAGCAGGTCAGTAAACACTTCTTATGCTTATGTAGCATGCATGATAGGAGGTATAAATAAAGACAAAATCTGGCTTAGTGCCTTGACTTGAGAAAAGACCTTGACAACCCTTAGGAGACTCTTTCAATTGAAGAAACAGCAGAGGATGTCACTGCCTGGACTCTGGCAGTGACAGAAGAATGGAGAGGAAGAAAAGAGATTAAATGAATATGAGAATGGCTTTGATATTTCAGAACAAATAACAGCAATCAGTTTAATTTAAAATAATCTCCAGAACAACAACAAAAATGTGTTAAGTGTATTTTTAAAAATATTATTATTAGATCTCTTGCCTAATTAAAGTTGATGCTGTGCCATTACGTCTCAATTGTGGAATTTATAGCTTCAGAGTTATTTCAAATTCAGTTCTCTGATGATGTTTTCACCAACTCATTAATTCTTACTCTTCAAAGAGAATTTTATCCTATGGAAGCTGGGAGCAAAATCAGGTTGGATAATGAAGATCACATGTTTTATCCTAACTCAACCCAAATAGAAAGTCTATTTCATGCTACAGAATTGAAAACCCTTTTCAAGCTGTGTTTAGAAAAGCATTGGCATTTGGGCATGAAACCAGATGCATAGGTGATGCTAGCAGGATGTGGGACTCAAGGAGAGACAGAAAAGTGAAGGTGGGAGGAAAGGGAAGCACGGTACCTTGCAATCGTGACCTCATAGTTCATTATTTTGTTGGAGGTATTACAAATGTCAGATGTACCTATCGAGATGCACCTAGCTTCACGCATAAATGCTAAATAATTCCAAAGTTAATTAAACACCCCATTACAACATAAGGATTCGCTTTACACTGTTCTGTTGCCTGAGACATTTTACCCCCAGATATGTGTGGCTCCCTCCCTCCCTGTGGTCAGATTTCAATGTCACTTAACAGTCAGACCTTCCCCACCCAACCCCTGACTTTCCTTTTCAAACCCTCCTCCCCTGTTATCGCTTTATTTTCTCCTAGAGCTATCACAGCTGGCATGTTATATTTTTTACTTGCTTATTTATTATCTGCTATCCAAGACTATCAACTTTATGAAAGCAAGAACTTGGTTATATTCCCAAATACCTATATCTGTGCTGGGCATTTGGTGGGCAGTTAACAAATATTTGTTGAAAGAATGAATAAAAACATCCACAAAACAAAATCTACAAGCTTCACAATAATTTTAGAGGGGAAAAAATGCCTTTTCAAACAAACATAAAAGGAAACAAAACAAAAAAAAAATATTTTTAAAGCTCCTACTCTGTAAAAGGCACTATGGTAGATATAAGGAATCTAAAATGTTAATATTTTTAATTCAAATTCTCTTAATGACTCTCATAATTTCAAGTCTACTTTCAGTTCTACATTTTTATAGGTGAACTGTCCTAATTAGATTTTGTGCATTTTTTGTTTGTTTTTGCCAAATTCAGTTGAACCAAAACCAATTCTTTTCATGTTCTTCATCGTGCTTGAACCCTTATTCTGTGAAAACGTTGCCTAAAATTAGGAAAAAATGCTTTTTTAAAATTGATTTCAGAGAGGAAAGAAGAGGGAGAGAGAGATAGAAATATCAATGATGAGAATCATTGATCAGCTGCCTCCTGCAAGCCCCCCCACTGGGGATCAAGCCCACAACCCAGGCATGTGCCCTTGACCGGAATCAAACCTGGAACCCTTCAGTTCGCAGGCCGACACTCTATCCACTGAGCCAAACCAGGCAAGGGCGGGAAAAAAAATGCTTTTTTTCTCATTTATATCATCATCTCTGTTAGTGGAATTATAAGAAATTTCTGAATTATTAAGATAATCGCTTTTATTTTGAAATAAATAATATTTCTGCAGGTAATAATTTTCGCTAAAAAATGTAAAAGATATGACTTTGTTTTTAGGTTGAGTCTATGCTATAATGAAATTGCTCCACAGAATCAGTAAATTCTAATAGCAAAGACTTCTATATTCTTTTTCCTATGCATTAATTTGACATTTAAAAGGAATTGGATAGCCCTGGCCACTGTTGCTCATTTGGTTGAGCCTGTCCTATGCACTGAAGGTTCGCCAGTTGGATTCCTGATCAGGGCACACGCTTGGGTTAGGTGTGGGCTCAATCCCCAGTGAGGAGCATGCAGGAGGCAGCCAATTGATGTTTCTCTCTCACACTGATGTTTCTTTCTCTCTCTCCCTCTCCCGTCCTCTCTCTCTCTCTATAATCAATTAAAAACATATTGAAAAGAAAAGGAAAGTGGGTGTTAAAAATCTAATAAAATAAAGCTCTTTACTAAATCCACCATCTCACATGTCAAAACTGCTCCTTCTCTTCTGCATTGATCTTCAGGCCATTTTAGATGCCCTAACTTCCTTCACTAACCCCTCCTTCAAATGGTCAAGTTTCCAAACCTGCTAATGTTTCCTCTTCATCATCAAACACATCCATCCCTCTCTCTTCATCCCTACTTCCAAAGTGTTAATTATTAATTCACATATTGGCCATTTTTCACCTGGATTACTGCCCTGGCCTCCTGACTGGCATCAGCTTCTGTTCTTGTTCACCAAAGATCCAGACCCTTCTATAGCCAAGTGAACCTTCTAAAACCCAAACTTCATGCTATGCCATCTACTTGCTTCAAATTCTTTACTTGTTTTATATATCTTTAGTGATAACGTTCACACTGTTTGGTTTAGTATAAAATCTGATTACATGTCTTTGCACATGTTTTTTCCTTTTTACTCTTACTCACCTCACTTCCTTCAGGGCAATTTACGTGCTCCTGTATGTCTTCCCCTAGCATCATGTAAAACCCATCCATAGTATTTATGGCAGGGAGAGCTGAGATTGCCATGCGCTAAGAAACTGCAGGTAGTCCTAGTTCAGCTCCAAGTATGTTATGTTTGCTGAGAGGAATAGGCAAGCCGAGGGGAACAGTGAGGTTGCTTGGGACAACAGATAGAGGGGCAGGGACAGCTTTTAGAGATTGGAGAGAGGAGTTAGAAACAAGCTATTCTTAAGAAGCTAACAGTCAAATAAGAAAAATATCAGCTACTTAAAGGTGATTTATTTTGTGCATTAGATTCCACATATAAGTGAAATCATTTGGTACTTATCTTTCTCTGACCGGTTTATTTCACTTAGCATAATAATTTCCAGGTCCATCCATGCTGTTGCAAACGGTAAGAAGACTCGTGGAAACAGAAAACAGACTGACAACTGTCATAGGGGAGAAGGGTGAGGGCTGGGTGAGATGGGTGAAGGGGTTAAGCAAAGAAAAGAAAGAAAGACCTATGGACACAGACAATAGTATGGTGATTGCCAGAGGGAGAGGGGAATTGGGGAGGTAGAAGAGGATAAAAGGGGGATAAATGGTGATGGAAGGAGACTCGACTTGGGATGGTAAACACACAATACAATATATAGATGATGTATTTATAGAATTGTACACCTGAAACCTATATAATTTTATTTACCAACTAGAGGCCTGATGTATGAAAATTTGTGCAAGAGTAGGCCTTCCTTTCCTCTGGCTGCCAGCACTGGCTTCCCTCTGGCACCTGTGACCTGGGCTTCCCTCCTCCGGCCGCTGGCAGGCACCCGGGGCCCAGGCTGGTTTCCCTCTGGCCCTGGCTTCATCAGGAAGGATGCCCGGAATGACATCTGGAAGACATCCGGTCTAATTAGCATATTACCCTTTTATTATTATAGATGTCACTCCAATAAATTCAATTAAAGGTGATTTACAAAAAGCTTGCTGTGTGGGAATAATGAAGTCACCATCATTTCAGGAAAATCCTTTACCAATAGTATTCTTCTATGCTTTATATGGTGTTTTAAAAACATTTAGTTGATACATTGTGTGGATGTGTGCATGGGTGTATGTGTGATTTGAGGAACAACTAGGACTATCTTAGGGCACTGCCCCTAAGTAGAATTTCTAACAAGCAAGATCCAAGGGATGGGCTAAGCATGTTCTGAGGTGTGTGATGCTCCCAATTCTGCTTCTAAGGAGGAAGGGCAGGCCCTAAAGGGAATCAGGAATCTGCCACTCGCCCTGCTGCTTCACGGGCTCCAGGATCAATGGCTGATTTGGTGTCAAGATGAAGCCAGAGCAAATCAGGCCATCTACCTGGATCCCACCTCCTTGTCCCCCAGCCTAATTAGCTGCCCCACCACAGATAAAGCAGCTTTATTCAGGGCCAGTGTTACAGTCACTTGATACCCAAGAGTTAGGACAAATAAATGTTTATTGAATGAAAACAGTATATAGCCTGGTCTGGAATCTGTCTTTGGCAATAGCAGGCCCACAAAATGTGGAAGGGAATTTCAGAAATATTTAAGACTATAAAAGCTTAGCAAGAAATGACAAGTATAATGTGACCATCACTGGGGCCCCATTTACAGGCTCAAGGTTTATAAACATGTAACTATTTTTTTAGGTATCCAGACAGAATAAGTATAAGTTTCTTTAAATTTCATGGTGGGACCAATGCCTGGCTTCCTAATGTGAAAGGCCTTGTCGTTGCTTCTCCTAAAATTCTAAAATGATTATCACGTGTTCGTTATTTATACGATACCCTCAATGGGGGTGGGGTAGGGAGACATGGGTAATGTTGAAAAAGAAGAGAAATTGTATGATGTTCCTGTGAGTTAATACCTACTCAGACATAAAAACAAAGAACTTCTTTGAAATCACTTTGACATTGAGCACTAAGGTTCAATTTCAGAGCTTACACTGAATATCAAGTTCTTGGCTTCCACTTCTTGGTTCAATCCAAGATTCTAATTTATCTCCAATTAATTATCACAACTAACTTAAGTATTACATCACATTTCAAGTCTTATGGGAGGACACTCTTAAAACTTATTCACTTTCCACTATCCTAGCATTTTTTTTTATCACATTTAACTCATCTATTCCATTCTAATTACTTTCTAAAAACTCTAGGAGTTTTATAACTAGTCTTTAATTTTGCTAATTCTGGCATCAAAACGTGAATATATAAATGCCAAACAACATATTAAATTATATTTTTAAAAATAAAGTTTTTAAGTTAAGATTTAACTGCCTGAAAAATAGCATTTATTGGACAAGAGTACTTAAACATTTGTCAATTCTAATTACCACAACAACCCTCTTGGTAATAATTATCATTATACCCATTTCACAAATGGAGAAACTGAGGTTCATAAAATAAGTAACTGCTAGTTTGTTGGTGTGCTGGGATTTGACCCTCCATCTGCCTAATTCCAAAACTCTTATTGTTTTTCCCAAACTGTTACACCAGGTAAATCTAGTGGTCAGGAAATATTCATGAATTATAAATCTACACTAGTGTTTTCAAAACTTCAGTTATTTACATTTCTACATTTTTGTCATATCAGTGCATAAGTGCTTTTTGATTACACTTTTCTATAAACGAAGTTATATTTAACACATTTATTTAAAAAAACACTTTATTAAAAAAACACTTTATTACTATGTGACTGAAAAATTATTATTAGTATTTGTTATAAGTAGAAGATAACTATACAATTAAATATAATAAAATATTTTTATCCCATATGAATTTAAAATTAATGTATAAAATAAGCAAGATGCATATAATATTGATTCTAATTTTAAAACAGAATTCAAAATGTTTAAATCTTATTTCAAATTTGTTCTTTTGTATCTTGTGACGATGATATTGAGTCATTTCTATGCAAGAAGCTTTCCTATAATATTCTACTCTAACTACAATTAAGGGTTAATTGGACAAGAGTACTTTAACATATGTCAATTCTAATTACCACAACAACCCTCTCGGGTTTTATAACCCTTAACTTTAAGACTATGGTGCTAGTTTATTGTAGAAAATTGTATTTACTCATTGTAAGGTTGTTATAGAAAATTAAACTTTCTGTCTAATATTTAACCTGATGTCAGTGCTCTTCTTTTATTTAAAGCAACTGGCAGGACAAGAATGATAGAGTTTCTTGGCATTTGGGAATAGTATTTTATTTTATTTAACTTTATTTTTATTGTTGACACTATTACAGATGTCGCCATTTTCCCTCCCTTTGACCACCCAGCCCCCATAGAAAAAGTATTTTTAAGTTTTTTTTCCTTTGCAGAAGTTACACAAGAAAAACAAATACTTGTTATAGCAGAAAACATTTTTTAAATCTTTATTTATTAAGTTTTTGGGGTGACATTGGTCAACATGAAAAAAAACGAGTTCCTCAATGATAAAAATAAAATAAGATTAGTCAGTAATGAAAAGATAACAACTTGATATTCAGTTTAAGATAAAATAAGGTTTTATATCAATATGACAATTCCAATTTTAGTTTTATTGTTATTCATCATTGAGAATTTTGTCTCTTGTGTGTATTCTAAAATTGTAGATGGCATCTAAATGACTGGGACTTAAACTGGAGACCCTTCAGTATTCTGGCTGATGCTTTAACCATAGAGCAACACTGACCAGGGAGTGGCAAAACAACATATTTAAATGGTTGACCTTGTATTCAGCTTGTATTTGAAAGAAAAATATTATATACTAGAGGCCTGGTGCACGAAATTTCGTGCACTGGGAGGGGTCCCTCAGCCCAGCCTGCGCCCTTTTGCAGTCCGGGAGCCCTCAGAGGATGTCCACCGGCCACGTAGGTGGGAGAGGCTCCCACCACCATCATTGCGCTCGCCAGCCGTGAGCCCGGCTTCTGGCTAAGAGTGGTGCTCCCCTTGTGGGAGTGCACTGACCACACATAGCAGCTCCTGCATTGAGCATCTGCCCCCTGGTGGTTATTTGTAAATGTAGATCAATTAGAAGTTTTATGTAATTCCATTTAAAGTTTATGCTAGTTTTCAATAATCTACAGTCCCCCTTTCCCACCAAATAAATAAAAAAACTGACAGGATAGGATTATATTTCCAGTTTTTATTGGATTTATGGCCTATTAGTGGCCTTTACTTGTATGCTACACTATAAGTGAGGTTGCTATGGATTTTGCATTTCATCATTACTGATCAGGAGGCTTGACTGTTGATCCTTTGATTTTGCTAAAAAAAAATTCTATAGTTTTCTTCTGTGTCCATTGTGTTTCAAAATTGCACTTGAGTTTGGATGGGTTTATACTAGAATTTGAGAGTGTCCCCAACAAAGGAATATGTTCACTCTGTTACCGGTTAATAAAAATTAGACTTTAAATAATTTTTATCATATTTGTAAGAAATTTTACTTTTTTACTTGGTATTTTATGACAATAAAGAAGATTCATGCCAGTTCATTTATTTTGTCCTCACATCTATCTAAAGCAGCGGCTCTCAACCTGTGGGTTGCGACCCCTTTGGGGGTCGAACGACCCTTTCACAGGGGTCGCCTAAGACCATGGGACAACACATATTGAATATATAATTACATATTGTTTTGTGATTAATCACTATGCTTTAATTATGTTCAATTTGTAACAATAAAAATACATCCTGCATATCAGATATTTACATTATGATTCATAACAGTAGCAAAATTACAGTTATGAAGTAGCAACAAAAATAATGTTATGATTGGGGGTCACCACAACATGAGGAACTGTATTAAAGGGTCGCGGCATTAGGAAGGTTGAGAACCACTGATCTAAAGGCATGTGGCTGATGTTATCACATTCACCACTAGTTCCAACATTTTCATTACAGAATTAACTTTCTCTGATCTTAAAAAGGTCTCTCTATAAGGAATAATATAAGCCTATAATAGAGCTCTAATTAAAAAATATGTATATTAATACATTCTTCCCACACTAATAATTTTTAACATATGGAAATAGGTTTTTTTGTGGGGTGGGATTGTTGTTGTTAATCCTCACCAGAGGAAATTTTTCCATTGATTTTTAGAGAGAGTGGAAGGGAAGGGGGGAGAGACAGAGAGAGAGAAACATGGATGTGAGAGAGACATATCAATTGGTTGCCTCCTGCAAGCGCCCGACCAGAGCTGGGGATTGAGCCTGCAACCAAGGTACGGTGACTGGAATTGAAGCCTCGAACCCAGGACCCTTCAGTCCATGGATCAATGCTCTATCCACTGAGCCAAACTGGCTAGGACTGGAAGGAGGTCTTAATGAACTGGGTGTGTCTGGTTATGTACATATAAAAAAGAACATAGAGCTATTCAGCAGAGAGAGATTGGAGACTGAACTAATTTTATAGAGGAAAAACAGGCAAGTGAGCAAGAGTCTTAGTGGAAAGAGTTTGAGACAATAAATGTGTTAGGTGCTGACAACTCTATAGTTTTCATCTTTATCTATCCACTTTCGGCCCTTGGGCTCTAAGAAAACATTTAATATCCTAACAATACTAGTACATTCCCCATTTTTGCTTGAAGTAGCTCAAGCAGATTATTATTACTTGTTATCAAATGAACCTCTTCTAAGATAAGTTCTGACTGACCTTTATGTTTGATTTGGTTACGTGGCCATAAACACACAATCCAACATTAAGTGTGATCTTTATACTCAGTATGAAGCCTTTTAAGAATTGTTAGTATGAAGTTAAACTACTTCAATAGTAAAATATTTTTACACACAGTAGCCCTGCTCCTCCCCTCAAAAAAAACCTAACAGTAAAGAATGTTTTTCAATGTTTTATTTGGTTTGAGGCTGGGTCAGAATTGGGAAACCTGACCTATAAAATGAATATAGGTAACATACAAGGTTACTGAAGTCTCTATGGAGATGTGGCCTAGAGGAATCTCAAGAATCCTCTGATAATTTTGAAAGATGGATGTATATTTAGCACTGCATAAAAATCTGGATTCACAGGAAAATTGAAAGCCAGGGGCATCAATTTTTACAATCAATGCAAGATTTCATCCTAAGTGTCTTAAGGTCCTGGCAGACTTCACAACTGCCTGTGGCCATGTCCCTCTGCTTGTCCAAGAACTCGGGTAGATGTGCACCATATGTTCAGCTCATTACCAAGTCAGGCCTACAAGTCTATTTTGGAAGCACATCGTTAACCATGGGATACATTTTTTTTTTTAAATTACAGCATATGTCCTAATACAAGGAAGGAATTCTAAAATAATGGAATAATGGAGTATTGGCTTAATTTCAGCAAAACGAAAGAAAATATAACTAGGAAAAAGCCTAATCATATTAATATGTAAGTACAGAAATCAGTGTCCACTTCCATTCTCAGAGCTAATAGTGATGTTATATAAAACCTTTACATTAAATAAAGTGTTCTCAAGTTACCTGCACATGTTAGACTCAAATAAATGTGACTTTATTTTCTTTCCCCCAACATTTGAATGAAAGATTAGCAAAACTCTTTAGAGGACAAAGATTAGAGTTTAAATTTTCCCAATATGAAAAGTAAACTTGAGTGGTGAAAGAATTGGCAAAAATAAATAAATGAAAATCCAAATTTATAAACATGGCTTTGTAATTAAATCCTTTTCTTAAAAATGATCAGATTGCTTTAATCTTATATTTGGACTTAAATAATTTTCATCTTTATGGAAACTAATATGAAATCTAAAACTTTAAGGCATGACAATGGATTGTGTTTTTCTTCTAATGATAGTAATTATTTGCCTTTAGTAATTATCTCCACTGCTATTTGCAGGAATCTCTCCAAAATCTATAGCCTTGGGTATTACTTAAGGAAATTATGTTAATACACAGTTCTGATTTTAATTTAATTATTTTTATTCATAACCACATTTTCCATTTGAAGTTATGTTAATTCTAAGAATGTGACTTTGAAAGATGTTCTGACTGCATATATGGAGAAAAGCTTTCTTTAATTTGATATCACAATGTTCAATCTCTGACATACGTTATGAAAACCACTAGAGGCCCAGTGCATGAATTCATGTGCCGGTGGGGTCCCTCAGCCTGGCCTGCTCCCTCTCGCAATCTGGGACCCCTCAAAAGATGTAGTAGTGGGGCCAGGCTCTGCGCCGCTCCTGCTCATTCAGGCCCCACTTCTCCTGCCGCAGCTCAGTAGTGCGCTGCCATGAAGGCAGATAGGCTCGCACCCCCACAGCTGCACTCGCCAGCTGTGAGCCCAGCATCTGATGCCCGTCAGCCAGCTGAGCAGAGCTCCTGCTCAGCTCCTGCATTTGGCATCTGTCCCCTGGTGGTCAGTGTGTGTCATAGCAACCAGTCTACCGGCCTTTTGGTCCTTTGGTCACTTAGGCTTTTATATACATAGATTTCCCATTTGAAACCAATAAGCCCTCCTTTACCTCGGATTCCAGCTGCAAAGATATGTGGTATAATGCTCACTTAGATTAGGGACCTATTTTGCAAAATAAAGTTATTTATAGATAAAAGAATCCAAGGCCAAAAAAAAAAAATTAAACTGACCCCAAACATATATATATTTGAAGCAATACCAAAGTTCTGGAGACAGTTCTGATTTTTTTTACATACAGGAAATGTCCACCTGACCATTCTACCACTTAAAAAAGGTTTAGTCATTTGTCCATCCAAAGGACATTCTGGCTCCTGGTTTACAGCATCACCTTGGATATGGGAGGAGATAGGGCTGATGAGCTAGTTGAATGCAATTTCATGAATTCAGTTTAATGATAATGAAACTTAATAATCCTGACATCCCTCTTTAGCCATCCTCCCTTCAGTCCATCTGGCCCTCATTCAATGAGTCTGCTTCTGCTCAGAAAATCTGAATATCCTAGAAGCCCTACATGCCAGAGCCCACTGGAACCACATAAGATTTCATAAAACATCTTGAAAATCCATATCCATATTTCATCTGAGAACAGATCCTATGCTAGTCTCAAAGCTCTAAAATTGCCCCAAAATTGAAACAATAACTAACATCTTTTCCAATAATCTCCTTTATCTTAACAATGTGTTTATGAAATAATAGCAAATCTAATATTCTGTTCATTTTTACAGATAGAGATATGCAGAGACACAAATTGAGAAACTTGCCTGTTTTTGTTACCTAAATTACATTAGCATAAGTTCTAGCATCCTTTTTCTAACTCATTTGGTCTAATTCAGAACACATTATTTTCAGCTCTTGTGTGTAGTTGAAACTGTACTTCACATTGGATGCTGTGTGTATCCCCACAACTTAAACAGTGACCCAAAGTATACTGTCCTCTGATTTCTCACAGTGCACAATGAATCTCTGAGTTTCCCAGGGTACTTGCCTTATAAAAAGAATTGAACAATGAACAAACAAAAAATAAACAAACCTATTTTGATATATAATCTAATATACTTTTCTGAAAAACTCACTTTATTGAAGTCAGCATGTATTTAACCTATTATGTTCATTTTCAATCATTCATTTTTTTCCTTTTGAAAATGAAATCATAATTTGGGACTGGGCTATGGTGCTTCTTCTTGAAACTTAGGTATTAACAGCTGAGACCTAAAGGGTCTCATTCACTCAAGCAAGGTATGTCTTAGAGTCAAATGTTCTTTGCTATAGTTTACAATTAAGTATTGCCTGTTGGAGAAAAGTCCACGCACTGGGCAATTTCATACAATTCACCAAAGAATGCAAATAATTTCTCCTACAGAATGATAAGGATGGTCACAATAAAGCAGCTCTACTCCGTTACTGAGTGCTAATTTTGTGATGAGCGCTATAAATCATTTTGAATTTTTAATTATTTGAAATCGATCCTATTGTATGATTTCTTTGGCCAAACATTGAGAGGATATCCTTGATAGTTTCAAGTTGTGAGAATTCCACACTCACACTATTTTAACTTGGCTCTTGGAAGCTACAGATGTGTAGAAGTTAATTATTCTGGTAGAATGACAACCTGGGTTGAGATAGATGAGTAGTTCTCAAATTCAAATGTGCATCCGAAGCACCTGGAGGGCCTAACAAACAAAACTTGCTGAATCAGTTTTGTTTGGTTTTAAGAGGTCTAAGTGGAGCCTGAAAACTTACATTCCTAATAAATTCTCAGGGACCATACTTTGACAATTATTGAGACAAAAGACACATACCACTATAAACTTTTAAGAAAACCCAGGAAAAAAATAGTGAAATAAAATTTTTATAATAGAATTTAGGTGACCTATTTAAGGTTTCTAGGAAAAATGCAGGATTCCCAGTTACATTTCAATTTTAGATAAACCACAAATTCATTATTACTATAAGCGTATTCCATATATTGCATGAGACATACTCACACAAAGAAATGGTCATTGCTTATCTGGAATTCAAATTTAACTGTATGTCTGTATTACAACTTCAGCCTATATAGGGCTATTAGCAATTTGCTCCTTGGTTGTGAAGACATACACCTCTAAACTAGGAGGATCACATGATGTTTTTCTCCATTGCTTTTGCGTGTACCTTAATTTTGCGCTTACCTTTTCATATGACAGGAATGACTTTGAAGCCTCAGAGAGGTTGAGGCTTCTTTGGCTTTCGCTGCTAAGAAAGGACTTGGACAAAAGGACTTAGCACTTTTTGAGGGAGAGGCGTTCATACACTCCACTGGAAAATGCTCAGGGGCGCGTGTTGATTCCTCAAAACTGTGAAATATGGAGAAGAAACAAAAATCTAGAGTTGGAGCCCTGACTGGTTTGACTCAGTGGATAGAGCGTCAGCCTGTGGACTGAAAGGTCCCAGGTTCAATTCTGGTCAAAGGCATGTACCTTGGTTGCGGGCACATCCCCAGTAGGAGGTGTGCAGGAGGCACCTGATCAATGTTTCTCTCTCATCGATGTTTCTAACTCTCTATCCCTCTCCTTTCCTCTCTGTAAAAAATCAATAAAATGTATTTTTAAAAAATTTAAAAAAATCTAGAGTTGGAGAATTCCACTCACCAGAAATGTTCCACAAGAATTTTGTATCACACACACAAAAATAAAAGACCCCAGTTTTCCATGGCACTTCGTATCAGGAGACATGAAGCTGTGTGGTTCCTCCAGGTCTCCTAAGGCATTGGCAGTGCTAGATAACTGGAGTGGAAGGGAGAAGAATGAATCAGGAAAGGAATAAATAAATCAGGGAAGAGAGAGTGAGAGAGAGAGAGAGAGAGAGAACAAAAGATTTTTTTTCTTTGTGGTTTCTGTGAATATGAAACTTTGGAGAAAAGCAATAACATTTAGAAAAAAATCTGGGGAGCTTTCTGTGAGACATATCATGGAAAACCACAGGCAGCTCCTTTTAATAAAACCAGTTGCAATCATGAATGTTATACATTCCATTTGCCATCCTTTTCTTCTTTATATATGATCTCAGCCAGAATCCATCCTAGATTTATTTAGGGCAGAATTCAATTATATTTGTTCATAGTAGGTTGGGGAGTAGTGATTATCAAGGATTTTGTGTCTCAATCTCCTCACTCTGCAGTAACTTGAATTAAATGAAACAGGTGTTAAACTTTGTTGTACATTGGAATCACATGAGAACTTTTAAAAAATATATCAAACCTTCATCCTTAAAGATAATTATTCCATTGGTCTAAGCGGGACCTGCGCAACCAAGGTCTAGAACCAATGGATTTAAATTATCAGCCCAAGAGTATGCTTTCAGCATGACCATCAAACTGTTGGGATAATATAACAAGAGTGGGATCCAGGTAAGCCCCATAGTGATTACTGGAATAACAGAAGCAACTCAAAGGAATATCATGGAGACCACACTGAAGTTGGGGAATGCTGTCAGAACTGTGGGACTAACCATGAAACCAAACCTAGGCAGTAGTATGTGAGTTTTTACTAAGTTTAGAAATCTATAGAAAATTCCCCATGTAACCTCAAACTGGAATTTTGTCTAATTGTTTGCCCATCCTCCATGGTACCTGGTTTCTGTAAAAACTGGGTGGTGAAAACAGATTAATTTCTGATTTTCTTAGAGTCTTCTACCTAGCTCCACCAGCTACACTGGGTTCCCAGGGTTAGTCACAATGCAGGGTCTAGAATTAAGGAGACCTTGAACCTTCTAAGATGGACTGAATACAGTCATAAAATTGATCAATTCATGTATAGTACTGTGCCAGAAGCAAGAGGAAAAAAAAAACCTTGAACTGTTTTATAACATATAGAAACAGCACAGAGATGGATAGATTTAAAAGCCAAGATGGGCTGCCATTTATGTGAAAGGCCATGCACTGAGAGTTTATATGGATTCAAAGTCTTGAAGATAACTATCTCTGTGCAGGATCCTCTTACTGTTCTAAAAGGGGATTATGGTCAGAAAGTTCAAGAATTCATATCCTTGTGCAGTAAGTGTGAAAAATATATTCCTGCCTGGCTGGTGTTGCTCAGTGGTTAAGTGTCAACCTGTGAACCAGGAGATTATGGTTTTATTTACAGTCAGGGCACATTCTGAGGTGGTGGGCTGGATTTCCTGGCGGGGGGCGGGGGAGGAGGTGGCGGGCATGAAGGAGGCAGCCAATCAAGGATTCTCTCTCATCATTGATGTTTTTATCTTTCACTCCCCCTTCCTCTTGGAAATCAATAAAAATATATTTTAAAAATACATATACTCTGTCTTCATGTTCAGAGTAGAAGAACAATTCAATGAAGCTCTCTATTCCAGATCAGTGAAAGAGACTTGGAGTCTCAGAAGTTTAGTTCATACAAGGGAGATCGGCACACAGAAAATAACTATATTAATTTCATGGTCACCCTACAGAGGTCCCAAAATTTTCATTGATGATAAAGTCAACTAGGGGAGAGGACAAAAGGGATTCAATCAGACATCAAAGAGAACTGACCAATGGAAACCAGGTCTAAAACACTGTGGTATTTCAGGGGGAAAGGAAGTAAAACAAGTATATGCCTTGAAGACAAAAGCCCAACAAGCAGGACCCAGTGTATGGGTATAAAAATTGTATCCCTATCTTGATTGAAGATTTCTCACAAATTTGCTTCTAGTATGTATGGTATAGTGGTATATATGCTACATTACTGCCCTGTTCATCCTCTTATCTCTTAAAACTTTTCAGACTCCAACATGCATGGGATACAACCTGAACTTCCAACAGCTTGACTTTGCTAGTGAAAAAAACATTTAGTGTTTAATTTATCCAAAGCATTTGTTTCTGCTATAACCAAAAACATCAATGTTGGAAGAGAGGAACTTGGCTCTCCGAGTATTCTCTACCCCTCAGAGCTAAGATCTGAATATAGAAATTTAAAGGCCATAGCATGACCATGGCACTATCTCCAAAATCCTTAAGAGAAATTATGTTCACCTGAAGGAGAAGAACCATGGGTGTGTGTGTTGTGGGGGGGTGGGGGGGGGATATACTCTAATTAAAAGGAGTCCAAAGGTAATCCAAAGAAATATTATTCTTCTTGGTATGGAAGATCTCAGAGATGGATTTATGAAACATTAAAATGAAGTAGAGCATTGTATGCTCCATGAGAATTTCCCATGAAAAAGTAAGCAAATAACTCTCTGTACCATTGAACATGGAATCACCTGGTCCTCAGCCATCTGAGATAGTTCAGCACATCAGAGTGTTAGGGGCATGAATCCCAATGGCCATTTGTGGCTAGAAAATTATGCAGTATGACAGGGTTTGTGGAGGGTTGGAAGGGGAAAAGAAAATGAATTAGTTAAACATGAGAAAATCAGATTTGTAGCGACTATCCTTTGTAGGAAAATTCATGAAAAGATTATGAGCTAGAAGAACTGCCTCATAGTGAATTATCAAGCTACAGGCATTAACTTGAAAAGTAAATAATTATTTTTTTCTTCTTTTCTTTTCAACCAATGCTTTTATACAAATTAATAGTACATTTCTATGTTAATACAACTAAATAAAAATATAAATAATTCCAAACAGGCTATTACAACAGTTGTTGCAAATAGAACCAAATTAGGAAAATTCAAGTAGCTTTTGTGTTCCCCTCCCCCCCATAACTAATCCTCATTGGAAGATATTATTGCTTACTTTAATTTTTATTTTCCCCATGCTTGAATGCTTTTATAAACTTTTCCAGAATAGTTTGTTTTCTATTCAAGGATCCTTTCAGAAATATATACAACTTCAGTTGTTGGGGTCCAGCCCCAGCAGGTCCAGGTGTTCCCAAAGGTGAGGATGGAGTTGGCAAAGAATGAAGGACACGGAGACAGCGTTCAGATGATCAGCAAGCCAGGTTCTCTAGCCAAGTTCTTCCTTTATTCTCCTGTTACATCTGTATTTATACCATTTGATTTTAATCCTATCCTTTCTATTCCAAAGGTTTAGGGCATTTGTTATCTCCATTCCAAGGTCACTACTCTACTGTTCTGTTAAGCTACAAGGAAGGAACTGAAGGAGATTATCCTAAGTAAAGGTTATGTAACTTAAGCATGATTGTTCATAGTTGAGGTGATTAATTACCCGCCTGGTACTTAGTCAAGAGGTTTTACTGGTTTATTCCCTTCCTTAGTCCTGTTAATCCCTAACTCCAGGGAAAAATCCCCACCTGGGGAAACCTTTCTCAGAGAGGTGACCCTTGTTAGAACACATAGCACTAAGAAGGGGAGCAAACATATTAAGAACAATATGCCATATATACCAGGTCCCTTGAAACATATGCTGTGCAGATGTTTCTTCCCTGCAGCGACTGTGTCAAGCAGCAAGGATGGACCCGGGTCTAGCATTCAGTGTTTTATTCTCTTTAAATCTAATTCATTGTTTTTATTTTTTGGTAACTTGTTTTGAACTTTTCTATTTAGAGAGTATTGTTCATGATAACATCTACCTAATCAGCATTGTTTTCCTATATTTTATCAGTAGGAAGAAATCGTCTTTCAAGCCATATAGATGGGAAAATAAAGGACTCTGATTAGTATCTATGTTGGCCTTAGGCAACAAGTAGGCTTGAATCCCAGCCACATGTATCTGTGGGTAGAGGGTGGAAGCCAAGAATAGGATGCTTGAATGACAGAGACTGATCATTTTAAGAACAGCATTTGTTAAAAAGCATTATGGTACAGGCATATGATGAAATAAAATAAAACTATTAAAATAATGATCTCTGTTGATCTACAGAAATGCAGAATATAACAAGTAAAAATAATAAACTACAAAAAGGCATGTAAAAAATGGCTCTATTCTTGTTTAAACACACATATTTATGCATAAATATTTTATTAATAGCATTTATCCCTGAAGATGTGATTAAAGGTGATTATTGTCTTTTTCTTTACACTTGTCTATATTTTCTGAATTTTTCATCTGTATTAATTTCATCCCAAAAAAGGCTATAATTCTATTTTCATGTCTAAGTAATTATAAACTTTTAAACAGAAACAGATATAAAGTGATTTAATCAAGTAATTATGAACTCAATTACATGCTGTTTATCTCCCTCGTATCCTCATTCCCACTCTCCTGATTAAAAGTTGATTTTTTTTAGCTTAATAACAAAAGATAATCACTTTTTAAGGCAGCAGTTTTGTATCATCCAGCAATATGTTTGTAATCCTTTTCTATCCTTGTATTAAAGTCATCCTTGGTTGCTCTCAAGCTGCCTTTTATATGAAAAGACATGCCCTTTCACTAATGTGTGGACTGTTATTTTCCAGAAGGCTAACTTGGCTGATTGATCAGCTGACTCTGCTTTTCTTAGCTGGCACTTGGTCTCTTTCTTTCAGATAAAACTTACCTCAACATAAGGAACATGTAAAAAGAAAGAGCCTCAGCTTTCTAGGCCTGAGACCCGTCAGCCATGGGTTCTCCAGAGGTTTTTGGGTTTCAGTTCTCCCTCTTGATAAATTTTTTTCTTGCTAGAAATGCTAAACTTGCGACCACAGTAATCTATAGCATTGGATAACTCTTTACATATTCTAAAATGCCCACAGTAAATCAGAATCTTAGGGCTATCAGTAATTAAAACGAAATGTTTTGTTGTATATTCTCTAGTCAGAAATGGTATTCTTTTTCTTTCATTTACACTTGTTAACTAACATATATTTCTTTTCTTTTTTAAATGTACAATTCAGCAGTTTTTATTATATTCAGACAATTACCACTATCTAATTTTAGGATCTTTCCTTTTTCTTTCTTTCTTTTTAAAAAGACATGCTCAGCCCTAGCTGGTTTGGCTCAGTGGACAGAGCCTGGACCTGCGGATGGAAAGGTCTAAGGCAGCGGTTCTCAACCTGTGGGTTGTGACCCCTTTGGGGGTCGAACAACCCTTTCACAGGGGTCACCTAAGACCATCGGAAAACACATATATAATTACACATTGTTTTTGTGATTAATCACTATGCTTTAATTATGTTCAATTTGTAACAATGAAATTGGGGGTCACCACAACATGAGGAACTGTATTAAAGGGTCCCAGTATTAGGAAGATTGAGACCACTGGTCTAAGGTTTATTTCTACCTCAGTTGCTGGCTCCTACCCAGCCTGGCCCTGGTCCGGGCTTGGGCAGGAGGCACCCAACTGATGTGTTTCTCTCACATTGATATTTCAGTCTTTTCCACTCTCTCTAAACATCAATGGGAAAATATCCTCGGGAGAGGATTAAAAAAACAAACAAAAGTGGGTAACCTGGTCAGAAGGTCAAATCTTCAAAGTGCATGCAAGCTGCTCCTCCCAGGGCGTGTTCCAGAGCATCTCCAGGAAGGCCTGTGGGGATGGTGCCTCCACATTCTGGAAGATGTTCTGGACTCTGCGGAACAAGATGAAGTATTTCACCTCCAGCCAGATGAACCCGAAGTGGTTCTCATCGAACAGGATGAAGACTCCAGGGCAGCGCCTGGTGGAGGCGAAGCCATGTCTGGTAACAGTAACAGTGTCCACGCCATAGAAACACATCCTGCAGGTTCGGGGGTAGTTCTGTACTCTTGAGAGCATGCCCACAGGCAGAACAAACGGGACAGGCTGCTCCTCCAAAGCTGCAGCCCCGGACTCCCCGACGCTGGGCTGAGCAGGGCTCTGCCAGCCATGGCCCTCGCTTTCCTCAGTCCCGTCTTCTTGCTGCTGCTGCTGCTCTTGGATCACCTGCTCGTCAATCTCCTGGACCACGCGGGAGAGCTCGTTGAAGTTGTGGAAGATCTCGCCATCTCGTAGCTGGATGCGGTGCATGAGGTGGATCTCTAACTTGTTGGAGTCTCCCGTGATCTTCGTGACCCTGGCATACTTCCCATGGAAGCTGAGCATGGCAATATTTAGACCGTAGGGATCGTACTTGGCTTGGAAGAGGCCTGACCTGATGAAGTCATCCGGGTGGCTCGGCGGGAGGTAGAGGCGGCGGTAGGTCAGGCAGTCATACTGATGTCTGTCCTCCTGCACCTGCACCAGCCCCCATGCTTCCCTGAGCCGCGTTGGTGAATCCTTTCGGTGGTCTGTCTTGTTGCACTGGATGCTGAACCTGTCCTTCTGAATCTGCATGTGGTGGTTGTGGGGCCTGCTGTGGCGGCCTTCCATGCACTCCACCGCAGCTGATTTCCTCTCCGTCAGGCAAATTCTGAATGAGGGATTGAATTGCATTGGGCCATCCACATGGGTGTTAAGGCAAGGCCCGTACATCCAACCAGTAATGCATAAGCCGTCCACCACGACATTCACTAGTGTTCTATAGTGCTCAGTATCTAGGTGCCACAATCCCAAAATGTGTCTGTATGGGTGGAACAGCTTCACATAGACTTCTCGATAAGACATACCTATCATCTCCAGGTTCTGCAAGTTTTCACAGATGCCAAACTCCTCCCGGCAGCGCCGTCTCCAGATGCTGTCGATGTTCAGGATGTGGTGGAATTTGGTGCAGGCCTGGGCCAGGCTGGGCAGATCGGTGCCAGGGAGCGAGGCGAAGATCTCCACCAGCATCTCCACAGGCAGGTCCTGCAGCGAGCAGTGTGGGGCCAGTGGGGGCGGCATGGGGCTCCGGATTCCCCCACTCCCAGCACAGCACCGCGCTGCCGCATCCTCCTCAACGTGCTTTTCTGCAGGGGCCAGGGCCATCTTGCTGTTGGCCACTGCCTCTGCCGTCTCAGCTGAGCCCTGGCGTTGCTGACGACACCGACATCCCTGCGAAGAGCAGAGGCAAGCGCACTCCTCCATGCCTCCACGTGAAACAGCCACCACAGCATGCCAGGCTTTAAGCTGGCTGGGTCCCGCCCCAGAGTCGAGCCACGCCCCCTCAGAGAGGAGCCAATTGTAGGACTTTAGCAACACTTGGAAAGAAAGCCATACCCATTAACAATCGCCTCCCTTTCCCAGTGCCCACTCCCTGTCCTCCCGCCCTAGCCCCAGGCAGTCACTAATCTGCTTTCTGTATGGATATGCCTCCAGGGATATGCCTATGGGGCGGGGGGGTGGGACATTTCACATAAATGCAGTCATAATATCTGGTCTTTTGTGACTGGCTTCTTGCACTTAGCATAACATTTTAAAGTTTTATGTATGCTATATTCTAGTGTATGGGTATACCACATTTTGTTTACCCATTCATCAGTTGATGAATATTTGGGTTGTTTCCAGTTTGAGGCTCTTATGAATTGCTATGAACATTGTGTACAAGTTTTTTGAGTGAACATGTTTCCACTTCTTTTGGGTATGTACCTAGAAGTGGCTATGCTTAGTAACTAACTTAGTAACTAACTTAGTTACTAACTTAGTAACATCTGGGTAACTCTATGCTTAGCATGTTGAGGAACTGCCAAAAACGTTTTCCAACATGGCCCCACTATTTTACATTTCCACCAGCAATGTAGGAGGGGTCCAATTTTTAAACATTCTCATGAATGCTTTTTAAAAAAATATATTTTAGCCATCCTAGTGAGTGTTGGTGGTATTTTATTATAGTTTAGAGCAGAGTTATTGACTGTAGGTTGACTTGACCTTGAACTCCATAAGGGAAATCTCTACTATGCTCAGCCTTCACCCAGCCTCTGACAAATCTCTCAGGCCCCTGGTAGGAATGGGCTCCTACATGTGAGCAAGGATGGACTTGAGCTCTTCACTTTCAGTTGACCTCAGTTCTTCACTTACAAGTGACTAACCTTGCTAGTTCCTTGGGTGAATGGATGCCCTCAAAAAAAAGTTCACAGGATCTGCCCACTGTGAACATAATTTTCCTATGGGCTGAGACTGGCCCTGCCCATTCAGATAGGCTTCCATTCTCATGTTGAGAGCAGCTAGATTCCTTCTCTCCACTTTCCTGGATTCCTACCAGAGAAACACTCGCACCTTTGGAGGGTCCTCTTAATGCCCTGGGAGGAATTTGATTTGCCTTTTATCAGGAATAGACATTTAGGGTGGTTTATTTGATACAGGGGTGTAAATTCCATCTGCCACAGACACTGACTTCGATCATTTAAACACTAAAATATTCTCAATCCCTCCTTTGAAGAGTAGCCCTATATTATTATTGTTATGTAACTGGGTAATGGGTGTAAAGACTCTTCTTTTAGGATCCTGTATTGATGGGATTTTGAGGGACGGTCTCCAAGGGTACATGTGTGTCTGGTGGGTCAAGGAGAACCTAGGAATGTGAGTGCAGCTGGTGTATGGCAGCAGCCCAGACCCAAACCTCTACCATTGTCCTGGGCCTCACCTACTAATGGTACATGATCTTGGACAGGAAGCATCCTGTGAAGCCCCAGGACTTGCCAAGTGCCTCTCCCTGGTATTTACAAAGCACCTTGGGCTTAAGTGCCCATTTATACCATGGAATACTGTGCAGCAGTAAAAAAGAACAATCTCTTACCCTTTGAGGTAGCATGGAGGGACCTGGAGAGTATCATGCTAAGTGCTAAGCACATATATTTCAATGTATGCTTGTAGAGGTACTAGGTAATCTAAAGTTATTTATATTGAAGTATGGTAGCAATCATCTCAGGTAGAAACTGTAGTTTAACTCTAAACTCTAACCCTGCTGTTTTGTTTCTGTACTTATTTGCTTGTTAAAATAATAGAAAAGTTATTTTGATTTTCTGAATTATATAAATCACCCCATTCAATTAAATACCCTATTGATTGTGGTGTGAATATACCATTGGTTGTGGTCATACTGGTCTTAGAAAGCACATTTTCCTTTACCTGGGAAGGATAGCACAATTATTCCAAGGTCAGAGGGCTCCAGTTAACGTGTCCCTGTTGACTCAGTGTTCCGGAACAAACCAGGTTCCTTATTCCAGACATGAGGCCTCTAGATAATGTGTTTCTGTCAATTCAGTGATCCGGAGACCAAAAACTATAATTTAGATAACATGCTGCTTCTGCTTCTGTAAACTGCTTTTTTGCAAACCAGGTTCCTCATTCCAAACCCTGGGATGTAATCAATACCTTTGTGATTATTGCCTATATAAATCTGGTGTTGCGGCCATCTTAGCACTATGAGATTTGGGAGAGTGAAATGCCCCCAAATAGTCCTGGATTTGCAATAAATGTGACTCTTTAAATCGACTTCTTGAGGCGTCCTTGTGTGATTCGCGGGGTACATTACAACAATATAACACTAAAGTAGGACTTTCTCATTTCAACCTGGCTTAAGAACTTTTAAGTAAGTTAGGATATCTAATCTAATAAAAGACAAACATGCAAATTGACCATACCTTCATTACGCCTTAAGCCACGCCCACCGGCCAATCAGAGCGACGATATGCAAATTAACCCAACCAAGATGGCGGCCAGCAGCCACAGCACTGAAGCGAGCAGGAGGCTTGCTTGCTCCAGTGATGGAGGAAGCCAAGCTTCCTGCCTGCCGCGGCCCAGCTCTGAGCTCCAATTTAAAGCAACAAAGTTTCAATTATAGAAGGTAAATAAACCCCAGATACCTGCTTTCAGCTAGCCTTGGCCACAGAACTGGAGTGAGCAGGAGCCGGCTCTGAGCTCCAGTGGCTTCAACAAAGTTTCAATTATAGAAGGTAAATAAATGCCAGAATAAAAAAAAAAGGAGAGGCTGGGAGCTTCTGTCGCCGGCGGGCTTGGCCAGCCTGAAAACGGCCCTCAGCCCCTCACCCAAACTGACCAGGCACTCCAGTGGGGACCCCCACCCTGAAGGGCATGTGACCAGCTGCAAACAGCTATCAGCCCCTCACCCAGGCTGGTCAAACGTCCATGGGGTGAGGGTCCCCACTGGGGGGGCTTGACCAGCCTGCAAACAGCCATCAGCCACTCACCCAGGCTGGCCAGGCACCCCAGCGGGACCCCTTCCTGATCCAGGACACCGTTCAGGGCAAACCAGCCGGCCCCCACCCATGCACCATGCCTCTATCCTATATAATAAAAGGGAAATATGCAAACTGACCCTAACAGCAGAAGGACTGGGAATGACTAGTCACTATGACACACACTGACCACTAGGGGGCAGACACTCAATGCAGGAGCTGCCCCCTGGTGGTCAGTGCACTCCCACATGGGGGAGCTCTGCTCAGCCACAAGCCAGGCTGATGGCTGCCAGTACAGTGGTGGTGGTGGGAGCCTCTCCCGCCTCCTCAGCAGCACTAAGGATGTCCGACTGCAGCTTAGGCCTGCTCCCCGCTGGCAAGTGGACATCCCCCGAGGACTCTCGGGCTGCCAGAGGGATGTCTGATTGCCAGCTTAGGCCCAATCCCCCGGGGAGCAGGCCTAAGCCAGCAGGTGGTCATCCCCGGAGTGGTCCCAGACTGCGAGAGGGCACAGGCCGGGCTGAGGGACTGCCGCCCCGCAAGTGCACAAATTTTTGTGCACCGGGCCTCTAGTAAATTAATAATCATGATAAATGTAGAAATTTTGTTCCATATTGATAAAAAACAGTTACAAACCATTGGTCCAGAATAAATAACCAGAAGCACATTATCTTTAAGAAATTTTGAGATATTGTATTATCTTACATTTTTCTCACAGATAAGTATAATATTTCTAATTCAGTCCCGTTGAGTAAGATTGTAAAAAAATTGATTTTCATATTAATTCCATCTAAAATGTACTATAGTTCTTTGGGTCATAAACCATAGACATTCCATTTAGTTTACAATGCTTAGGCAATTTGGAGTCAGGTTTTTTTTCTTCTTTTTTTTTTGCCAAGGGAACTTAGCTTTTTTCCTTGTTTTGAACAATAGATCTTTTAAAGACAAGAATCCAATGACCTTCTTCAAGGGTCACTTGGAACCTTGGGCAAAATGTAACAGTTCTTACTGATGGATTTCCACTCCCAGTTGCTGGAGACTCAAAGTCTATGGCAAATACAGTCTAGGGAAACACAAACCTTGATCTGTCTGCCAGCTCATTATTAATACATCTGAGTGACCTGAGCCCCTGACCTATGCACTGAATCTTTAAGCAAAACTTTCCTTCTCACTCTCTCTTCTCTATGGCACTATGGTTGTTGCTGGCTTTGCTTACTTTCTCCTATACTTTGGATGCATGTAACCCCCATCACAGTATTAAATCAGATTTATTTTGTTTTCCACAGCTGCTCTTCTCAACCCTGTTAATACTTTGTGGCAAGATGAGTTCGCTAAAGAAAATAGCCAGAGCATGTGGGGTGGTGGGAGTAAAACTAGAGCTCTCTTCCTCTGATCCCCAAGTCATGTTTCTCCTACAGAGCTTCCTTCATACATCTTGGAAAACTTTAGATGCCAAAGTCACACTATTAGAGAGTTTGGGAAGAGAAAAGAAAAACAGGCAACAAAACCCTGGAATTAAAAACAACTCTTTAGCCCTAACCGGTTTGGCTCAGTGGATAGAGCGGCGGCCTGAGGATTGAAGGGTCCCAGGTTCGATTCCGGTCAAGGGGTCAAGGGCATGTACCTTGGTTTTGGGTGCATCCCCAGTAGGGGGTGTGCAGGAGGCAGCTGATCAATGTTTCTCTTTCATCGATGTTTCTAACTATCCCTTTCCCTCCCTCTCTGTAAAAAGTCAATAAAATATATTTTTTTAAAAAAAAAACAACTCTTTAGACAGTCCTTAAATGTCAACCTAAACATTAAAAAAGTGAATTGGTACAAATTTCATATGCAAGTGCATGCATAAGTAAAATTATTTGACTTAGTTAACTAGTCTAAAATGTTAGTGCTAGCCAGATGACTATCTGATAAGAAGAAGAATCTATCATCAACAGGAGCATATTAATGTTGCTATAAAACTTGAAATCTCCTGAAATTCTCTACTTTTATTGCAATAACAGAACTTGAAGAATTTCATTTTCTGTGATGGTTCATCTCCACAGACCCTGGTTATTGAACTAAGGAAAGTAATCACTAGTAGCAACATAGACATGTTCATTGTCCAATTGATTCATAGATCTTTCTCTTAACCATGAAAACCTAACATCTGATCTCTCCCCCAACTGCCCGAAAATAATTAACAAAGTTCTCTGGGCATTAAAATCTATGCCTAAATGTCATTTTAATTTGTGTCACTATTATTTTATTCCCCATTCTTCTTCAGGTAAAACACACACACACACATACACACACATCAAATTGTAGTTTCAGTTTCGCCCAGGTATTTTGACCCCAAAGAGATTATAGTGAATAATTTTAAAATTGTAATTACATTATAGTTAGGCAGGGATAGTATCATTCCTCCCTTTATATCTCCTCTTTAAAAAGTTTAAAGATCCAGAAATGGGTTCATGGCTGTGAATATGGAAATAGCTATACATTATGTTTAAAGTGTTAAATGTGAGCTGAAAGTGAGTTCTTTTGCAAGCAGTGAAAAACCAGGCAATCATTTCATTGTCCTGACCCAGTAGCCACCAGATGCTTAGAATTCCACGTATCTTAAGGACAAACTATTCAATGACTCTTTTGACACCCAAAGTATGCCAATAATTCAATGTATTAGTTGGATGCAAATTTTATACAATAAGGTATGGAAAGCAAACTGTAATTGGGAGCGCCAGCGTGAATGGAGCTCTATCCTTTGACAGAGCCCATTGTTGAACTCCAGCCTGAACCTCCGACCCTTTACTTTGCAGGGATACAATAGCCTTTGATATGAGATGGTGGGAAACGGACTTAGAAACTCATTTCACATTCAGTTGCAATTCATCAGTTTGGCCAGGACTTTTAGCAGCTTTAATGACCACAGCAATTGATGGTTAAATCAATTTGTGCCGGTGACAGCATGGCTGGCCTCTAGACTGTAACAATCCAGGATTGCACCAGGCAGAAAAGACTCTGCTATTCAGATGTGCACAGCTCCTACTCAGTCCAGAGTGAGAACAAGGGGAAGGCCGTCTCTCACAGGGCAGGCCTGGAGAATGCACACATTCACGCCAGTGGACTACACAATGCCGGGGTTTCTTTCTAAAGTGGTGCCGTAGATTTTTTTAAGTATTGTTGCAAGTAAAAATATACAGTAGAAGACAAAGATTTCTAATATTTAACCATATCCTAAGAGAAAGTAGCAAACCAAAAAGAATTTAACCTTTGTTCCCCTGACCAAAATGGGTGGTCCTACTCCCACCACTGCCAGACACCCCTGCCCCCATAAAAAATAGAAAGAAAGGAAAACCAACAGCAGAGATTATGACAGAGGAGGTTTATGTTTGAGGGGGGAGAGGGGAGTAAAATAGGAATTTAAAAAACAACACTGCATTCTGTCTCAAAAAGAAAGAAATATTGCTCCCCCTTCTGTTTATCAAAGGAATTTTTATTCAGAACAGAAGATCTATCTTTTGAATTTTTAAAACATAAATGTTTATAATGAAAAAATAATGGCAGTGTCAGCATGGTAGGACAGCCAGTATAGCTTATGTGATTTATTTATAATAAAAATGTTAAATTAATAAATACTTCTCTGAGCCCACTTTTTCATGTTTGAGAAATTTATAAGCAAAATTGACATTTTAAAGATGGGGTAGGGACAAAGTCAGTTCATACCAACAAAACAGTTTGCCAGCACAGTGTTAGAATGACTAATTAAATCAGACACAATACAAGTCTGCATAAAATGTGTTACTTAAGGCATCTAATTCTAAGTTCAAGTAATTGGGAATGCCAATATATTATTTAAACATCTGAATTACAGTGGCTAAAATAACCTAAAGTCCACTGATATACTTTAATGCACTTCTGAAATATGAGAGGTAATTAGATAACTGTTTAGGATTTCTTTAAATGAGCATTAATGCCACAGTGTTTGCAAAACAGAAATTATCTCCAAAAGTACAGGAATAATATGTGCATTGCATTAAATTCAGGATTTAATGAAACTGACCACAAGGATGGAATCTCTATAACCTTAAGTTATCTTTTATACCCTATTAAAAGTCAGACCAAATAATACAATATATTTTTTAAACTATGGTGGAAAAGGGAAAAGGGGTCTCTTTTAGAACATGGGTAGGTCCATGGGAAATGGATTGCACAAAACATGCAGCTATAGCACTGTGTAAAAAATGTAAACAACATTTTCCACCAGATTTGTCTAAACATTGAAAGAATATTGAGGTTGTACAGAGGAGGTCTTGGCACTGAGTCCAGAAGCTGTACTTGGTAACTGAGGAGGGGGAAGAAAAGGAGGCGAGTTTCCATGACAACACTGGTGCGGAAAGCAAATGAAACAAGCATGCATCTTCCCAAGGGAGGAAGAGAATATGGAAACTGGAAATGAAGGGGGAAGGGCAGTGGCGGCTTCTGAAAGGCTGGTTTATGCTGAATAAGTGTTTGGTGTAAAACTGTGATGTGATCCATATAAGAGTGTGTGTTCTGAGAGAGCTGGCATCCTCTTATAATGTACTGCTTCAGTGATTAAATATCACTTTGCCTGGGAATATATATTTGTCTTTCAATTTCCAGTTTGAATATATAAAGACACTGAATTCATCTTGATGCATACATTGTCTTCTGCCTTCACAATAAAATGACATGAGGTGACTAGACTAGACCTTTGTATGTCATTTTCTTTAGCATTTTTACCTGGGAATCAAGTTTACATGGAAAGGGGGCTTTTATTTCCTTCTCTTAGCATTCAAGGGCAGATAGATGTGGTTTCTCATACTTTTGCCTATGAAACTCTAAGTCACAATCCTGACAACAGTGTTTCATGTGTCACAAGGCAGTATTTTATTCCTAAGGAAGAAGACTTTATAAAAGCTCTGTTTTTCATCTGATTAAAATGATCACTATTAATAGTTTCATCTCATTATAAATGGCTCAGTGTAAGGATTAAAACAGTAATGGCACCAAGAAGAGGTGACAGATGGAGAGCTAACTCTCCTCCATGCTCTGGAAATACACACACTACCACTGAAGAAAGTCTTTCATCAGAGGTCAGGTAATATTGCAAATTGGCACTGAGTACAAGGGCCCTGATAAAATATGGGCTCAATACTAGTAACACAGGAGTTACCAGTACATTTACACCATCATCTGATGGTTTTACCAGTAAAAGTCTGGATCAGAATATACGCTGGTCCATAAAATCTGTGAGGGCAGTGACTGTCTACCTTTGCACATAATATTCCCAGCATTCCTCACCCCCAGAGCCTACATATAGCATATGTTCAATGCATATTTGTTGACAATTGAAAGAATAAGGTAAACCATTTTTAAAAATGGTGAGACACACCCTGGCTTGTGTGGCTCAGTTGGTTGAGCATCGTCTCTGCATTGAAAAGTTGGTTGAGCATCGTCTCTGCATTGAATGGTTAGATTCCCCATCAGGGCACATGTCTGGGTTGGGGGCTCAATCCCAGTGGGGGACGTGCAGGAGCTGATCAGTGTTTTGCTCTCACATTGATGTTTTTCTCTCCCTCTCCCTTATTGTCTCTCTAAAAATCAATAAAAATATTTTTTTAATTATGAGACGCAACTTATAAATGCACAGGAAAGAAATAAACCTTGATTCACCTCCAATATAATAGGCAGCGTGCTCTTGTTATCTTAATACTCACCTATACCTGGAAAGGTAGGTATTATCATCCCCATTTTACACATGAGAAAGGAGAATTGCTGGCAGACTCAGGTACTTTCCCAGATTTAGACCATTGACAAAGTTGAAACTCAAATCCAGTCCTAAGTAAATAATGCCACTTATGATCTTTGAATTTTTTCATACTGTTTATTTTACTAGATCGTGCTAACTCCCACTTTGGTCTAATCAGAAAATAGAGTATGCCAAGTATACTCCTCCTCCTCCTCCTTGGGGCCTCTCTGAAAGCCCAGGGAACAATGCTTCAGATCTCCCATCAGCCCTGCCCTTAGAAGTCAGTAGAGGCCAGGACCCAAAAATCCAAATTTGAAGTAACCAACTATAATTCTCAGTACTTTGTATATAAGCAGGGTTATAGCTCTGGAGAAATAAAAATATTTGAAACCTTAAGTTTTAATGCAATCTTGGCACAGCCCACATTTCTGTCTACTCCAATATGCTGTTTTATACATAGTATGATTCACTCTGCCTAGGCTGAGCCCCTCTGAACCAGCAAAACTTTACCCAGATTCATTTCAACCTGCTCCCTTTCTCATCCTCCCTCTATCAACCCTGTTTAAAAAATTAGTTCCAGTGAATCCAATGGAATCTACATTCCATTATAAATATATTTTATTATGAACTTAGTCTCTTCACAGCATAATCTCTCCACTACATCTTTATGATTTTCTTTCCTCTGAAAAAAAAATAAGCTGTTTATTATTCTTCTCCCTGTATTTCAAGAGCCGAAACACTCCCAAGTTCCCACCAACATTTTCAGACCATTATTCTTTCACTAGTGTTTAAAAAGGGTGGGATATACCTTTATTTATGTGCCCATATATTATGAGCAGAGATAACGTGACAGGCACTGTCTGAAGATATTGGTATATTTTCCATAAATTTCAGTTCAACTCCATAAAGTAGTGATTTTTGTCCCCATATAACATTTCTTTGAAAGTAAGTTTTAGTAGGTTAAATACATGACTCAGCTCTTGGAGTGGGGATTAAACCCCCAATCCAGGCTCTCTTCACAGCATCATAGATCCTCTCTACCTTTTCACTGTCTATCTCCATGCAACTTCCACAGTCGCTAAAGACTCTTATGATAAACTCATAGTTTTCCTCTTAATTGCCAATATCATGGGGCATGCTCATGTCCACCTTTATCATACATCTTAGTACAACTCTAACCTCTGCCCTGATCATCTTTTTGTGTGTGTCAGAAACCCCAACCAGTTTCTCAAAATGTGTCCTAGAGACCTTTGATGATCACAAATGATGTCAGCAAACACCTGGCAGTTTAAAGCAAAAAATAATAAAACCTTTTTGTTTACTTTTATTCCACAAATTTTATTCATTTAGTCTATAAATATTCCTTATGCATAAACTAATTGCCAGTCACTATTATAGGCAATGAAGATACAGCAGTGAACAAGACAGACAAGTTCCTGTTCTCATGAGACTCGTGAGTTTGAGTAGAAAAAGAGAGAAGTAGAAAAACTTTTAACAGAAAGAAGTAAGACATGACATTATCACTTGTCACCAATATCCATTCAACAAATATTTCTTGAGTTCCTGCTTTCTTTTAGTCACTGTTGTACACAGAGGAAATCAAGCAATAATCCTAAAATGATAAAGCCAGAGAAATATTTACCCCCGGGAAAGAAAATGGTATGAAGCTTATCATTTGATTTTAGCCACAGTTGGTCCATGACCTTGGCTTCAATATATTGAAAGAACTTATTCCATATCATTGCCAAGGTGTCTGGGATTAAAACATACAAGTGTTCATATAATCATCTGTTCTTCTTTGTGTGTATAATGGTGTTTGCTCTTGTGTTCAACTGAGAACTCCTTGGAAGCATGAGTTTCATTGGCCATAAAGTTGGATAAGCCTAGAGTTTCTTATCTACTGAAAAAGGTGGTTTTTGTTCATTTGTTTTCTCCAGAATTATCAATGCCTTTATTCTCTTGGAGATATCTTTTTGGTAGTGGTGGTGATGGTGAGTGAGAAATCATCTATCTATATGTATAAAAGTTTAAGCGATTGTTACGACCGGTAGACCAAATGACTGGTTGACCAAATGACCGGTCGACCAGTCCCTATGATGCGCACTGACCACCAAGGGACAGATGCTCAACACAGGAGCTTCCCCCTGGTGGTCAGTGCACTTCCACAGCCAACCTCCCATAGCCAGCCAACCTTCCACAGTCCCTCTCCCTGAACTGGGCAAGATGGCCCTGATTGGCCCCGATCGCTGGCCAGGCTGAGGGACCCCACCTGTGCACGAATTCATGCACCAGGCCTCTAGTAAGTAAATAATAATAAATAAATGTATTTCAGAGTATAGGGCATGAAGAAATTTAACATGCATAGTAATGTGATAGAGGTGAGAGTTAGGATTTGAGATCCGGGAGGAAGATAATAAATATGGTGCTGGAAGAAGGCCCTTCAGAAAGAGGAGATTTGCGAGCTGAAGAATAAGAAGTGCCAGATATTCTATGATGTTTTGCATAATCATCACAAGCTTCAAGGGTGCACATATGCAACAACAACAGAAACAGTCAGTAGGTTTTATCTAACATTCAAGTTTAAAGTCTTATCTAAGATATTGTTTCAGAACCTACCTGGTTTTGTTTGCAGTGCTACTATCCTATAACATATTTCAAATTCAGAAAATAAATGTATCAATGACTCAAAATTTGTTCATTGAAGCATAAAAGTGGCAGAAATAATCAACAAATTACTATAACAAAGAAAGTCGTAGTGAGCCAAACTCCAGGATAACATCTGATGTGAGCCTTTATGTGCAAGGCAAGTGAATCTGCAAGTGTAACCATTTCACACAGAGAAAGATAAAATGAGAATAGACTACATGATAATGAGTATCTGAAAATTCAATTGTATTGAACCAGTGATCAATTAGACTCAGTGCGTTTTCTGTTGAAAGTATATCAAATAATGGTACAAAGCCATAAAAGCTTTTTATATTTTTCTCAAAAAGCACAGTGACTTCTCTGATAAGCCAACTGAGTTTTTCTAGAATGTGGAACAAATAATGGTTTGCAGTATAGAATTGATAAGCTTGCTTACCAAAAGCAGAGAAGAAACTAAAACAACAGAGGTAAAATTCAAAGTCATATGCCTCATAATACAAATAGGTATTAATACATACTATTGCTGAGAAGTTTATAAGACAGTCAGCAGTCAGTTGTGTGTGTGTGTGTTTTGAAAAGAAAGCAAAATAAGTTGCATACCAGATATACTAGTGTATTTTGTACAACATCAGTGGTGTATAATTTAGAAGAACAATTGTTGCTATATTTGTGTACTAACTGATCATTTGATTTAGAGTTCTACAAATGTCACTAATATGTAAAGCCTGAATTAGGTCCTAGTATGTGTGGGATACATATGAGGGGAAAGTGCTAGGTGATTATTTGTTCTATTTATTGTTGAAAATATGAAGACAACGATGTGATTTTTAGCAAGTACTGATTACTTTTCAAACAAGATATAGTCTGACAAAGTTCATATAGATCAATGCTGACAAATACCAACTACATGTGTGGCAACAGGATATGTTGCCACACAAATAAAACTAATTGCACCTGCATATCAATCAATACACATCTTCACTGACAGTGAACTCTTGATAATGAACACCATTTCTCCGGAAGTAGATTCAGTATTGAAAGAAACACGGAACTTTGTGCACATTAATATGAATATTAGCACAATTTGACAGTTATCAAATAATCATTTCCATGGTGCAAACTCATGTATGTATGTATAGGACTAACTTAATACAAATAAAGAGTAAGAAGAGAAAACTGTTGAGTGTGGTTGCTAATCTTATATATTAAGCTATCTACAGCTGAGCTTGATACCAAACTTTGGTGAAAAGTTAGGACAATTCTCTTATGTAAGCAATGATCATTATTTTTAACACATTAAAATATTTTTATCTTTTATGCTGTGATAATTTTTCTACGCATTTCAAAATATTGGTCTGTTATGCTCCATGTATCCATTAAGTAACTTACATTTTATAAAGCTCTGTTTTGAATCTATAACTACACAACCGCTTAAACAGCACCATCCAATAGAAATATAATGCAAGCCATAAATGTAGTTTTTAACTTTTATAGTAGCCATATTAAAAAAGTAAAAAGTAACAGGTGAAGTTAATCTGAATAATATATTTATTTAACTAAATATTTCTCCAAATTATCATTTCAACAAGGAATAAATATTTAAAATATGAAGATATTTTTCATTTCTTTTTTCATTTTAAGTGTTCAAAATCTGGACCATATTGTACACTTAAAGCACATCTCAATGTGACTGCATGTGACTTGTGGCTACTATATTGGACTATAGTCCTGAGCACTAACCTTAACAATCACATTCTTTTATCTTAACCTTTTATCCATTCACTTTTTCCAATATTTTTCTCTCATCTCAATTTAAACCCTAAAGAGGCTCTATGCTTTGCTCCCCTTCTTGGAGTTTAGCAATTCCCTCTGCCCTATGTTAGGGAAGCGGTGGTTTGCTCTCTAACCAGTGTGCTTCACCTAGACCATTCTACAGTGATGGATCATTTTAAGCACTCACTTCCCCCACCCCCCAGAACCATGAGCACTACTGAAGAAGGAATATAGTCATGTTGATGAGTGCCATCTCACGTTTATTCCTTTTACCCTCAGCTGAGTTCATAGAATGAGCAAACTTTGGGGATATAAAATTTGGTGAGTCCAATGCCCCACAGCTGGTCTTAATAACAAAGCTGCAGGGTGGAAATAACATGCATTGAGCTACACTGCACCAGACCAACTGTGTTTTATGATCCCAGGACGGTTTTCCCACAGCATATCTTCCCACAGCTAATGGCTTACATGACTTGAAACTCTTCCCCCACTCCTGCAGACCTTGCTGTGTTGGAATGTTGAGGTTTCTAATGTTAATCTTAACCACATTCTCTCTTCTGTGTGTTGCCCTGGGATGGTTCAAAGCAGATGAATATGTAAAACTATAACATTTTTGAGAAATAAAACTCACTTTTCTTGGATCAACATACTGAAAAGTATTTATTTCTTGTATATCACATTATTCTGTCTTAAGCTAGCAAGATGCCTTGTCAGATATTCAAATATCTTAGTAATATCACATGAATGGTTTCCCCTGACCATTGTGCTCCTCTGTTGCAATATCAGACATTCCATCATTCCATATATTTGATTCTTCCTTACTTATTAATTTGTCTAATTTCCTTCATATATGACAATTATATGGCTTTATACCTAGTTTATCACCTGGAGACAGAATTAATAATACTGTATTTCACTCTAATATTCCTTACATAACAATTGTCACTGCACAAATAATTTTCATACTTGTAACAAACATTTGTTGAAACAGGCACTTTTCTAAGAATTTTATTTACATTAATTTTATTCAATATTCACAACTACATTGCAAAGTAGAAAGCATTATTTTCTCCATTTTAAGAGTAGGAAACAGAAGCACTTAGATATTAATTAATTTGAAACTTATACAGTTAGCAGTTAATGGAGCTATGATTCACACCCAGGAGTTCCAATGCCACAGCCTGCATCACTACCCTTTCTGAGATATAGGTTCATTAGTACATACCTTCATAGCTATAATGATTTTTACCTACATTTTTAAAAAATTAAATAATTTCATACTTACAGGATAGTTACAAAAATAGTATAAGTAATTTTCATATTACCTGCACCAAAACTCTCATGGCATAATTAATAAAAGCAGAAAGTTAACATTAATACAATATTAATTAAATTAATATAGTTTTCATCTTCAAATATTTTTCAAATTTTGCCAATTATAACACTAAAGTCCATTTTCTGACCCATGATCCAATTCCAGGCTAAATAGTACATAGAATTGTCATCTTTTCTTAGTCGCCTTCATCTGGAACAGTTCTTCAACCTTTCATTGTTTTTTATGACCTTGACACTTTGACCTCATTATTTTGTTGACTTCCCATTTGAGTATCCAAAATAATCTTGAGGCTTGGGAAACCTGAACATTAACCAGTGGGAAGTCCGCCCAACATCACACAAAGACCCAGCATGGATGTACATCTAACCCTGTTCTGATGGGATATAAGACCGGCCTCTCCGGGAGAATCCATGGGTTGCATCTTTGAGGTGACTGGGATGAGTTGCTCTCTCTCCACTCGATGCCCTTTCCTCACCAGGGCTCCTTTTTCAGCGCACTCTTGGTTTGTAATGAATTAGAGAAATATTTCATTCTGCTATGCAATCTGCATGAATGTGATCGCTTAAGCATTTTCTGCCCTGAGACAATTACATTGAGAGGCATGTGAAGGAATTTAGTTTGTTTTCTAATATATGTTCCTCATGAGCATTCTTAGCTAATTGACTCCAGATGAATTCCCTGCATAAATAAAAACTATAACTACCACATTTCTATTGTGATATTGGTATGATAGGCAATGTCTCTGTGTTTTATAAGTTAAGTTAAATGCAATTATTTGCCAGTTTCAGGTTATTGCCTATTTTTATTTCCTAGATTATCAAGGCAAAATTATCATGTTACTTAGACTAATACTTGAGTCACCTATAATTATCACAGTACAATATCTCAGTGGACATTCTAAACACTGCATGTAACAACAAGGGGAAGGGGTGAAGAAAGAGCATTTGTTAAATGTTATGTAACTTGTGTAATATACATAAAATTATATGTATATTATATATACATATATATATATACACTTAAAATTGGTGGGGGCTGGGGAGTAAGGGCTTTCTCATAAAGCTCAATGAAAACATATCTTGTTTTTACCACTATGACCACTCTCAGTTTACATTGCCCCTTCTCAGATTTGATCATGGAAGTTGTCGTTCATTGATCAATGTGCTTGACTCCATACTGTCCACACTGACAGGTAAGACTACATAAGCTAATACCTTGTAAAGCAATAGCAGTTCTCATGTTTATTGGTCTTAGGACCCTTTCATACTCTTAAAATTTATTAAGACCTCCAACGATCTTTTGTTTAAGTGGATTATATCACTAGTTACATATTTAAAGTTGAAACAAAATATTTTAAAATATTTATTTGTCAATTCACTTCAAATAATAATAAGCCAAGACAAATTACATCTTTATTTTATTGTGAAAATAATTTTGACTTCACAGACCCCCTGAAATGGTCTCAGAGAACCCAGGGATTCTAAGATCATATTTGTAAAATAGCTATATAATAGACATTTCCTCAAAACACAGTCTTTTTATTTGTAGAATCGTCAAATCTTAGGAGTTATTTAATAGCTGTTTCTGATATATATCTTCTAGAAATCACCTTCTATTTCACCACCACCACCAACCTCAGACATTTTAAAAACTTGATTGAATTGGTGAAGTCTAGGCCTTTGCTCCCAAATATTACTCTCTGCCCAAAATAGTAACTTTACAAGTTTCAAATTGATTGACATGCCTGCAGATGAATCACTCCCAATTATTAAATGTTTTTAAAGTTTTTCATTTTTCTGACAATGTGCTCACAATCTAATTGGTAAATATATTAATTAGAATTCTAGTTATAAATTACATTAACCCAGCTCAAGTTATCTTAAGAAAATAATAAAGTTTATTGGGTGGATACTGGGCGAATTTACTGAGGAAATAAATGCAGAAATCGAAAGTTTTATGGACTTTGAGGATTGCAATGAAAGATTCAAACACTGAAGGATCTCTCTCTCTCTCTCTCTTTCTCTCTCTCTCTCTCTGTCTCTTTGTCCCTCTTCCTCTGTATGAGAGCACGGACATGCACACCCAACCTTGGCTGCACACTGCTTGTCCGCTCTATTCTCCCCGGCTCCGAGGCTTCTTATTTTTACCAGAGAACACAGCCACCAGCAGCTCTGAGTTGCAATCCTTACATCTCCAGCAATGAGGTTTTTTCTCCAGCACAAAGAGGAAAGGCCCCTCTTGGGACATGGTACATCCACCCTTTTAACCAAAATAAGCTAGGAGGTGAGGAACCCAACTCAGACAAGTGTAAGTCACATAGCCACCCCTAAAATGGGAACAAGAAGGAAGGAGGCCAGGAGAGCCACCACCAAAACTACTTGATTGGAATCAAGGAGGAGAAGGTTCTGAAGGGAAGATGAGAGCTATTTCCTGAAGAATGGGGATAAATGAGGCTTTTCAATGAAAACAAAATACAACCAACTATAGATAGCTTTTTATTACAACTATTGACTTTGAAATTAATTACTGTATGTATGCCTTGGATTTAATTAACCATTCAGTTCTGTTAACTTTTATTTTTCTGAAAATAATGAATATCTTTCCTTCACTCACCATTTCATGTTTACTATCCTAGTACAGTCCTTCAATATTCAACCCATTCAGACTTCCCTCAATATTCAATCCCTTCGGACTTCCCCAGATGGCCAATGGACTGACTCCTCTTCATTCCATTTCCTGAAGCGTCACTTTCACACAAACTCTGCCCTAGTCAAAGCCTGCCCCACAAATAACTTCCTGACAAGTGTCATCGTTCTCACATTTCTCCTCACCGGGAATGCCTCTCCCTTATCCACCTCTGCTTTCAATGCTGGACCCTTCCTTTACTTCCATCTATCAAGTCCCAGTCCCCTAAGAAATATTTCCAATTTAGTCAGCTCTATGGAGGGTACCTCTCCTCTTGCTAGCACATACAATCAGCACATTATATAAATCTTTACTATTTCAATTCTTGTGCATTAGACCAGCTGCCTGAGGAAAGGTACAACAGTTGTTATAATTTGTATCTGCTGCTGTTTCTGCTAAGTTTATAGCTCTTCAAGCTCTTATTAATTCTGAGTTTATTCTCCTCATATTCTTGATTTTTTTATCTGCCTTACATATTTCAATTTTATTGCTCAAAGTTTTTCTCACACTATTTCAATGAAATATTTCCTAATCCATGCAATGCCTTAGTAAAATGTGGATAGCTGAATATAATTTCAATGCAAAGCTTTTAAATAACATTTTCATTATCTGGATGATGTGTGGCTTTGCCTTACTAAAATACATTACTAAGAGTACAACCCTAATATAGTGAGTGAACAAAATATATTTAGTAAGGGAAATAATTTGAGTATTAAACAAATGGAAATATGCAATAGTGAAATGTTATTTTATAGACCTGAATTTATTTCAGAACTAAGACTAAGAGGAAAATGAGATAATCATTAAATGAAAAATATCTCAATTGTGAGGGAAGGTAAGAGAGAATCTGAAGTGGTCAGAAAAAAAGGTAAAAAGGATTGTAAACCATCACCTGAAGGCAGCCTCTGTGATGTATCTTCTTTGAACTGTGTAACTTAATGGCTCTTTCTTCTTTGAACCTTCCTACATATCAGAGTAGCTTCTGGGCGCTACATGTAAAATGAAAGGTAAATAACAAGAGGAAATTAAGCCTCGTGGATTCTATGGTTTGAACCCTTGTACATACAGTTCTGCTGAGTCTTGCTATATAGTAACTAGCCTGGCATTGACACAGCCTCACAATTTCCCAGTATTTATATGGTTTTCTCTGTGACATTGATATAGGTATATTCAAAATCCTACCAATAGGATGGGTGTTGAGTATATTGCATGCTGGACCCTCAAAAACAAGACCTCCTAATACTCAGCCAAGCACACCAGGTATTTTTCTCTTCCCTTTTCAGTCACCACACCACACCAACCCTACCAATATTCAGGGCAGGCAAAATCATTAACTTTATTTTGCTTTTTGTAATTATTTCCTCTGCCATAGGAAACCAGGACAACGTCTTGGTATTATGTGTTTGTGGTCTCTTTTTTGAAGCAGAAAGCAGATGACACTCCAGCTCATGTGGAATGGTAATATGACCTTAGTCAGAGCCGTAACAGCATTTAGATCATTTCAGTCAAGTACCTGTCCAGAACTTGCCTCCAATAATAATCGCTGCTCTGGAGAGTATTTTGTTAGATGGGGAAATCAATCCATTATGCCTATTATTTCAAATAGCTCTCATTGTTGTGAATAAATTTGAAAAAGAGAAAAAGAAATCCTCTCCTGAAAGATCTTAAAAGAATCCCACACTCTGCTAATTTAGAATACTGTGGTGTAATATGTGATTACAGATTTATGAAGTATGTGGTCTACAGAGGTGACAGTGTGAAGAGACCCTTGGTATACAACAGTGTTAGGTGCATTTAAAATAATGTTTTATTGGAGTCCAGTTCTTGCTGAAACATGTGACTACCCTGTTGCCAGTGGAAGAAAAAATAGAAAGAAAAAAAATGTCAGATACTGGTTGCCATGGCAGCAAGTGCAAAGAGTGAGTCTGAATTCTGTCAAGGTAATGAATTTAGCATCCACAGGAAAAGAAATGGATTTCCTGTCACACACTGTAAATCCACCACAGGAAATGAACACAGTGTAGACATTTTGGAATGTCTAAAACCCATTTAAGATGTGCAAAAGTGGTAGAGAGAGTGCATCAGATTACCTCAAGGGGCTCACTCCTTCTCCATCAGTGTGTTTTCATCCATATCTGTCATAAGGAGGAGGAAAGAGCATTCAGTAAGAATCTGGCAGTTTGTACTCAGCAGGCCCCAAAGTGACAATGACAAGGCCATAGTTTTTCCTCTGGGCCTCATGGCTGTTCTGGGCTGCTGAAAGCCTTCTATCTGGGAATGCTCTTCAGAAGGGTGTTTCAGTCCTTTCTTGACTCTTGGTGATTCTCTAGTTTTTATGCCTGTATATTTACAAGATGTGAGGGCTTCTCTGGACTACTCTTAGGCTCTCTGCTGTCCTTTATGAAAGTTGTATTATGTTGGCATTGAATAAGCCATTTTCAAATGTGTGTGACTATAAATGCGGTATCTTTTTGGACTAAGGAATAGACATAACATTAATTTAGGGAGTGCCAAAGATTCAAAGATTCAAGAATAAGTTCTCTTTACTCACTCTCATCGATACAATACTAACTACCTAACTAGGATTATACATTATACTTAGTAATGACATTGAGATGATTTAATATGGGTGCTGCAATAGACCTGACTCTCAGAAATTTAATGCTAAATATTTTTTTATTGATGCCCTTGTCTGATGTGAGTAAAGCAGCCCCCGTGTCTTGTAATTTTGTTGCCTGGAGCACTTGACCTCCACATTTGACCTGGAGGGGAACAAAGAAGTCTGAAGAGACAACCCAACTGTAGGAGTAGCATGCGTTCCATCCAAACACATATCATTGGCCAGAAAACAGTCCCAAGGCAACTGGGACTGCAGGGAATCATGGAAATCATAGGTGAACATAAGTAGTTTCTACAACTATACTTTTCTAATAGACACTTTCATGAACAGTGTTATCTATTTTGAAAATTTAAGTGAACATTGCTATTGATGGAGAAATACAAATCAAACTTGGGTAAAATGGCAGAGTGGCTGCAAAATCTGCATGATAAATGAATGACCTTTAATCTGTGGGTGCTTTGAGCCTCATTATGTCAACATAATTACTTCTCTGTGGTTTACTTATGCCCCACCTGTTTGTTGTTGTTTTTGCTAAAATATGAGTGCACACAATAATCTTTAAATTTTATTAGAGAAATATTTCTGTGTTAATCAGAATTTTAGTAAGGAATAAGAAACAAGGATAATGATGATGGCCTTTCATTATACTTTCAGACAAAATTAAAAACTTTTGTATTCTTAGGAGCCTATTGCCCACCTTTGAAGTATCCTTATACTTAGTCTTCAAAGGAATCCGCATGAATGTGCTATTATCACAAAATATCTTCATGTCGCTTAGCAGTCTAGTAACAGCATCCTGATGTCAGAAAAATTATAATGAAGGGCCTTCTCATCATTGTTATTTCTATTATCGCTGAGGAAAGTTAGTGTAGTCAGAATAAAACAGCATCAAAGCAAATACTATGCCATTGTTTACGTCTGTATACTCAGTAAGCAGTGAAGACTAAAGTAAGGCAGAAAGTAAGTATGAGTTACCTAAGTCCATTTAGATGGAAAGCAAAGAAACAGAATTCCTAAGTATAAACTTGGCTGAACCCATTTGAAAGCCAAACTTGCCTATTGCTTTAGAAATTAATGGACTGCAGATGTTACTATATTTTAACAGCACATTGTACCCAGATCAGAGACTATGCATGGTCCCAGTAGGACAGATGTTTTGTGCAGTCAGTGGAAAATTCAATCAAATAAGCTGTAATTGCAAAAGTAATTAAAGTTTATTACTTACAATAAATACACTCAGAAAACTTCAATAGTTAAGGGAAAGCAACATCAGAAAAAATTAAGAATGAAAGAATGTGATCGCTAGGGAGAGGCAAATAATTCTCTTTCAGTCCAGAGATAAGAAAATATTTGCAAAGAAGTAATAACAGTTAAGTTAAAATATTCAGAGATGTTTCTTATAATAAATACTTGAGTTGACAAAATTATGGGGCAAAGAATATCATCAAACACAACTGATGACAGATTTGGATATATAATAAATTTCAAATAGTTACATAATTTCAAAATTGTACCATTGGGAATATTACATAAGAAGTTAAAATATGTTAGATCTTGCCAGTTTTCTTCAAGCTTGATATCTGGTTTTTTAGAATAATTCTGAGGAGTGTTTGGGGATCTTTTGTCCTCAAAAGTTCAGTAAGGTATCACTAAATATGCATTTTGTAATGTGTCACAATAGATAGAATTGAAAATTTACTTTTTGTATACCTAACACTGTCCTAAGAACTTTATATCAGTCCTGAGAGATACATTCTGTTATTACCTGTTTCACAGATTAAAATAATGGGATTTAGAGAGGTTAAATAACATTCAAACATCACACATTAAGTGGAAAAGTTGTGATGACAAACTAGGCAGTTATACTCTTAAATATTTCATTATATCACTTCAGAAAGTTGGGAGTCTTATGCATTTTAACACTGCCCTTTTCCAGTAGTCATGTGAAGGAACTACATTTTATTAAATCAAAGTTTATTCATGAATATCTTAAAATCTTTCTTAAACTCATTTACATTTTCAGCCTAGAGTGATTGTTATATAAAACTAGGGCCCAGCGCATGAAATTGTGTGGGAGTACGGTCCCTAGGCCTAGTCTGAGATCAGGGCCATCTTCCCGGGCTGCCAGCAGCTGGCCCTGCCCCTACCACCACCCACCCGGGTTCCAAGTTTGCCATCGGGAAATTGGAGCCTGAGGGCCGGCCAGAGGGGAGGGACCAAGAGGTTGGCCGTTCCCACCCACTTGCGGGGCCCAGCCCCTCCACAGGTCGCCCTGTGTGTGGGGGGCAACCGGTGGGGCAGGGGCCTTGGCCTGGCCCTGCCTGCATCTCCTGCCACCCACCCCAGTTCCCCATCGGGCGATGGGAGCCTGCCAACTGAGGAAAGGGACCAAGAAGTGGTCAGTGCACCTGAGCAGTCGTTCTGGTCATTCTGCCCTTATGGTCGTTGGGCTTTTATTATATAGGATATAGGATATCTCATTTGATACTACTAATATTTCAAGTTTTGGGATTCAGAGAACCTCTTCTGGATTTGATGCATTAAGGATCTTGCTCACATTTTTCATAAATTAAAACTTTTTAGGGTTTGTCATCATTTACTCTTGTGTTAGCTTTTAATTATTTTCAATAGGCCTTATTTTCTTCTCATTTGCACTAACATGGAACCCATTTACCCACTTTGTGAATCTATTATCATTCTTCAAATTATTCTCCTTGATGTTATAGTTTCTTTGTCCTGTAAGACATATCAAATTAGAATTACAAAAATTATTTAACTTTTAGGAAGGCCAGGCTAAAGTTTTCAGTTTTGTTTCTTTCCTGGTAATGCTTTTTAATCATAACATATTCCCTGTTTCACAGATGAAAATAATGGGATTTAAATCCCATTAGAAAGTTCAAGAAATAGGTAGTTACTTCTTTCTAGAATCCTTTCTAGGAGTAATTTGTAATACATTCATCTTCAATTATTTTTTTGCATTTTTAATAATGTCATATTTATTAATATAAAAGTTTTAAAGTTTCAAATTCTGTTATCTTAAATTTTTAAACTGCATTAATAGAAAGTTTTTTAATGGAAATTCTTGCTTTTGATGATACATTGAATCTTCTTTTAGATTCATTTCTGCACATAGTAGCTTAGTAAATACTGAGAATGAGGTGTTTTCTTTCAATTACATTTTGCTAGAAATAATTTCCCCACTTTAGACGTAATTTACAACTAAAACAAGAGAATAAACAAAGTGCACGTTAAGACAAATAGCCTGAAAAATAAACTTCCAAAACCATTCATATGTAAGTGTAGCTAATCCACTGCTTTCTAAATGGTGGGTCTTGGAAACATAACAGTAAAAGCCACAGGTCTATTGTTTGAAAAATGAGTAATAAAACAAGTTAAATAGCTTTTTATAACCCAGTTCTAAGTTTTTTAATTATACTAAAGTTTGTTATGAATTTCCAAGAGGAAAACATAATATGAACTATTTCCCAACAAAGAGTGAAATTGCTCTCAGTTCTAACACTCTGTAGAGCACACACTAAGAAATGCAGAAATAATCAGTATATTCCACAAACTACTATTGTAAACTAAAATGATTTCTACTTATACAATGTCTAGCAGTGGGTATGTCAGGTGCCATTATTATTTAAGGATTTATTCCAATTGCAATGACCCTGAAGATGGTCAGTACAGAAAGGGACATTGCTGGGAAGAAATGAAGCAGAGTAATAGGCAACACATCCTATTTACCATCAATATCACCTCTAAACTTAGTTAATTGGCTTTATTAACTTTTGTCTTTACTAACAACATTTAGCTACTTCCATTTTTCTGTAATATATGTTAACACAGACATAAGTAGTATGTGAAAAGGTTTTCCTTTCCATTCAAATTTTTTAAGTTCTTAAAGTACAGTGATAGTAGTATCTATAACAAAAACAAAACTAAAACACTGGCTCTCTTTAAACAGAATAAGTCTCCAACTGGCTCATTGATTTTTTTCTATCAACAGTTGTTTAGGTTTCCTAAGATTCTTTAAAAATCTACTGGGAAACTGGAGGGCTGCAGCTTAAAAATATATTATTCCCATATACATTATATCAAATTATTGCATTTTTATGGAATTTGTTTATGCCATGTGCCAAGCAAATAAATAAAAACATGAACAAATGTTCACCTATTGGTCACAATATGAAATGTGAAGGAAGTTAAGAAACGTAATTTATTTAAAAATGTCTTACATGATATTTCAAGGCAGCAAGGTGAAACACATTTTCTTGTCTCATGAGGTCTTAGTTACAACAAATATCATAAAACCCTCAGGTAAAATTTGATGTACCTCCTTCAAATATTTTTTGGGAGTCCAAAGGAGAGAGATACATCCAGACTTAATGTGGGATTTGAGCAGTCTCTGAGCAGTGCCAGTGACCTGAAATTTGACCCTATTGCCCATCTCTTTACCATTATAAATAGCATTATTCCTTTGGATACTGAAGAAGATTCTGTCTTGAGTCATATACTACTAGAAATACAAATGCTCTATGGTAGAAGTGATGTCAAACAATAGAAGTCAACTGAGAACAAGACCGTGTGACTAGAAAGGATGAAAAGGCTGAAGGGAGAAAGGAGATATCATAGGGAAATAAAAGGTACAGAAGAGAAGCTTCAGCTCTTAGAAAACTTCCTCCCTGTGGACACAAGAATTTTCAAACTGCAAAACAATTAATGGCAAATAAGATTGCAAGAAAGACACTGGAAATTTTTGTTTGTTCGTTTTGCTTAATCTCTTCACCTTTTTCACCCAGCCTAAAAAACTCCCTGCCCTCTTGACAGCTGTCAACCTGCTCTCTCTCAGAGTCTATTTCTATTTTTTTAATATATTTTTATTGATTTCAGAGAGGAAGCAAGAGGGAGAGAGAGAAACAGCAATAATGACAGAAAAAATCATGGATTGACTGCCTCTTGCACACCCTACTGGGGATCGAGCTCACAACCCAGGCATGTGCCCCTGACCTAGAATCGAACCATGACCTCCTAGATCATAAGTCTATACTCAACCACCCTACTGGGGATCGAGCCCACAACCCACACATGTGCCCGAAACCTGGAATCAAAGCATGACTTCCTAGATCATAGATCCATGCTCAACCACTGAGCCACACCAGCTGGGCTGTTCCTATTTTGTTTTTTAATTTATTTTGTTCATTAGATTCCACATATGAGTGAAATCATATGGTACTTGATTTTCTCTGACTGGCTTATTTCACTTAGCATAATGCTCTCCAAGTCCATCTATTCTATCGCAAAGGCTAAGATTTCCATTGTGTAAATGTACCAAAGACACAGACAAAGCATGGTGATTACCAAAGGGGAGAGGGTGTGGGGAGGTAGAAGAAGGCATATGGGGGATAAATGGTGATGGAAGAAGGCTTGACTTGGGGTGGTGAACACACAATACAATATATAGCTGATGTAGTGTAGACTTGTACACCTGAAACCTATGTCATTTTATTAACCAATGTCACCCCAATAAATTCACTTTAAAAAGGACACTAGAGAAACAGATAGTTGTTGTTGTCTAGCATTAGCTTTCATTTTGAACAATGAAAGTATATTTAAATAAAATAATTTAAATTTTAAAAAAATTTTTAAGTTTGAGGAATTAACACCTCAAACAAGGAAACAAAAAGTAAAGGAGTAAGAAGACCATGAAGCATCCCATCTCATTCATTCAGCCCACCCAGAGGGATATGAAGTCATTCATAAACCAAGACTTAATCAGTGGAGGCAGAATTAGGCCCAACCCTCACTCTTCTTAGAACAAAGAAAGGAGGATTTCCTTTTATGTCTAAAGTTATTGCAAATCCCATAACTGCACAGATGATGAGAAAATGATATATAAAAATGAAACTGCATTATCAATTGTTTCAGGAATAAAAATCTCAAACAAAACACTCAGAAGTTAATGCATCAGCATTGAACACTAAAGTTAATACTGAATATCTTTAAGGCAATTTTAAAGTATTAGTATAATCAATGGGCCTCAGATGGTAATTAATATGGTGAAGATTTTTAAAGAAAATAGTCACTCCTTAAATTACTGAAATGGTATCAGAATACTTAAAAATGAAACCAATTACTCTTTTTTGTAACGTATACCATAAACCTCCAAATTTTTATTACTACTGATTTTCTCAATATTTGAACTTTTTGTTAAGTAATTAAAGTTCACTATTTTGTGAATTTTAATATATTTTCTATTTTGTGAATTTTAATTAATTTTCTATTTCAGTATATATACATAGAAAATAATATAACAACCACTGCCCATGGAACCACCACTCATAATTTTAAAATATTATTAGTCTGAAACATTTGATGCTAATGTTTCCACTCAAAGAAATAAATTATTAAAACTAAGTTTACCTTTCCACAGTTTTATTCCCTACTCCTCCTTTCCCCAGAAAACCATTAACCAGAATTCATTCTGTGAGTGTGTGTGTGTGTACAGGCATTTAAAAATAATCATACTACACAGATATGTATTTATATATAATTTTGGTATTTTTAAATTTTACTTAAAAATAAAATGTCATTGCTAAATATTTTTGTGCGGCTTGGATTTTTATTGACTATTATTTTATATCTAATCTATCCTTATTGATACGTAGACGTGGTTATTCATTTTAACATCAGCTGAATATTCAAATTGTATTTTCAATGTACTCTTTTAAGTTTCATTATTTTAAATAATTTTCCATATAAATGGCTTTTTTCTGCTTCCTTGTTACCACCCTTTTCTGGCCTTTCATCCGAACACATATACTCTCAGAACTTTTATTTTAGGTCTCTCAAACCCCAAATTTTGTTTGTCAATGTTCAGGAATCAGGCTTCCTGGTTTTAAGTGTTTAACAGGCTGAGATGCAGAGTGTGGACAGGAAATACCTCAAATTTTGTCAGGTCCCTTTGGGTGCGGTAATTACATATAACTCAGAAACTTTTTGCAACTGAGTGTTAACACATGAAACTTCAGGGACTGTGTTTGGAATGTCACGTTGATTTTCCCAAAGGTTTAACAGTTACTAGTCGAATGACAAGTTAGGAACAAAAACTAATAGGTAGGGTGTGTGAATCACTGACTGAACAGGGAGTTTCTATTAATAATGTGTTTCAGCTGTGTAATTTGGAACGCAAAGTGAATGGGAAGGGTGAGCTCATTAGCTCACTCAGAAAACTGAACTCTCATAAAGTTTCTCAGTTGAGTTGAGGTTGTTTTGGATGAAAAAATGCTGCAGCCTCCCTGTCCCTAGTGTTCCCATTTCTTCCATTTCTGGATTTAATGAGTATTACATTATTTTCCTTCACACACACACACACACACACACACACACACACACACACTGTGTATCAACATGTGCAACACACAAATCTGAATATTTAAAATAATATAAATCTACTTTTATGAGTAAGATTGTTTTTGCTCCACATCTTGTGACAATTCTGACACTACCGCCTCATTTATTCTTCAGATTGAACGTTAATCAATTGAAATAATTAAGTGCCTGGGAAAAGGCAGCTCATAGTTTTCATCCCCTCCCCTCAAAATATCATGATTAATCTTAAAATTATCCAAAGGCTAAAGATTATATTTGTGGAACTTTATATATCACAGAAATTTTATATTGCATAACTTATGTGAGTAAAACTGTTCCATCAGTGCTATAAAATAAAAACAACAACAAAGGCAAAAATGATCCTTGTTCTCAGGGAGTTTACATTCTAATAAGTGGACTAACACAGTCAAAAATAAAAATAGCTCTGACTCTTAACAAGTCTTAATAAGGAAGAAGGGGAAGTTTTTCCCAGGAGGAAAGAAATGCAGCTGGAAGATCAAGAAGAGTTCGATCAATCTACCTTTCTGGAAGTGAGGCTCCAGGGACCAGGACAGGATAGGAGAGTTGGAATTCTAAAGCCTTAGTCCCTATCCTGGCTCCACCCTTACTGACTTGGATCATGCCAACACATAGTAGGTTGTATACATATTAATATTAACCCTGCATGTACACATCAACTTGGATAAAATTTACTGATTTACTCTATAGAATGCAGAGCATCACAGTTACTCAGTCTTTATTCCCCTCCCTCAAAAGGGAATAAGTGACAATTTATATTCTTGTGAGGATCAAATAAAAATAATAGATGAGAAAGTGTATATAGTAAGTTTTAGGCACTAGAAATATATTGCTATCATTCACTGAGAAAATTTTTTTTAATCCTCACCCGAGGATATTTTTCCATTGATTTTTAGAGAGAGTGGAAGAGAGAGGGAAAGACAAAGAGAAATATCTATGTGAGAAACACATCGCAACCGTGCCCTTGATCAGAATCAAACCTGGGACCCTTTGGTCCACAGGCAGACACTCTATCTACAGAGCCAAACCAGCGAGGGCTGAGTTACAGGATTTTTAAAGTTTGTACATCACAATATAAAGGTAATTTTTCTGTGAATATCCTATGGGAACAGGAAAGAGAAAAATTTCAGACCATTGTTATCCTCTTCTCTTGGCCTCAACCACTCCCCATTCCACCTCCTCCCCCCCTGAGTGGTTAGAAGGTAGTTTACCTTCCAAACTCAGGATTTTCTTTCCCAGGGGTGAGTGGGACTTTTCCCAGGAAAGTTAAAGCACAAACCACTTCCCTGCTCTAAACAGACTCCAAATTGAAGCCAATCAATGTCTACCTCCTCTATGGCCTCAACACAATAGCCTGAGGGAGGAAAATGTAACAACTGGGTTTTGTAAAGCTGTGGAGTTATCTGTGATTTTAAATCCCCATTCTAGGCTAGACACGCTGCTAGGAAGAATGGAAGGTCTGGGTGTTCATTGCCCGCTATTTCTGTGTTCTGTAGTAGCCTAAGGAAGGGCGCCCAATTTGGAAATAAACCACAGCACCGTAATGACAGTGATCAAGAGGTAATGAGGAACCTGCTTTCACAGATTAGGTGTATAAATTACACCCTCAGAGATAACATTTATTGTCCAAGAATAGGAACATCCTGAGCATTATGGCATTGACCAAACTATCTGTACAAATCCTCAAAACAGGCTTTGTATGAATATGCTACATCAATGTACCATACTTCATGTGCTAATCTTTTTATGATGCTCTCATTCTATAGCATTTCCATGATGGTGTAAAGAGAAAAAAATAGGACTACACCCAAAAGGAGATGGTTAGAATTGTTTAGAATATATATATTCTAATATATATATATATATATATATATATATTGTGTGTGTGTGTGTGTGAGAGAGAGAGAGAGAGAGAGAGAGAGAGAGAGAGGAAATAAAGTGATCCCTAGTTCAGCAGGTAAAACAGATTAAGCAAAATAAAGGACAATGTATGGTGCTCAATCCATCTTGCCATCTTGACATATCTGAGAGAGACTATTTTGTTAGGGTATTTTACTATTGACAGACTTTCCATCAAAATGGAAGTTGTGTGCATATTAATATTAACCCTGCATATACACATCACCTTGGTCTAGCTACATGCCTTTCTTCTCAAACATGCCCATAAAATGTTGGTATTACAACAAAAAATAAGAATCAGTAAAGCCTATAAATCTCCATGAGCTGCATGATTCATTCCTTATCAATCCAAGTAATTAAAAATGTTTTAATCTTTTGCTTAAGTTTCTTCTTTCTCATATGTAATATGCATCTAACACATTTATCATTATGACATTTTGCACAGCGCCCAACACACAGTATCCATTCCCTTCCCTTCCCTTTTTCTTTATATGGTGCCATAAAGCAAAGTGGCTGAATAAGAAGTGATTATGAAGAATAAACAGAGGTAATTTTAAAAATAGAAAAGTTCTGACTGGCCAGTGTGGCTCAGTGGTTGATGGTTGATCCATGAACCAAGAGGTCACCTGTTCATTTCCCATTCAGGGCACTTGCCCGAGTTGTGAGCTCAGTCCCCAGTAGGGGGTGTGCAGGGGGCAGCCAATCGATGATGTTTCTCTCTCATAAATGTCTTTACCTCTCTTTCCTTCTCCTGTTCTCTCTCTTAAAATCAATAAAAAACATATTTTAAAAAATATAGAAAAGTTCTTATAAAAAAGTAAACTAAGTTTCTGTGGACATATAAGTTGTTTCCCTAAAGTGTGTTTTTTTTTTCTTTTACCCATAAACCAATCTGTATTTCTGTGTATTTTTTCTCTCTTCACTCTCCTGTGCTTTGAGATAACTTTTTCTTTCTTTACTATTTTTTTTCTGTTTTTCTCTCAATATTGGAGACCTCGGCTTTAAGGTTATTTTTTTCTCTTCTTTCCCATAGGATCTTTCATGGGAAGTCTATCTGGGGTTAATCTCAGTATATTTAGATGAAGCATATGACTTCAGTTCCAAATTCTCACCAAGTGGAGTTTGGAATCCACATCTTAAAGTGAATCACTCTCAAGCAGATGACAGTTTCCCATAGGAACAATATACTTTGGGGGGTTTTCATTCCTGAAGAATCTGCCTCATGTGAATCATAAACATGACCACCAATATATTATTAAAGTGAAGATGCAATAATATAAAATACTAAAACAGATAGTTAAGTACTAAGTCCTAAGAAATAAATTTTAAGAGTATAATTTATATTGATGATTGTATACTCTACTATAAAGTGAGCTTCCAGACAAAGAAAATGGGCTTTCTTTAATTTATTCTAAACATAGTGTGCTAGGTATAAAAGCATGTCATTAAGTATTTGACAATTAAAAATATAGTATTTTTGAGCTGAAAGCAAACATAGATCTCATCTGGTTCAACAATGTATTCATTGGTTTTTATTTTACTGATGAAGAAATGGATTCTAGGATTCTACTTCCCATTTTAGTATAGAAAATGAGTTAGAGAGATTGTTTTAATGTCTCACATCTCTTAGAAAACTGAATCATGGTTTTTTTAAACGTATTCATAAAAATAAAGGTTTTTTTCATGATGTATATTAGTCCCTGAAAAAAAGCCATAGGCAAGTCAGGCAAACTGTTGAAATTCCCAGGTAGTACAACTAAGTGTAATTATTTGTTCTCAATACTCTTACTAAAATGATTACTTTTCAAATCATACCTACCTACAAATACTCATATTCAAGGAGGTCATCTGAGTTTTAGAACTCAAAAGTCAGGAGTTTATTCTCTTAGCTAACCCTAGGTATAAAGGACTGAATTAAGGGCTTTCAACCTGTCATGGAGCAACTAGTACAGTTTTGCGTCCACCTTCTGAATTAAGTATACTGACGGATGTCAAAACAATCAACTAAAAACACTCTCAGAAACAAAACAAACCATACTTCTAATTCTGAGAATCCACTCTTTTTTTAAAAAAAATATACTTTATTTATTTTTTTACAGAGAGGAAGGGAGAGGGATAGACAGTTAGAAACATCCATCAGCTGCCTCCTGCACACCCCCTACTGGGGATGTGCCCGCAACCAAGGTACATGCCCTTGACCAGAATCAAACCTGGGACCCTTCAGTCCGCAGGCTGACGCTCTATCCACTGAGCCAAACTGGTTAGGGCGAGAATCCACTCTTTTATGCACAAGATGAGCACTGATTGCCTTCAAACTAACTTATTTGTAAGCATTTCTTCTGATGATCTATAGCACAGCAAAGGGGAATCATATTATTAAAATGTGTGTGGTACTAGCTGTGTTTTGCTCTTTGAGTCATTGTTTTTCTTTAACTTTTTAATGTTGACATTATTGCAGGAGTCCTCCAGTTTTTAAAACTAATAAAAACCCTTGTGGGCAAGTGATGAGGCAAGCTGTATTCTCCAAAGAATTTGAATTCACTGTGCTTGTGATACCATTATGTTAATAAAAGGAAGGGAGCAAAGGGAAGATAGAGGCATGTACATTAAAGTTGGAGTGACCTGGGGAAGGTACTTTTCTGATAGTCATACCCGAGAACAAAGGACATTGGCCAGAATGGGTGTGGCCACTGCATGTGAGCAAAATTTTGGTACTTAATCACCTAAATGAAGGAACTCATTCTCTTGTTGCTCTGTGCTCTTGATCTCTCCTGGCTTGTTGAGCTTGACTACTAGTTTGTGGGGTTCTCTCGCTCCTGCTCCCCTGCCTTCGCCCACATCACTCACGGCCATGTGGACCTCACACACAATGGACTAATGGATTGCAACTAGCCTGATGCGGAACTGGACTGGCTATAACATGGAACGGAAACTCTGGACACCAGCTTTACTGAAACCCCAGCAGCACTTCTATGACTGGAATGGAACTCTGAAAACCCAGGAATGTAATTTCATGAAAATAAAGCTTTCTACCATATCTCATCCTCCCGTTGGGAGCCTCTGGAAATGTTTATTTCAGCAGTACCCCAAGAACCCACTCCCATTAGCAACAGAGAAAGACCACCCATGCTTTTCTCTGCTCTCACTTGTATAGAGATTAAAGGCAACACCCTATGAAGTAGCATCTAGTAAAACGTGCTACAGGCAGGAGACTGTCAATGACTGTTTTGGCTGGTAGGGCGCAGAAGAGTCCTGCTGTGGAATGTATATTGTATCTATTCTCTGAAGTCTTCAAAGGTTTTTCTGATTGCAGAACACTCATTTCTCTTATTTTTTCAAAAGGGCAAGAAGTAGAAAGATTTTGCCCCTGTTTTCAGAAGATTCAGGGACTTGATATTATTGTTCTTTTCAAGGAATGCTGCTTGGTAGGACTATTGGGTGGGTTGAAAAATAACGATAGGCTCTATAACAATTATAACAAATTTCATACTGAATTAAGTGTCTCCTTAATTAAAACATGAGTTATAAGCTCTTCCTTACAACAGAATGACAATAAAATAGCAACTAACTAATGTAGATGGAATGATGGCACTAGAAAATTCTCAATGGCTACTAGAATGAGAGGATGAAGATCTGAAGTATTTCCCCACATCACCACTATTAGATAAGCCAACGTCATGTCTTCTGATACAATGCGCTGAGAAGGACACAGCATCACTTCAGGGTACTATTGTTTACATATTGAATAACCTGAATCTAATCATGAGGGAAGTAGACAAACCAAATTGAGGGACATCCCACATAATAGCAGGCCTGTACTTTTGAAATATATCAAGGACAAGGAACACAGAGAAAGGATGTGATTTTTTCTAGATTAAAGGAGAATAAAAGGACATAATTAAATGAAATGCATTTCATTGGAAATCCATCCCAGACTAGGGAAGAAGCTTTATAACGAATATTATGGGATTCTCAATGAAACTTGTATATGCAATATAAATTAGATAGAATATTTTATAAACACCAAAGTCCATTATTTTAATAAATATACTGAATATACTGTGGTTATGAAAGAGACTGTACTTGATCTTAGGAAATAATTACTAAATTTTAGAAGTAAAGGGACATTATATCTCTCACTTATTCTCAAATGGTTCTCTCTGATATATATATATATATATATATATATGAGAAAAATTAAAAATTAAACAATACTGATAAGGGTAAAAGGTGTGTGTGGTGTGTGTGTGTGTGTGTGTATTCTTTCAGCTTCTCTAAAAATTTGAAATTAGATTTAAAATTAGATTTTCATTAAAAGTAAATAAAAAACACATGCCAAGATCAGCACCTCAGATTACCAACAGTCATGATTTGGTAAATCCATTTGCCCAGGAGTAAGGTTTCCTTGGGTGCAAACTTTCATCACTGCAACCAGGAAAGTTCCAGGCAAACCAGGACAAGTTGGTCACACTACCCCTCAAGAAAATTTACATTGGACTTGGAAGAGAGGAGTTCCTTTGCTGTCTTGTTTAAATGCTAAGATTATGTGTTTATGGAAGCATAAAACCAATAGTATTAGGATGAGAAAAGATGTGAATTATGCTTTTAAGAGTGTTTGACATGCTGCAGTAGTAACTTATTGGATGAAATAATGAAAATAGATATTTACCCTGCACCTTCTTTTTAAAGAATGACATTTAGCCTAAAAAATGTGTAAGTTCAATCAACAAAAATATAATCAGTATGCAAAATTCATTACTTGCATATACAGAGATTGCTTCCTTATGTGGAAAATTAAAGGAAACCCATTTCCCTCATGCTTCTGTTTAGTATCTAATGAGGCCCTTCAAGTTATTTCAACTTAGATTACATCTTAGCATCCTATCCAAGGCACAGTACCATAGCTGGCATGCATGATACACTGCTTCTAGAAGGAAAACAGATGAATAAATAGTGTAATTGTATTTTCAAAACACTTTAAAGAACTTTGATGGTTGAAAAGTCACTTAACTTCTTGCCAACAAGTAATGCCAATTTTTCTTTGACCTTAAAAAAATACAGCACAAGTTTAAAATGAGGTTCTCAGACGTTAATATGTATTTCAGTTGAGAAGTTTGGACAATATAAGCCAAAATCTCATCGTATTACTACCATAAATTCAGTATCAAGCCCCTTACAAATATGTGTTAAGCTAAATGTAAAGAAAACCTCTGAAAGACTTTTCTACAAGTATGTCTCAGTCAGTGTCTGCCCTGAAATGCTTCTGAAAAGAAGTTAGCAAATAAGCTGTTGAGTTTCACAAGTATCATCACACAAAGTTTCTCCCTGCTGGCCCACAACTACACTTCTGACTTTGGAACAAAACTTAAGGAAAAGTGTACTTATTTCTCAAGCTGTGGTTTTGCTTTTTGGATGACTAGGGGAAAGTAATTTGTATTCGGAATCCTCAGATTTCTTTTCTGAATCTTAGATTTACTAATTATTGGTCTTCAGATGCAGCAGATGCTATGACCCTCTGAGCCTGCTTACACAGCTGCAAGACCATAATACAATAACACTTGACTTACCCACTTCACAAAGTGTGTTTTAAGCATTCAATATAAGAACGTATAAAAAAACAAATCACAAACTTTGGTTAAGATCCTTTTAGATAGTTCACATCACCCAAACACTGCCCTGATAGCATTTTATAACAATTTCTACTCCTTATAGTATTTTCATTTCATCTGTTCTAGGTACAGGATAACTATATCTAAGAACAAAGATTTGATGGTATGAGCAATTCACAGCTGTAAGAGGCAAACTGTGACTTTCCTTTGTGGCGTGGATGGCAACCGGAGGAACTGGAGCCCTTCAACAATAGGTTCCTGCCTTTATTAGGGCAATTGAGTCCAGGAGGGCAGCTTGAGCCCTGCTGACAGCAGCAGTTCCAGGGTGACTGCTCTGGCAGCCTCAACTCTAGTAAAGACCCTCTAGGCAATTCCCATTGTTTGCTCCCGACAGTCCTTAGTGCACAAATGACAAAGCTGAAGCTGTCCTACTTTGGGCACACCATGAGAAGGCAGGGTTCTTTGGAAAAGACAATAATGCTGGGAAAATAGGAGGCAGCAGAAAAAGAGGAAGACCAAATATGAGATGAACTGACTCCACCAAAGAAGCCAAAGCCTGAGTCTACAGGAGCCGGGCTGGGCTGTTGAGGACAGGCCATGTGGACATCACTCATTCATAGGGGCGCCAGGAGTCAGAGCTGCTTCAATGGCATGTAACACACACACCTATGATGTTGCCTAGTTTATTTTATTATTGCATCAACCTGCAAACATATTTTTCCATTAATACATTGCATTTGTATATTAATGGAATCCAAAGCTGTCTAAGTCCTGTACCTGATTTCTTCTTTTATAAACTCTTTATGTATCATTAAAACATTACATTTCTCCTTAATTGAATCATTTTTGTGGGTTTATTGCTTTGACAGACAGTTTTGAGAAATGTTCTCATTAATGTAGCTTTCCTTACTGAATAATCTTTTTTTTAAATTAGAACTTCATTATTGTTGGCAAACTGATATTTTTCAAGGTCAATAATATTTGCTAAACACCAGCTGCACCAACTCAGATAGATAATTCTTAGCTTACCTCAGTGCACAATTGCCTGAAATGGTCAATTTAATAAATTTATTTATTTACGTGAACATAGTGGTCACATAAATTCCTCAGAGCAGATATTCCACAACCTTAGATAAGTTCCAGAACCTTGACAGATGGATGGCATTTCCCCAGTGATCGTGGAAAACAGAAAAGAGCCAACTCAGGCAATTAAACAAAGACATATGTCTCAGGACATGACTGTTCTATGCTCTGTTTTTACTATTGAATACAACCCACTTGCAAAAAGATGAAAGCTTATGTATGTGGCCCTCTGATTGCCTCAGAGAATCTGGCATTGTTTTATTTGAGATGTTAGGTTAATATGATTTTCCTAAACTTTAGAATTTAATCTACCTTTCCTTTTTTTTTCTTTTTTTTTTAATATATTTTATTGATTTTTTACAGAGAGGAAGGGAGAGAGATAGAGAGTTAGAAACATCGATGAGAGAGAAACATCGATCAGCTGCCTCCCGCACATCCCCCACTGGGGATGTGCCCGCAACCCAGGTACATGCCCTTGACCGGAATCGAACCTGGGACCTTTCAGTCCGCAGGCCGACACTCTATCCACTGAGCCAAGCCAGCTTCGGCCTACCTTTTCTTTCTGTGGTCATCAATTTCACCCTTGAATTACCGATGATCTACAAAGTTGAAGAAAATCATAGTTTGGTTCTTTTGCATTGACTTAACCAGGATTATTTTATAATTAAGCAGAAATTTTATTTACTATTATTAATCACTTATTAGTATTAATCACTTATTAGTATTTGATAAGTATTGTTCCTCTGCTTATTTAATTTGGGGAAATTATATAAGAAACTATCCTATATAATAAAAGGCTAATATGCAAATAGACTGAATGGCAGAACAACTGAAAACTGAACAACTGGTCGCTATGACGTGTGCTGACCACCAGGGGGAACATGCGGGCATCGGCCATGGAGGGATGGTGGAGCAGGTGAGTGGGACCACCAGACCAAGGCGGGGTGCCAGTCGCTATCATCAGGGCGAGTCTCTGGTGGTTACTGAAAATTCTTTGCTCCTGCGTGCTGCGGTCCCAATCAGAGCTCACACCTGCTGCTGGCACAGGCCCCGCTTGCACCTGCTATAGATGCTGAAGCCACCACTCGCACCCGCTGCCGGCCCCTGGCACCGGCCCCAATTGATCAGTGCCATCAGCAGGTGCGAGGGGTGGCTGCTGGTCCCGATCACACCTCAGGGCTTCTTCACCTCCCCCTGCTCCTGAGGGGCGAGTGGGGCTGGCAGCCGCCTCTCGCACCCACTGCTGATGACAGCCCCACTCACACCCACTGCCGGCGCCAGAGCTGCCACTTGCACCTGTTGCCAGCGCCAGTCCCGATCACTCAGCGCCATCAGTGGGTGCAAGCAGCAGATACTGGCCCCAATTGCCCCTGAGGGCTTCTCCACTTCCCCCTGTTCCTGAGGGGCTATCAGGGCAGCAGCCACCACCACTCGCACCTGTTGATGGCGCCAGCCCCAATCACTCCACACTGTCAGCAGGTGTGAGCAGGGCCGTGGCCATCAGCACGTGGGAGCGGCTGCAGCAGGAGTGGGGCTGCCAGCAGATAAGGGATCAGGGGCTGCGTGGGAGGGGCCAGGCAGGGGCACAGAGGATGGGCTGAGACCCATCCCTATGCCCACTACAGCCTCACAGCCTACAGTTCCTTTCAAGGGCACGAATTCATACACTGGGCCCCTAGTCTTAATATATTAAGTTTGAGGTTCAGCTTAGAATTCTAAGCTCTTTTATTTAGGATAAACTTGAAATTAATCGAATCCTTCCTTCTTCAAACTCTTAAATATCTATAGTACTATGATAATAAGAGTGAGAATGAAGAAAATTTTTTTTCTTCCCCTTCTAGAAATGGGCTTCACTATATTTTTTCATCCATATGTCTTATGTACAGAACTTTTTTATAGCTAATAAAATTAGTTATCAAAGTCTATATCAGGTATTTTTAACTTTCTTAAATAAAAAGAAATGATTCATAGTTCATTATTTACCTTTTTAAAATGCCCTCTGAAATTCAAAACTCACTCTAAATTAAATTTCTACACTAGGTCAGTTGCTTAGAAAATAGCTGTGGAATTGCCAGGATTGAATCAGGTCTAATCAGGAAGAGATCCCAGGCCAATAGTTCAATGGAGTAGTTCAATAGAGGCCATCGGTAACAAAGGAGTTGCAAGAGCTAAAAGACAATCAGGGAACGGTGAGGATACCCAGAGTTTGCATAAATATCCAGATATCAGTGTCAGTCAAAAGTTCTTCTAGAACTGGAGAGACAAAGATGATGGTGCTACCAGAGGCCCCAGAATACAGAATATCCAGACAGAAGCTGAAACAACAGAGGAACAGCCACTCATGGAAGAGTGGCCAGCCCTCTTCACCTTGCCAGCCCTGAAGTGGGAAAGCACTTGGAGGCCAACACTGGTGTACACAGCTACCTTGCCCTGGCAATCTCTGATAGTACATTAAACAAAAGTAGAGGAGGGAGAATAGTGTGCCATTCACTTCTGGAAAGGGCATATGTGGCAGAAAAGCAAATTAAGTCAAATTAAGTGGGTCCAACTGGCAATTAGGATCATGGCAGGAATCTGCCCAACAGAAATTAGAAGCACAGAGAGATCTGTCAGAGAGAGAGGAGACTCAATCTATACTAGAAATGCAGCCCAAAACCAAGAGAGAAGTTGAAGTAACCTGGCTTCCCTCTCGGAGTCCTCCAATTTCCCAATGTTGTCTCCCATTGGCCATATCTATCCAGAAAATAATTGGCAAAAGGGGGCGTAGAAAATCAAGTTTGCAGGGATCAGGGTCTTAAGACTCTGGGCAGAAGAGTAACAAATACACTTTTTCTCAGAGTAAAATGGTTTTGATTTTGGGAAATTTGGTGGAACATCCAGAATTGTGGACTAGGAAAGAAGTAAGGAATATAGGGTTAGAAGGTCCTATAATGATTGTAACAGTAACATTGTAACAAATAAATATATTCACATTATGTGTTTATTTTAAAGCAAAGAACAAAGGTCCCAGGAATGTTTTAAATCATCTAAGAGCTCTTGAATCAGTAGGAAATCTTGCTTCTGAAATTGTTGCTAATTTTTTTTTTAATAGCAACCACTTATGGAAAGGATATTACGTGCCAGGCACAATGTTTTTACGTGCCTTTTCTTACTTAATCCTCACAAGAGCTCTATGAAGTAGATATTATCTTCATTTTGAAGATGAAAGGACAAAGACTAGAAGAGATTAAACAATTATCTGAGGGCAGAGTGGAGGTAAGTGGGAGAGTCCCTATCCAAACTCAACTTTCCTGATCTACAAACTCTGTCATTGATATTCTGCCCCAGTGAGTACTGGCTGAATGAGACATCATTACGTGTTATTCGTAATCACCTTTCTGCAGCAGATGGCTCTCTCCCACTCCCACAAATCTGGTTCACAGTAACGCTGGTTAAAATTAAACGGTTATTTTATACCCAACTCATACACAGAAGATGAAATCATTCCTGCTTATATGACCAATGATTTTTTTAAAGGCTGTCTGTACATTTTTGTCATTTCTTTAACCCCCTGTAACTATGTTGTTTATTAAGATGGCTAAGGGGAAAGGTGCATGGAGACAGGGAAGGAAGCCTTCATCTACAGGCAAAGAGAGCAAGTCTCCTCACCCAAGGCAGCCTCACAGACCTACCTCCTGAGCCTCCAAGACCTGGCTGGTTTCACCTTGCCAGCCCTGAAGTGGGAAAGCACTTGGAGGCCAACATTGGTGTACACAGCTACCTTGCCCTGGACTCTTTCTTACTGGCAATCTCTGTTAGTACGTTAAACAAAAGTAGAGGAGGGGGAATAGTGTGCCATTCACTTCTGGAAAAGGCATATGTGGCAGAAAAGCAAACTAAGTCATCAAATTATATTATGTTCCTGTAAGGTTTTCCTTAGTGAGATTGGACAAAAGAACATTGCCATCTCATCTTGATTTAGAAGAATATGGGATTGCACCTTCTCAGATAAATCATAAGAAGATCTTTCTCATGATTGACATCTAAAAAAATAGTAAGTCATGGAAAATTATCATAAAGAGCAGAACTGAATTCACTATTATTTTAAATAATATTTTTATTTATAAAATAATTCTAATGCTGAAAATTGGAGAAATGTGAAATTTTCGATTTGGAGGACTTAATTCTAGATAAGTTTTCTTATCCAATGCAAGAGCTTAAAATGCCATAGATCCTGTGGTTGAATTATTGGACCATCTTTTCTCTAACTGTTGCCAAACAACTTTATCACTCTTAATTTTATTTATTTCCTAGGATTTTCCTTTTTAAACATGCCAGAGATGAGCCTTTCTGATTGTCTTTATTGCAGGAACTACTTTAAGGAAAATTCCAATCTACTAATTCCTGTGTTGTTCTTAATTTTATTCTTGACTTCCCAAAGTTTGTTAGTTATTCTTTTTCCTAAATCCTGAAATAAAATGTCACACAGCAAGTAAGGGTCATGGTACCAGAAGAAAACTGTATGTGTATACACGTAAGATTTTGGACATTAGAACATTGTTATGCATAATTGAGAAATAAAGTAAAATAGATTTGGCTACATGAAAATAATAGCTACTGATTTAGAAATGCTGATTATCCTATTTTATTCTGGTAAATTTCCCAAGGCAGCATTTGTCTTTTATGATCAATCTGAATTTATATTGCAAATAAAAACTGACAAACTTCTGTGCAGAATGACATGATTTATTTGGTACTAATATCAGGTTTCTAGAGAGTGGGGCTGAGAGGGTACAGGACTGGCAGTATGGCTGGGAAAAGGAAAAAGTAACTTAGTTTCAGATGACCAGGAAGTCTGGGGTGAAACAAAGGTGAGCCATTGTTTGTTCGAAATATGGGTCTGTCCTCTATTTAATTAGTAGAAAAATGTGTTCACTGATCCTCCAATAATTTGTCAATTTTTAGTTTTGGAGTTTTTATGTGTTTTTTTATGTCTTCATAGACACTTGTGTGATCAGAATGATGACTAAAGTATAGATTCGAACACAAATTACAGATGAGAGAGTAAAATATTCTTGAAGAATGCAAAATTTCAGTTAGTGAGATATTGAGGAAATTACTTAACTTTAAAATGAAGTGGGAAATTAAAATGTGTATCCGTTATCTACTGGGGCATTTCAAATGTATAAAACTGAGGCTAAAACATTTATTTGTTCACATTTCTGTAATTTGGGCTGCCCTTCATTGGATCGTTTTTCTGCTAATCTCACCTGACGTCCCTCATGCAGTTGCTGGCAGTGAGCTCTCTTCTGGGGATGGATGGTGCAAAATGGCTTTACTCAGGTATCTAGCACTATCCAGGACAGCCACCCAAGGCTCTGCAAGTGTCATACAGCAGAATATCCAAGATCAGTGGACAGCTGGGAAATGCCAATCGGCCACTGAGTGCTCTCTCTGCATGCTAATCATTGACTGATGAAAAAGTGAGTATTTTCAATTCCTTATGTCATGATTTATGTCTATGTCTCTAAGAGAGTGACACAATTATTTAAAGCACATGATAAGCCCTAGCCGGTTTGGCTCGGTGGATAGAGCATCAGCCTGCGGACTGTAGGGTCCCGGGTTCGATTCTGGTCAAGAGCATGTACCTTGGTTGCGGGCACATCCCCAGTGGGGGGTGTGCAGGAGGCAGCTGATCGATGTTTCTCTCTCATCGATGTTTCTGATAGAGATCTCTCTCCCTTCCTCTCTGTAAAAAATCAATAAAATATATTTAAAAAAAATAAAATAAAAAATAAAGCACATGATAAGGTAGAAATGTTTTATCCAAACTACTAGCATTTTCAAAAGTATTTGCAAGATACAAGAATTCATATCTTTTGCCACTAATTGAACTCATGCAAAAAATTTTTAAATATCAGATTAAAATATGTGAGGGGTTTAGTTTAGTTTTTAGTTTAGTTTTTTAAACATTATTTAGGATTTCAAAATTGTTAGGGGAAATGCAAGCAAAATGTATAAGAAACACTGAGGAAGAAGTCTCTCTCTCTCTCTCTCTCTCTCTCTCTCTCTCTCTTTTGTTAATCCTCACCCAAGGATATTTTTTCCATTGATTTTCAGGAAGAATAGAAGGGCAGGAAATAGTTGGGGAGAGAGACACATCAATCAATTGTGCCCTGGGGGATCACACCTCCAACGCAGATATATGCCCTTAACCAGGAATCAAACCCGGGACCCTTAGGTTTTCTGGCCAATGCTCTATAACCACTTAGCAATACTGGCCAGGGCAATGATGATCTTTTTTTTTTTTTTTTACTAAACAATTGCATCTTGTGCACAAGGAGATGTGATGGGTCAGGATATTCATTATAGCACTGTTTGTGACAGCAAAAACTGAAATCAAATATTTACCAAAGGAGTAATGAATAAATTGTAAGACTACAGACAAAAAAGAAAATCTATAGTGGTGAAAATAAATTATTTAGAGCAATGTTAATCAAAGTGCATTCTGTGGACCAGTGTCAGTTGATAAACTATTTGTTACCAATCTGTGTCAAGATGAGTACTAAAATTTAGAACATTCCATAGAAACTGGAGGAAGTATTTTTATCTATTAAATCCTATATAATAAAAGGCTAATATGCAAATTGTCCCCTCGGGAGTTTGACCTACCAGGAGTTTGACCACTCACTATGACGTGCACTAACCACCAGGGGGCAGCATGGAACCAAGAAAGGCCCTGGCCGGCAGCTGGAAGCAGGGGGGTGGTGGGGGGAAGAAGGCCATGATCGGCCCTGATTGCCAGCCAAGCCTAGGGACCCTTACCTGTGCACAAATTTCATGCACCGGACCTCTAGTGTAATAATAAAAAGTGGTACCTATGAGCTTGACAGGCATGGCTCAGTGGTTGAGGGTCAACCTATAAACCAGGAGGTTCCAGTTCTATTCCCAGTCAGGGCACATGCCCGGTGGCAGGCTTAATCCCCAGTGTGGTGTGTGCAGGAGGCAGCCAACTGATGATTCTCTCTCATCATTAATGTTTCTATCTCTCCCTCCCTCACCCTTTCTCTCTGAAATCAACAACAACAAAGTGGTACTTGTGGTTAGTACATCCTTGTGTTATTATATTTTCTAATAATTATTTTTATTGTATTTTAATTTGACATATGGTTCATGATAAACTGAAAGTTTAAGAAAGCAGATCTTTAGGTGAGTAAGCATAAGTAAATCTCAAATATGTAATATTGAGTGAAGAGAAAATTTGAAAAGTATATGTACAGTGTATTGCCAATGATTTTATAAATATACACATAATAAAATATATATTAGATATATAATAAAATAAAGTAGTAAAATATGCACAACTTATATAGTAAAAAGTATAAGTATGTACTAATGAGGCATGCATGAGAATGGTACCCTCTGTGAAAGCGGGTAGGGGCTCCAACTGTATCTTCAGTGTTTTGTTTCTTTTAAAAAATATATTTAAAGCAAACATGGCAAAATGTAAATTTTTGTCAGCTTGCTTGGGAGTATGTGGATATTCATTCTATCATTCCCTATCTTTTCTTATATTTGAAATACCCCATAATAAAACACATAAAAGTAAATCAAAGTTTTTTTCAAATGCAATATAAACTACAGATTGTTGGAAATTTTCCATAAGGAAAAAAAAAATGATCTAAGAGAAGAGCAAAGCTTTTCTAAAGTGTCTGACAACTTTAATGGATTAGGTGTCTTTCCAAAGTCATTTATTAAACATCAGCTATGTATGAAAAGCCGTGCAAGGTACTGGGAATAAGGAAAACTGTGTGTTGAGGGTATGGCAAAGACTATTTAGGAGAATCCTGAGACTAAATCAAAGGTCAATTAAGCCAGATGCCTTGATGTGTGCCCCAAAACAAAACTGGATCTCTGTACCTCAGATGGACAGGATTTTACCTCGAAAAGGACAAGATATCCATTGTTAATACTTCATTTTTCCACATTACCATCATCCCATATTATACTTGTCTTAGTGGTATCACCTGACATTTCTTGGAACACACAGTCTAAGGTTCATTAAGAGAGAGAAAGTTTCTATCAACAGATTCTGGGCAGATGTTTCCCCTCACCTTTTTCTTTTCCTTTCTTCTCTCTCTCTCTCTCTCTCTCTCTCTCTCTCTCAATTCAGAAGTTGGGCAAGCATGATGTTTATGCTGTGGTTTAACTCTGCAGGCCAGCTGCCTCCACAGAAGCCTCAGAACAAGTGGATTCCCTTTGTGTGACTGAAATCACCCAACACCAGATGTCAGCCAAGAGGTTTCCATCACTCAGGAGTGCTGGGCGGCCATGTTACAGAGTACTGGCAATGATGCTCTGGAAACAGTGACTTCCTATCCTGTTTCATTAAATTGAAGGTGAAATAAAGGGGAATTTGACCTCCTTGAGAGGATGCTGTCTTTGACCTATAAGTTTGTTGTTATGAAATGAAAATGCAATCACTGGAGAGATTTAAAAAAACAAAGCTAAGCTGGGCAGCTTGTAAATCATCTAACAGAGTGCCTGTGATTTAATAGCAATAAGGTCAAGGCTTCACTGAGATGGCATTCAAAATAATGGGACACTGATTATATGATGCTAAACAGCAGAGATGCATCTGTATGTCACTGAACAATGAGGATGTAAAGAATAGCGGTAAACATTCTTCATTATGGCTCTGCCTCTCTGAGCTCTTGTCACGTCAGCTATCCTTCAACAGGAGCTTGAGCAATTAAGAAGGCTGATTTCCCAGGGAGAGAGCTTTGTGTTAGCTAAGCACGACAGAGCACAAAAGCTGAGGAGACTGTCCTAAAATAGCAAACGCTATTGAAGGATCTGAGATTCCTCTTGTCTTAATTTACAGTCTAAATGAAAACCCACTGTTTATCAGAATCAGGTATTCAACTGGCAAATTATCCTGAAAAAAAAATTAAGATATTTTCTTGACTCATTTGCATGGATATAAACATTTGCCTTGCAGAATCTTTCAGCGGCCATTTAGAGTTGTGTTTCAGATCTGAAGGAAAAAATCAGAGCCATTTTACTAAGAAAAGGAAAAATGAGATATGCTTCAGATAAAAGTTTTTATTTACTTGGGACATTCTCTCTTTTCCCTTCTCTCTTGGTTAAGAAATAAAAGCTGCGGCACAGACCCAACCGAAGAGCCACATTCAGGTGGATCGTTCCTCGGCTGTCTTTATAGCACCACAGTATGTCTTCAAAGAACCTCAAAATCCCCTCATTAATTTCCCACCACTGACATGTTTATGCTGAAGCAGACAGGCAGCAGCAGAGAGTTCCACGGAACTGCGAGTGCTTGTCCATGTCCTGTGCACTCACTCATCCCGCGTGGGCACTCTGAAGAACAACTCTCCAGAAGGCATACACACAGCAAAACCATCCATAAAATGGAAAATAAGAGAGTATCTACCTCACTGTTCCGAAGAGTGAAATTTTAATATGTGCCAAGCACGTAGTCTACCGTATAATTTAATTTAACACCTTTCGTACCGCATAGAAATCTCTAAGACATATGCCAGGGACCGCACGTTTTTGGGCAAACTGCACATTATTTAAATCATCATAATGCACTTTAGGTGTCGTTTTTCAATAATTATAACATTTTTATTTATAAAAACAATTAAACAATTAAAGTTCCTAGTACTTTTTTAACGTATGGTACTGCGTAAAACATTTTCCTCTATGAAGAGGGACCAAACAAAATTTACATAAGTATCTAGATTCGCTCCTTTTTCCGTGGGCGTGAAAACCGAGAACACTCGTGTCCTTAACAGATGGCGCGCGAAACACGAGAAAACTCCTGAGCGGTACGAAAGGTGTTAATTGGACCATTGTCCCAGCTAAAGAGCATTTTTACAGCAATGGTGTCGGCTAGAGAAACTCACACAATAATTGCACTTAAAATTGTGTAAACATCCATGGGCATTTCAATGTAGATACATAGATATGCACATTTTAAAACAAAAGGGAAATACCACAAACTATTGTTTATCTCTGGGTATAGCATTTTTTCCTGCTTTCCATATTTTAAAATAATTTTTCTATTGTCCAAAATTTACTTTAGTAATTAGAAAACAATATTTCATAAGGAAAGAAATGATAGTGAACAAGTTAAAGTTCTAATTTGGGCATGTCGTCCCCCAGGACATCTTCGTGCCATGCCCCTCAGCAAGCCGGACTCAGATCTCTCTTTGCTCTCCTCTGAGGGACAACTTTCATTGTGTGTATCTGAACTTGATTCCTCTAAGAAGAAATTTTCAGCTACTTCTAAGATTGAAGACTGTTCAGAACAGCTCCAGGAGTGGATTTCCGATTTACTGTAACTATAACTGTTTGTGGTTGTTCTTTTTTCAGCATTAATTAGAAATACCTACAGAAGTAAATGTGAATACCAGAGCTTAATCGTAAAGCAGCCCACATTAGGATTTGGTATTCAGGCAGAGTGTTCACTTCATCCACTCCATCTCTGAGAATTGAGGGACCAGATTAACAGGGGCCTAAGTGAGGAGATAGGAAATTCGGTTTATCTTCAGAAACACCAGAGATCTTTCATAAAAACATGGTTCCTTGGGACCCTCTCCAATATTAATGAATCAAAACTCTCAAGAAGGAAATGAGAAAAAAAAAAGACCTTCATTTTTTACTTTCATCTAAGTGATACTAGTAGTTGGCCAACTTTGTAAACAATTGCAGTTTAGGGCCAGGAGAAAGTGTCAGTATGAAATTTAATAGTTGTATGTAGCTCTACTTTAAACATCACCTTGAGTAACTAAGAATGTTCATAATTGATGGCAGGTAAAATAATCTTCATTCAAAATATTATCTTAAGTTCATTTATTTGGTCCAATATTTGGGTGGTAAGTCCTTTACAATTCTCCTAAGAAGATTTCTTTATTTTAAGCCTATTGGTTTTCAGTAACAGAGATGCAAAGCAATTTTCTGGCAGGACACTCTGTGCTTTTGGCTCTTGCATTGAACCAATTCTGATGTTGAAAGGTGTGTTTGAAAATGGTTCAGGGGAAGTGGAAAGTGACTCTCTAATAAGGCGTTAGGCTTCAGGTTCTTGTGAACAGCAAATGAATGTCCAATTATTTGCATGTGAATTATTTGGCTGACATTCCCAGTCCATCTCTAATATCAAAGTGTTATAAAAATACAATTTGACCCAAATTTACTGATTTTTGATGCTTTGATTTTAGCCAAAAAGTTCTTTTTTAATCAAGTTACAGACACCAGTGTTACTTAAAGATTGGACAATATAATAATGAGAAATTCCCTTATATTTTGTCAATCTCTTTCAAAATAACTAAGCCCTTTGATTTTTCCACTTAATTTATGTAAACTCAATGGACCTTGGGAAATAAATAATAAAAAAGAAGGCTTTCTTTTTCACTAAGGGGAGCAGTTTCCCACACTCACTCTTACCATAAGAATGAGTCACTGGGCAGGTGACTCACTGGACTGTATCTCCCTATGGAACTTGAGCATCATCAATCCTAGTGATTTAAATGAGAAGTATTTATTTGAAACCCTAATATTAAAAATGCATATTCATTAAACTAAGGAAAAGATCTTAAAGGATTTTATCTTCCACCAAAAGAAAAAAAATAAGTCTATGATGATACCATTGTTTTATAGGTTGAAACTGCTCTTTAAGCCAAAATTTTCTAAGATTTAAATTTTAACATTCAACTTTTTAGGTAGCCTATCAGTGTACACCCCAATGCCACATTCTCAAAGTTAAAATGCCAAAACTTCAAATGAAGGAACTATTTTAGAAAAATGAATGGTGATCCATAGTGTCGTGGTATACCAGTTTTGAATGCTGTATCTTAAACGTGCCTCTAAGATTAAAGCTCAGTTTTCAATTACAAAATAATTTGCCATGTCACTGAGGAGGAGATTTTTCCATATGATGAACCAGATTTGAAGAGATTCCAAGTCAATAGTTGAAAAAACCCTCGTCTGAATCCAAAGATATTCTGAGTTAAATAGACACCGATTTGCTAAATCTTACCTGAGGACACTTTAGAGTCTGAGGACCTTAGGAGGAAGCAGCAGGGTTCATTATAATTCCTTTCCAATCATTTTCACTGCAGAATAAGTGCCCGTCCAGGCTGGGAGAGACTATAAAGGGAGCCCTAATAGCATCAAGGCAAACGAAGGGAGGAGCAGATCAAAGGAATTGATATGTTTATTTCCTTGATAAAAAGCTGTTACTTTTCAAAGTTGTCCCAAACCAAAATCCTCTTGTGTTCCAATTTATTTAGTATACTTTTTAATGCCATGCATCCAAAGAGCTGTTACCTATTTGGGAAAATTCAGGGGAAAAACATCGTATTTAATAAACTAGCCAAATGAATGAAAATTTCATTTGAAATTAAATAGTTTTGAAATATTTGGCGTAGCCCCATAATAAAATGCCCAAAGAACCTTTAGATTTTTATTCCTAGGTGGGTTTTCAGATTCAATTAAATTATCTTCCTTCAAAGCTACTTAAGAAATATTCTGGGCCAAAGATATTTCAGTTACCTTTAAGCCCTCTAGAGAATGCCCCTCCAAAAATAAATAAAGTCATTTATTCCTAAAACTCATAAATGTCAATTCAAACACACCCTGAAGGTTCATTTATCATATACAGTTTGAGTGAATCTATGATTTGGAGGAGAATGAATAGAAATAATTTCTGAATATGTTCCATATTTTTGCACACTCTGTAGTCTTCAGTATCGGTTTTCGTTTGCTACTCCAGAGCTGGAATTTATTAAGGTATATTAAGGATAGGGCTGAGGTTCATATTTCAAATATTTCTGCCAGTCTCCCATGCAAAAGCAAAAAAATAAGTGTTCATTGGTACTGATAATTCCCACTACTGCTGACAAGTTTCACTGTTTTTTTTCTTCTATTTCCCAGCTGAGAAAATATTTGCTGTTGAACATCTGGCTAAGGAATGTTAAAAGTCCAAAAGGTCTGGGCTATCATCTGAAGTGGACTTTTTGAAGAAAAGTAACATGGAGTATTAAGCAGTTTCTCAGAAATGGATTTTCAGAGAAAATGCCCTGTGACTTTTCATGAAAGTCAGAACATCCTAAAAATGGAAGAGTAGAATAAAAGACTGATCAGTATGGTGGGTTTATTGTGTTTTTTTAAAATTCTTTATTGTTTAAAGTATTACATATAGTATTATATTATGTCTCCTTTTTCCCCCATTGAGCTCTCCCTGGCCACCCCCCCCCCCCCAGCACATGCCCTCACTCCCCTAGAGTCTGTGTCCATTGGTTATGCTTATATGCATACATATAAGTCCTTTGATTGAGTTTATTGTGGTGTGGACAATGAAATGTGCCATCAAAGGAAGCTCAGCTTAGAGCCATATAAACCACTGGCAGCCGCAGCTGACAAATCTAGAAAGTGTGCCAAGCTGGTACGGACAATGGTACCATCTACTCACACCGGTGCCTGGCAGGGAGCAAACAGATAAAGCTCTCATACTTAGGATGAGAACATTCTTCCCCACCTGTGCTAGCACTCCACTTGGAAACCAGGATGAAAGTGCTTATTTCTCTTTTTACCTATTGAATCATCTGTTCCAGCACTTGATCATCCAGGGTTGAGTTCAATGAATTTTTGTGCTGAAAATATGTGTGTAGGTGGAAGGAGTGGCCATGAGTACAATTCTGCACTGGGATAGCTTGTACCAAATAAAAAAGTGGATTTTTGTATGTTTGTGCAAACATGTACAAACAAGCCTCCATAAACTAATATCTATTGAGTTACTCTAAAATTCCACCTCAGGCCACTCAACATTACAGGCTGAATAAATACCTATAACCTCACATCAATGTGCCTTATATTCATCAATGAGCCCTATTAATTTGAATCCATTTATATATTTCACTCCAAAATCTTTGCATTGGTTATATTCATGTGTCTCAGAAACAAATAGCAAAAAATTATACTCACTTTACACAAGTGAGAATAGCATGTAGTATAATGTGGACTCTGAAAAAATAAGGATCACATCCTAGTTATATTGAGATCCCCAAACCTGGCAATAAAAAAATTCACTCTCTGAATTTAAATGTGTACATTAGAATTTTAGATCTAAATCAGGACAGAGAGATTTTCTAGACCAAACTTCTCATTTGGCAGAGTAAGAAACTGTGATAGAAAGTGGAATATTTTTCTAAAATTATTCTAATAAGTAGCAGATTCGGAGTCCCAATCTCTTTTTACCATGCTGTAAAGATTCCCTTATGATCATTGCTATGATATTGCTTGCACTGATGGTTGAAAATGGTTTTGTTTCCGGTTTCTATTAATCTCTGAAATTGTTAAATTCCTCTGCAATGCATTTAGTGGGACATTTATTTTTTAAATCCTAAAATGCTAATATGGAGATAGATCATGAGATGCGTGTTAGAAAACTGAGGCCAACAAAAGGTTCTGAGAACTGCTGTGGTGCAATGTGGATACCCGGCCCTGTAAACAGTGCTCCCAGAGGATCTTTCATCAGACTAAGCTCATACTATTATATGCCTTTCTTCCTTCTTATTTTATTTCTTTCTCTCTTTATTTTTTTCTTTGTAATAGTTTGACAAATACAATTATTACCAAGGCCAGGAAAAATAATTCTTCCAGAAATGTATAGCCTGATACCTATCCTATCTAATAAAAGTGCAATGCCTTGGCCGGTTTGACTCAGTGGATAGAGCGTGGGCCTGCGAACTGGAAGGTCCCAGGTTCGATTCCAGTCAAGGGCATGTACCTTGGTTGCGGGCACATCCCCAATGGGGGGTGTGCAGGAGGCAGCTGATCGATGTTTCTCTCTCATTGATGTTTCTAACTCTCTATCCCTCTCCCTTCCTCTCTGTAAAAAAAAATCAATAAAATAATTTTTTAAAAGGGTAATATGCAAATAGACCAAACGGCAGAACAACTGAACAACCAATCAAAGCGTAATATGCTAATAATATGCTAAGGCTGCTCAACCGCTCGCTATGACATGCACTGACCACCAGGGGGCAGATGCTCCAACCAGTAGGTTAGCTTGCTGTTGGGGTCTGGCCGATTGGGACTGAGCGAGATGGACCGGACATACCCTGGAGCCCTCCCGCAGTCCCTCTCTGGCCCGATTGTGCACTGGTGGGGTCCCTGGCCTGTGCCCTCTCACAATCCAGGACCCCTTGGGGGTTGTCAGAGAGCTGGTTTCAGCCCTATCCTGCAGGCCACTTCCCTTGGGAGGGTACCAGGCATAGGGCTCATGGCTGGCGAGCACTGCTACAGCACTGCAAGCCTCTCCTGACGGGGACTGATTTGGCACAAGCCCGCAGCAGGCACAGTGGGGCCGAGATGAGCGGGAGCAGCAGGTAGGAGCTGCATGCAGCGTTGGACTGTGGGTTTCAGCCCAATCCCTGCAGGTCACCCAGAGGGACCCCACCCGTGCACGAATTTGTGCACCGGGCCTCTAGTTATATTAGAAATATAAATTTTTGCACTTTCTCTTGAGAAATGACCATTTCTATTGGAATGGTGATCATTTTTTCATTTAGTTATTGCTAAAGTGCATTTTTGGGGAGAAGGAAGTTTGGCTGGGTGATTTTTCTTTTTATTTTATAAAGGCAGAAAATAAAAGTTCTCCCATACTGCTTAGTCTTTTGGGTTTGGGTTGTGAACTCTTCTGGGGGAGTATGGAGGCATAAGCGATTGCCTTAGAAGCTCAGTTTGGGTTGGAGTTGTCTTTCCCCTAAGGGTCCTATAGATTCACAGCCAAGCAGCAGAACCACCATAGGGTAATCCAGTTCCTGTTTTATTGATAGCTTCAACTCCTAGATTCAATTTTCCCTGGTGAATCCTGTTTGAAATCCAGCATTCCCACACATGGGCTCATATTTTCTCATTTTCTAAATGAACAAAGAATGGACTATTATTAACAGAACCAAAGAACTGGGAACAATAGTAGCCTCAGCCATGTAATAAAACCAAGAACAAATAAGCAAACAGACCCTAGTCTGTGGGAGGAGAGTCAGTAACACCACTAGATGACAGCACTCTAGTCCCTAGAGTCTTGTATTATTCAGACACCTTCTTGGACAATAATAAATTAGTTTGACAAATAATTCCTCTCACCAGACTTATTCATTATCAACCTTTCTGAGAGGGCTTTTAGCAAAGGAATCTTTGTCTGCAAGTGACACGCTGAAGGCATCTGTTTAACAGATTCATTTCTTTAAGGGTCTGTGAAGGCTGCTTTCATTAGGGATGCATCAGGCTCTTCATTCTCCCAGAGCTCACACCCCATGTGTCACAGCCCATCTTTCTATCACTTCTCTAGTCTGTCCTTTCCTTGCCCTCTGAATTCCTGTATCTTCTCTCAGAGGGACAGCTCAGCCCCCATCACATCCTAGTTTGCAGAACACAAAACTGCCACTCAAATATTTCTTAGATGTATTTTTTATCTTGGGGAATCCATTTCCCAAAGATCATGAAACAAAAGCCAATACAGTTTAATCAATGAATGTGTTACCATATTGCCCCTCAGCATAATCATGAAGATTTATTTTTCATCCTACAGGAGATGAACAGCAAGCACATTCATTTAACAAACTCTTTAAGAACACATTGCCACAGATACTGGAAAAATAATTGGATGGCTCTCTCTATTTCCAGTCTTGCTCTCTCCGATCCATTCTACACATGCTGCTCGATTCATTTTTCAGAAATGCAAATCTGAGCACGTGATATACCCCAGCTTAAAATCCCTGAATAATTCAACACTTTTCTCATAAGCCTAAATTTCTTGGCAAGATGTATAACACCTTATGATCTGGCTTTTGCTTTCCTCCGAGATCAGCTTTACCTTTCAATGCACTACCCCACCTCCCTGGCAACTGTATACCAACTATACCAAAATGCCTACGTTCACCCAGGAGTGCCTCATATAATGACATCCCCCTCACACGCACCTTCAGATCTTTGCATGTGCAGTCCCCTCTGCTTTCGTCATTCTCTCCCCTTGTCTTTTCTCCTTCAGGTGATTCCTGTTTTTTGAATCTCATCTTAGCTGCCATTGCTTTAGGCAGGATCCCTGGTCCTCCAAGGTTGGATTAAATACTCATAGCTCTAATCAATTCAATTGTACCAATTAATTAAATTGCAATGGTCTTTTTCCCCCTCAGTAGTCAAGATATAGATTTCTTTAAGATGAAGAGTAAATCTATTAAATCATGATAGTCTCAGCATCTAGTACAGAGTCTCATACAGAAATACAAAATTTAATGATTTATTAAAGGATGAACCTATCAGTGTGAAATAAGAGCTTTACTTAATGCCCTGCTAGTGGTGATAGTAACATAAGCCTTATTCTCAAGGAACTTGCCATTTAGATGGAGTAATGATAATTCATCTTAAAAAAAAACAGTATTAAAAAAATGAGACACATGAGTAATTGGATAAAATTCTAGGTTAATAAAAAATGCTATAATAGTTGATAGAAAAAGGGCTTCATAAATCACATAGCCAGAGGGGTTCTTGTTGGAATGAGATTAAGCCTAAAGTGTGAAGGGCTGAACTACCTGAATAAAAAGAGAACACAGCCAGAATTTTGAAGGATAGAAGAAAGAAAAGGTCCAGATGGAAAGGCATACATAGAAGACATGTTCAACAAATAATGACTGGCTGGTTAAATCTGGAAAAAAGGAAAGGAATAGGCTTGTGGGACAACTCATTAATTCAAGCAACATACACTGACCATGCATCATCTGGTGGACACTGTTCTCAGCACTTGGGATATGTCAGTGCTAGACAATGAACACTGCCCTCATGGAGTTCACCTTCCAGTGGAAGAATAAACCTGATAATTATATACAGGTTCTCAATTCCTTAATTGCAAAACAAAGTCAGAAAAGTCTAAACAGTTTAAGGCTTTCCTAAATTTATTTGTCAGTAAACCTGAGCTGAACCAAACGGTTATATACAGTCCTTGTTCTAGTTAATATGCATATTTCTGTATATTGCTTCATAAATATTAATGTGTTTGATTGCAGGTCTGTGTGAGATATGAATGAGATGTAATATATTGTATATGCTAGTATATGCACCACCTTCTCTACTAAAATCTGAAAGAGGCTGAATTCTGAAATGCATCTGGTTCCAAGGGCTTTGGATGGAATTGTGGACCTACACATGTTGTTAGGAACAATGCCATGGTAAAAAGAAAACGTAAAACAGGGTTGGGGAATCTGGAGGACAGGGAGACAGAAAGGGTAGCTATATTAAATACAGTGGTTAGATAGGCCTCTTTGGGAAAGTGCGATTTAAGCACCTTCACAGACAGAGGGGCTCAGCCAAGCAGACAGCCAGGGCCAGCATGTTTCGGACAGCAGAAATAGAGGAGCAAAGGCCCAGGACACAGTAGAGCACCTGGAACATCTGAAGAACTGTAAGGAATCCCAGATACATGAACAAGCAAAGAGTATAAGAGATCAGAGGAGTGATAGGTGGTCAAATCATATACAATCAATAAGCCACTTCAGGGTTTTGAGAAGAGAAGTGCTATATTTTAAAAGTATCATTCCAGCTGCTGTTTTGAACATGAGCTGTAGGAAAATAAGGGTAGCATCATTGAGACCTATTGGGAATGTATTGCAATAATCCATATGAGAGGATACTGGTTCAGAGTAGGGTCATGGTAATGGAGATGGTGAAAAGTATTCAGATTATGAATAGATTTTGAAGATAGAGTCAGTAGGATTGCTCAACAAATTGGATTGGTGTATGAGAAAGAGGAGTGACTACAAGGTTTGTGACCTGAATAGTTGGAAGGATGGACACATTACATCTAAAATAGGAGGATATAAAGGTGCAGCAAGTTTGAAGGGGATGATTGGAAGTGGTTTCGCTTATGTTAAGTTCACGATGTCTATTGGGCTTCCAAGAGCTGATCTGGAATAGGCAGTTGGACATAGAAGTCTGGAGTTCAGAGGAGAAATCTAGCCTGGATATGAATTTGGGGATTATTAGCAGAGCATTGGCATTTAAAACCATGTGACTAGATGAGAACTATAAAAATGTAGATGTAGCTCAGAGAGATGCCCAAGGAGTCAACCCTTAGAAAGAAGATAAAACAACAACAAACAGTTCCTGCTCAGAGACTTGTCATTGAGGCCATCTGATAGGGAAGGTGCACATGTGAATTGAGTAGGCACTCCTATTACTAGCCCTCCCAAGTAGTATAGGACTCAAAATAGTATTAATGAGTCCAGGAATTCTTAGGTATAGGGTTAGGGGATATAAGCCAGAAACCTTAAAAAATGAGCATACATTTTCTGGTTCTTAAAGTATTGGCTGGGAATGGAAACAAGAATTTACTAGAGTAATACAGCTCCCCAATGTCTAATGTATTCCTGGCAGGATTCAAATCAACATAAAAGCATGTCATTCAGACCTAATTTTTATTCTCAAATAGCTGCAAGAAATGTAATAAATGCTTTCCGTTACTATTATAATAAGCATCAATTATGATCACAATGGTGTTTGCTGCTATGGTTAGAACTAATAGGCAGCCTTTAAAAGGTGCCCAGCAGTGTTCTAAATGCTTTATGCTTGTTAACTTATTAACTCTGACTGCAACTCTATGAAATAAATAACATTATTAACAACAGCTAAGAATATTGCCCAAGATCACAAAGTTGTGAGTGATAGAACTTGGATTTAAACGCCAGCATTTTGACTCTAGAGTCCACTCACTTTATTATCATGCTAAACTCCTCTTAGGATAAGCATTTTCATTACTTGGAAAAACACATTGCTGTAATATGTTCTAAAAGTGAATCTAATTCTCTAAGGTGATATAATGCTAAACTAAACAACTAACAGAATATCTGGATTTGGCATCAGAGAACACAGATTCAAATTTAGGCTCTTCCATTCTCCAGCCTTGTGCCCTGACCTTACAGCCTTGAACCTGACCCCTCCTTTGCAAATTAGGATAACAATGGCACCTACTTCAACCTAGTTGTGAAGATTTAGGGCAAGTATATATGGAAATAGTGCTCTGTACATCGTGAATTACAAATCTCAGTTCTTTTCTAGCACCTGACATATGGAGAAAACTCTCTGGGAAGAAAATGTCGTTTGTTACGATGACACTGGCTCAACCCTACAGAGTGGAAAGGTGCCATGCCCAGTCCTAGGAGGAAGGATCATCTTGTCACGGTCTCCCCAGAAGCCATATTTTTGTCTTTTTTTCATGCCTCTTCCCACTCCTTTTTACTTTGTTCACATTACGTGCTTATTATCTATTACAATTCTGACCTGAAATTGCGAAGGGCCCTAGCTGAGAAGTCTCTGAGCCAGAACCTATGGAAGACATTAGGATTAAGCTACTTGCCTGGATGATGAGTCTTAAATTCTTCATGGCAGCAGGTGCACAATTATTTTGAGAAAGTGGAACTGTGAAAAGGAGCTCCTTAACATATTAATAACCTTCATAGGGCTGATTTTGTACATCAAGGAATTTCCTCTTCCTTGAAAATTCTACCCGACGGTACTTCTCTGTTTGTGCCAGTTACAAGGTCCTTGAGAACACTATGAAAAAGGACATTTTTGTCAAGGTGTGAGCTCAGAGCAATAGTCTCCCACTGAGGACTGAACTATTCAATAAAAAGCATTCAGAAGTAACTCTCCTATGTTAAAAAGCTGTGGAACTGGCATAGACTGATAGCCAATGACTAAACTCATTCTCTATGTTGACAAAAGTTAATTCATTTTTTACAAGATTAGCAGAGCAAGATTAGCATTAGCAATTTCTGGAGATAAATGTGCAAAGCAACCAAGGTTGTTTAGCTGTCATAGTTAGCTCTCTTGCAACCTGTGTGAATATAGTCCATTGCTCCCAATCTTATACCAGGATCCTGAATCCTGCATTATTTTTTCTGTATGTGATCCCATTAGGGGAACTCAAATGCAGAAATGAAGGACACAGCACACTGCTACTGAAGCACCATCAGCATTTGGTATTTTCCAAGGCTGTATTCCACATGGGATGAAATCATCGCCTTTGCCATGAGCACTTTTAGATTCATTGATGTTACAACAGTTGAAATAAATGTATGCACTTCTGAGAGAACAATCCAGAGGGAGTGGAGAATGACACTGAAAAGGAAAAAACCTTTTTTTCTCTGAAATTTTTTTGGGGAAAAATAAAAAATAGAAGTAGAGCTCTGTTTTCTGCTGATGGTGCTTTAAAGCAGGCTAATGTGTGAGGGGTTCTATCAGAAAAGCTCCTAAACACTGTGTTTGAGAAAAACAAATGATCCAATTATTCCAACCAAAGCTTTAAGCCACCAGCTGGCTCAGCTGGTGCTAAGACATTAAAGGATTCTACAAAAAAACCTTGTGTGATAAAATGCAGTCTTATGAAGAGGCAAGTGGACTGCTAAAAACTTATAAGCTTCTTTTCTATATGTATGAAAAGTAAGAAATCAAATCATAAATAAGCCTTAAAATGTTCCTAAGAGATTCAATTGCCAACCTCACTACTAGATGCCAAACATGTTCTTCCTGAACTACAAACTCAGATTGTGCTTTTAATTGTCCAATAACAAGAAAAATGCTCTCAGGTATTTACTCTGAGGTATGTCACTAAGAACAAAGACAAAATTTTAGTAAAATATTTGGGGCCTTTAATGTCCATTTAGATCCTTCTTTGCATCAGTGACATGTCATATTCGGATCTCTAAAAGACTTTGTAAATATTCTCTAGTCCCCCCCCCAGCCCCACCTTTCACACCCACTTTACATTTATAAATTTACAGAGAAGTATATAGTAGTTCTCTGCTCTACCAAAAGAGAATCTAGAGTCTTCTTAAATTCTGCTTTCGTTCTCACTTTTGGGAACAGCTTTATTGAGATATAGTTGGCCTACAGTCAATTGTTTTCAAGTATGTATACCAAAATAAAGCCATCACCAAAATCAAGGTAATAAAAATTTTCATCACCCTCCAAATTTATTTCTTGCTTCTTTTCAATTCCTTCCTTCTTCCTTACACTGCACCCCCTTCCCCCCAGGCAACCACTGAGGGATATGCTACTCTAGCATATCACTATAGATTAGTTTGTAATTTCTAGAGTTTTATATAAATAGAGTAATACAGTATATAATTTTTTATTTGGATTATTTCACATAGCATAATTATTTTGAGATTAATTTTTATTGTATAGTTTTTTCCTTTTTATTGCTGAGTAGTAATCTATTATATGGATATATTATAATTTCTTTATCCATTCACCAATTTCTAGACATTTGGGGTCTTTCCAATTTTTAATGACTTGAAATAAAACTGCTATAAATATTTGTGTACAGGTCTATATAGAAATATGTTTTCATTTCTCTTGTTAATTACCTGAGTGGTTAATTACCTAACAGCTGAATCATATCATAGGTATATGATTAGATTTTTAAGAGACTGCCAAGCTATTTACCAAAGTGATTGTACCATTATTTATTCTCACAAGTAGTGTATGAAAGTTCCAGTTACTCCACATCCTCACCAACACTTGGTATAGTCAGTATTTTTAATTTTAGCCATTTTAATAAGGATGGAGTGGTGTCTCATTATGGTGAAGTGTGAATATGCTACTCTAGCAGACCTACCTTTATGTAATCATTAAGTTGGAAAATATCATCCATGACAAGACTCTGAGCATGAGTCCAGCTCCCTGTGGTGCCTTCAGGCCATTTGGTCCCTTGGTTGAAAGATCTCCTGAAAACTTTCCACTTCTCATACGTGCCACTCGGCGACTGATTTCTTTACTCCACCATTTCACTGTCTCCCAAATGGGAAAATGCTGTACTTACTGTCCTGCTTTTTAATTTATCGTGCACACATTTTCCATATCAGAACATAGAGATCCACTCCACCTTTTTAAGGGTTGCATAATATTTCACTCTTTGAAGGTTTTTTTAAATGGATTTAATCACTCCCTGCTGATGTGCATTTCAATAGTTTCCATATTCAATAGTTTGCTATTAGATAAATATTGATTGTGCCTTCCTTTACATATATTTAAATTCCCATAAGAAAAGCACTGCACATTTGTTATTGGTACTCTATAGAGCACTTCCTTCTCAGTCATGATTTCCCAGCCTCTGATTACAAGCATGCTTCCCACATATAAAAGGTACTAGTTAAATCTTCAAAAATGTTGACTAACATGTGGCTATGTGAGGCAAAAAAGCAGAGGGCCAAGGGGAAGTGGATATTCTCTGGCATGCCCTAAATTTCTGTGCCCCCCACTCTACTTCCATGAGAGGCAGGTGGCTTAGTAGAAAAGATGTGGAGTCAGATCTGGGCTTAAAATTCAGCCCAGCCTCTACTTATTTTTGCCCCCTCCAGCAAGTCACTGTAATATCCTGAGCTTTGCCTTTCACATTTTAAGTAAAATAATAGGGATAATATTCAAATAAAGCCCATCCATCATTGCCTGGGTACAGAACAATCACAAGAGATGGTAACTTTCATGCCAGGACAAGTATTGGAAGCATCCATTGAGCCAGGTCTTTGCCCTTCAGTCACCAGATCCTGGGAAGGTGGGGATATACCCCTGAGAAGTCCTTAGGAGGCTGGATGAAGAATACACTCAAGGAGCTCAGGGCAGCAATTATTTCCAAATGGTACAGGATAATATTTTCATCGCCACTACAGTCTGACTCATATCCACCTACAGAATAACATCAGTGCAAAGCATGGTACCTGAAACTTGGTAGGAGCTTAAACATTTACTTCTTTCTTATCTATTATAAAACTAATTTCTTGTGTACTTTTCTTATTAGTTGTTCTGTGTCCTAGACACAAAATTTTGGTTTGTCATATTTCCAATATAGAAGAATAGCATCTTCATGGAAAGTATTATATCTTTTTGATGAAAATGTCACTATCAGTTGTCAATTTTTTAAAGTATTTTTATTGACTTACAGAGAGAGAGGAAAAGAGAGAGAGAAACATCAATGTGAGAGTGAAACATCGATCAGCTGCCTCCTGCATGCCCCCTACCAGGGATTGAGACTGCAACCTGGGCATGTACCAGGAATCAAACTGGCAATCTTTCAGTGCACAGGACAATACCCAACCAACTGAGCCACACTGGCCAGGGCCAGTTGTCCATTTTTTCAGAAAATTCAATCTATTACCCATGCTAAAGCCATTGTATTTGAGCCATTATGTTCCTCAGTTTCTAGAATCAGTACTACTGATGAATAATTGTGTTGGGACCTTATATTAAGGTTAGTGTGAGCACTCTAGGTCCTTGTGTGAGTGAGGAACAGTGGCTAAGACAAGCAGGGTGGCCAATCCCAAGGTGTGAAGAAGGTCCTTGGATATGGTTCATTTAGAATAAAGATCCATTTTTCTCTGCAGCTCTCAGCACCATGTCTGACAGAAGAAAGAAAAAGGCTTGTTGAACTTAAGTGAACCTGTAATTGAATCCTGGTAGAGCAATGTTACTAATTGGAATGCCATTTCCTGCCCTGCTTTTTCTCTTTACTATAGGAAAAGGCCAAGAAAAACTAGAATCAGAGACAAGCAGAAAAGAACAGTAATGAGTCGGGGATAAACTAACAAAACACAAGCTAGGAAATCGTCACACTGCACTACAAGTGCTCTATACATCACAACCTACGAAGGCAGATGTCCAGCCGAAAACCTGCTGGCACTAACAAATCCATGTTCACGCCCCCTGTCTTTCATTGTCTCTGTCTTCAAGAAGTTAAATCAGGGCCACACAACCCACAGCCCTACAGACGCCTCTGAAACTCTCAGGACAGGAACAGCATCAACAGCAAAGTACCAACATAAAAACAAAATAGGTGCTTGTATTCATCTAACGAAACTCTGGCAACACTTTTATTACAACCACTTTACCCTCATAGGTGTCTTGCTCGCATTCCTACTAATTCACAGACAGCTTCTAATAGCTCTTGCTTCTCTAATTAGGCATGTTTCTTACTTCAAGGCTAATGTAAGCTTCCCATTGTCTCAGCTAATAGGTTTTTAATATTTTAACTTCTCAGTTGTGTTTGTTTTTCTTGGCCTTGTTCCCCTACAGTTAATCTTTCCTTGTGGTGTGCTTGCGGCTGTAGTGAGGGCTGAGGCAGGATCAGGTCGCCACACAGAGATGAGCCAGCCCCAGGATGTGGCCTCTGGCCAAAGGAGTCCAGGTGTTTTGCATTAGAAGTGGAATGAACTGTGTTCCTGGCGTGGGATTCCCAGATCAGAATGAACTTCGGACTAATGAAGTGAGAAATGACTGTGTCCAGCAAGGCTAACAGAGTGGTTTCTGCCTCTTAGATTGCTGTGCCTGGCTGGAGAGCCCCTCAGAGTCGCACATCTAAATGACCAAATGCTTTTCTAGTTGCAATGAAAGTGGTTCTCCAGGCCTCCTTCTCTGAGTCCCTTCCCTGGTTCTCAACTCAGATGACCTAAAGAATGGGAATGTAATAGGAAGTTGACTATTCTTCACACATCCCAAAGTTTAGGAAAAGAATAAAAAGGTTTCCAGGCATTGGGAGATACGAAATGTAATGCAAATTGTCTTCATTGACAAGAACACATTGAGTAGGAGCATATGCATTATCTCAAGGGTATCATTATGCCCATTTCATAGGTAACAGTACTGAGACCTGGGACATTAAGTGATTTTCCCAATGATGCAGTTAATTAATGGTTGGGCTCAGAATTAAGCACAGGTTTCTCAGCTGCAGGACTACATTCTATCATCTTTCCTCTTCCATCAGTCTTCAAGAGCGTTTCCAATTTCTCTATTCTTTACTTCTGAAAACAGCAATATTAAACTTACAAATTTAAAACCACCCTAAACTTCCTTGTGATAAATTTTTTGCATAGCTTTTGTAAAAAGTACGAATTATATGTAGAATATAAGAGATTGGCATGCCAATGGACATATGACCCACACCAGAATGAGCAGTGAAGTGCCTTTATCTACAGATCATATATTTGTGAAAGTTATTGAAGCCTCCTATGTGATAAGGGCTATTTTAAAGGCTCCACATACATTAACTTGCTCACTCTTCACAGAATACAGTGGAGTAGGGACTATTATTGCCTTAATTTTACATTTGAACCCAGGTTGTTAACATTTCACAAATAGTTTCAAAAGTCATTATTACCCTTTGTTAAATGAATTCTCAATCATTCTGTTGAATAACATACAGAATTCAACATTAACTTGGATAAAATGTTAACTATAAGCTAAATAGTTGATTTTCACATTTGGGTCAGTATTGTTTCCATATCCTATCACATATTAACTAACATTAAAATGATTAATTATGGATTATAACCTCTGGAAACTCACCCACATTTTTTAATTAGGTCATTCCATTGAGATGTTAAGTGATTCAGTTTGGGAATTACCCCCCAAAAACATCCTTTATACCTTCAATCGCTCTATTAATTAAAATAAAATCTACAATGGCCTGGGAGACCATTACCATGATTGTATTCTCATGTTTCCATACTATGACTCTGGTAGTGATTAAGGGAAGGTCCTTTACCTCTGGTGAAAACTTGCAAAAACTATGTGATGCATTTTTCAATGGTTCCTGCATATAGCAAGCATATCATTTCAGTTTTACTAAACAGTTATCAGTGACAATGACTGATGCTCATCAACAGGGAAAATTATCCTCTGACTTGCAATTTCATTGTTTTTCAAAAAGTTACTTTTTCTTTTGGACATTTTGAAACCATTTCCAAGGTACATAAATGAATTTTCTATTATTTGTTGAGACCTTAACAAACTAATGATGATGTTCTTTTGGAGACATTGGTTTATAACCTTACCTGAATTTTAATGATTCTAGAGACATATGCAATAAAGAAGAATCAAATATATGGTTGAAAGAATAAAATTGTTCTGTTTGTCAATTATCTGAACTCATGCTACTTATATCCACAGAAAATTCATCTACTCCATCACAATATAAACCATGGCCTTTTGCATTATGTTCTCCTTATGATGTTTTATTAAACAAATGGATGTATCCACAGAGACATATTAAGGCTCTATATCAGTTTCTATTGAGAAACGTGATGATTAGAGAAGACATGGCCAATATAAATTACATTGTTCATTTCCAAAAAGGTAGGAGCCAGCACTTGATACAATGGAAAGAATAAAGAAAGCCATTTGAAGGTCAGATAGGAGATCCAGTCAAGGCTCCTCAACTTCCTACTTGTATGACTTCTACTAAAGAAACCAGTTTCTTTGGAACTTCAATTCCTGAGCTGGATACTTTCTACTTGTCCTCCAAGATGTATTGTCCACTCTACTCTTTTATCACAGGAGGCTGACATGCAAGGACTATGTCATCAGACATCCTTCCCTTCAAGTTCATCTGTGGGGATCCTTGTGGGAGATTGGAGGGAAGTGAGGTCTAGTATCTACTCTCCGATTCCCTTCCTGCAATGTCCCCTCCAGTCAGCTCTGTCATTTGATTAAGGCCACAAGCTTTCTTTAGCCATCCTGTTCTACCAGTCTCCTTCCACAATCCAGAGTCCACTCCCACTTCCTCCCCTTGTCCTTTGAGCCTGGGTGTAGCAGCTGTGTTATGACTAGACCAGGGAGATTATACTATCCCCTATGGGTTTCTCTTCCTGAGGACACCTTCATAAAGAATCCCTTTATTACACCATCCTTGATTTATCCTAATGTGAGGGTCCCATCTGCTTCCTACTGAAGCCCTGACTTCAGTTCCCCAGCCCACACAAAAAGGGAGAATCACACCCACCTCACAGGGTTATTGTGAAGAATCCTATACAATAAAAGCGTAATATGCTAAGTGTCTGACTGTTCATGCTACCGTTAGTTTGAGTGTTCCACCAGTCGCTATGACACACACTGACCACCAGGGGACAGATGCTCCAACTGGTCGGTTAGCTTGCTGCTGGGGTCCACCAATCAGGACTGGGCGAGGCACGCCCTGGAGCCCTCCCAAGGTCCCTCCCAAGGTCCCTCCCTGGCCAGCTAAACTTTGGAGGTCCCTTCCTGGCCAGCTAACCTCCCACGGTCCCTCTCAGGCTAGGATTGTGAGAGGGCACAGGCCAGGTCGAGGGACCCCAGTGGTGCACAAATCCATGCACTGGGTCTCTAGTGAAAAGATAATTGTGTATAGAGCTAGGCACTTCCTTGGCATTCAAGATGTTTGTTCTTATAATTCTTTGGTTCAATAACAAATTTTCATTACATGCAAAAGTGAATGTGTTATATGCTATGGAATAGATAATCAGATTCCTTAGTTTAAAAATTGGTGTGATGTCTCTGTATTACAAGACTTGAATAGCAAAGTGTTGCAAACTCAAGAGGGATTCTACTTCACCACCAGTTAAAAATTTTGTTTTCTAGTCACACAATACCCTGTTTATATAGAGAGATTCTTATTCACATAGGCAGTCTCTGAACAGGAACATAAAGAAAGAAAGATTACTCTGTGAGGTATATTAAATCCAGATATTGGTAACATCTTAGCACAGATCATAAATTAAACAAAACTTTGGCTAGTACTTATAATCAAGAAATATTATATGTTTTTTAAGATAATTTCTGACTTTGGAATGCAACCATACTAGATTTATTTTATTTCAAATCAGGTTAAGCATATGTACATATTGCTTTACTATTGTACAGCAAAAGAAATATATAAAATTGCACTTTTATATATTGCATTATTTATCCAACCAGCTTGCTAGCATTTTACAAACACTGATATTTATACTTCTTTTATGTATTGAGCCCATTTATTACTCATATGCAATTTTTTGTATAGTTGAATTCACCCAGCATACTTGATCATCACTTTTATAACTTCATAAATCATTCTGACTTTTAGAAGAGTAATGATTCACTAAAAATTATGTGGTTACATTAGTTCAAGAAACCTATTTACTATCTTCATTTCAAATATGTGACTGATTATAATAAGCACTTTAAGGAATTATGTTTTAAAAGACTAGAGGTTTACAGAACTCTGAGCTGAAAAGGGATATTTTGAAATGTAATTTTAAAGGAAAGGAAAACATCCATCCTCTTTCTAGGTCAATGAGAAAGAACATTCCTCCTATACTGATGTAACAGTAGCTAACCATCTTTTTATTCTTTGTACTAAGAATGGTACTAAGCACTTTACCTATTTTATCAAATTCAATCTTCATAACTATACAATAGTGTGCAAATGAGGAACTGTTTTTGATTGCATGTAATAGAAAACCTAAATAATGTTGACTCAATTAAATAATGTAGCAGGAAGTCCACAGTAGGTGATCCCAGGCTGGTGCAGAAGCTCTGCAATGCCCTCCATGACCCCATCTCCTTCCAGGTGTAGATGTATCCACAACATCATGCTCACAAGATGGCTTGGAGCTCCAACCATTGCAGACAAACAAGAAGAAGGGGAAGGTGTAAAGGCAAAAAAGTGCTAGTCAGCTAAGTGTACCATCTTTCAAAGCCCTTATTTAATGATTTACACTTACATCTCTTCCGCCAAGACATGACCATCCTGCAAAGTATCTGTGAAATGTAGTTATATAGATACTAGAGGCCCGGTGCACAAAAATTTGTGCACTAGGCGGGGGGGGGGGGGGGTCCCTCAGCCCGGCCTGTGCCTTCTCACACTCTGGGACCCCTCAGGGGATGACCACCTGCTGGTTTAGGCCCGCTCCCCGGGGGATTGGGCCTAAGATGGCAATCAAACATACCTCTGGCAGCCCGGAAGCCCTCGGGGGATGTCCATCTGCCAGTGGAGAGCAGGCCTAAGCTGCAGTCGGACATCCTTAGTGCTGCTGAGAAGGCGGGAGAGGCTCCCACCACCACCTCTGTACTGGCAGCCGGCAGCCTGGCTTGTGGCTGAGCAGAGCACTCCCTGTGGGAGCACACTGACCACCAGGGGGCAGCTCCTGCATTGAACATCTGCCCCCTGGTGGTCAGTGTGTGTCATAGTGACCAGTCATTCCCAGTCTTTCTGCTGTTAGGGTCAGTTTGCATATTACCCTTTTATTATATAGGATAGAGGCCTGGTGCATGGATGGGGGCCGGCTGGTTTGCCCTTCAGGGTAGGGGTCCCCACTGGGGTGCCTGGCCAGCCTGGGTGAGGGGCTGATGGCTGTTTTCAGGCTGGCCACACCACCTTTAGGGTGGGGGGTCCCCACTGGGGTGCCTGGCCAGTCTGGGTGAAGGGCTGAGGGCCGTTTTCAGGCTGGCCAAGCCTCCCCAATGACAGAAGCTCCCAGCCTTTCCTTTTTTTTTCTGGGATTTATTTACCTTCTATAATTGAAACTTTGTAGCCTGGAGTGGAGCTCAGAGCTGTCCAGGGCTTGGCTTCCTCCATTGCCAGGGGCAACCCAAGGCTCCAGCTCTGTGGCCATGGCCTGCTGAAAGCAGGTATCTGGGGTTTATTTACCTTCTATAATTGAAACTTTGTTGCTTTGAGTGTAGCTTAGAGCAGGCTGCAGCAGGCGGGGAACCTTGGCTTCCTCCATCACTGGAGCAAGCAAGCCTCCTGCTCGTTCCAGCTCTGTGGCTGCCGGCCGCCATCTTTGTTGGCAGTTAATTTGCATATCTTGCTGATTAGCCAATGGGAGACGTAGTGAAGGTATGGTCAATTACCATGTTTGTCTATTATTAGGTAAGATTGGAAGTCTTGCCAATGTCATAAAATTTCCAGTTCTTTCAATTTGATCTTGGATTGAATAAAATAACAATGTATTTAGGATTTGTATCCATATTCATAAGTAGATCATTCTATTGCAAGAATTAAAAATGCAAATTTCTTTGAGGCCCAGATTACTAATATAAGAAAATTAAACTTTCTGTGGGAGATGAAGCAATGTGACTATGGTGAACTGGAGGATATATATCATGTCTAAACTCATTCACACTTAAAAATTTTAGAATATTATACAAGAACATACTTCTCATGGCCACATTTGGCCTGTGGGCCAATACCTTGCCACTGCTGAGTTTTGCATTTCTTTTCCCAGTTCTGAGTTTTACATTTTTTTGCTGCAGTTGTCTGATGGACTTGTTTGAGGAGCTGAGAGTTTTCCATATTTCCTAAGGTCTCGAGCAGTTCTTATCTTTAGTATAAAAGCCTCTTCAAGTTTCATGATTAACAATTATTTTACATAGTCTTTCCTGTTTCTGCAGTTGTCTGTCTCCTCTGAGGTTAATTATATTTATTCATCTTAGTACCTTTCATCCATGCTATTAGTTTTCCTCAAATGACTAGTGATACTTTGATGTTTTTATACACAAAGAGTAAACCAAGGAAAGAACTTGGTTAGTCAAAATGTGTATTAGTCTGCTAGGATTACTATAACAAAGTACTATAGACTGGGTAGCTTAAACAACAGAAATGTATTGTCTCACAATTCGAGGCTAGAGGTCGGAGATCAAGATGTTAAATACCATCCTAGGCTCTACTCCATAAACTCCAGCCTTCTAAATGTTCCAGAAAATTTGAGATTATGCCAGACACAGCAGGTAGCCTTCAGGCTTTTTAAGCCAACACCTGTTCTGATTGGTTGGTACCAGTGTTATAAAGTTGCTAAATATTTAATATTACCCTTTTCGTCATTTAAACTTAATTTTAGTTTTCAGTGCCCATTTCACTGGATGGCAGAAACAATGTCAGTTACATCAAATCCCTTTTCCCAGGGTTATACCTGAGCTCCAGAAAGCTTAAGTAGTACAAAACATTGGACAGGGGAATCTGAGGATACATGGGGAGGGATCGTGCACTGTAGGACTGGAAAAAACATTCTTTGGAGATTTTACCTCCATTTGCACTGGCGCTCACCTGTCAGCTGGTGGAAAACCCAGACCTTGAACTCATAACAGCATGTCTACCCTGCCCTGCAAAGGTCTTCCATGCCAAGTAAGCACAATTTAGTCATTTACAGAACAACCATTAATAACTCTAAACTTTTCACTCGGGGAGAAAATTAAGAGACTTTTGATGACTTCACACCTCATTGGTCCCTAAAGTTTGGAACTTGATAGCTGAAAACCACAAAACTGGGCAGGCCAATGAACTAAAGGCACTAGAAGTCCATGCCTGGCTCCTAACCTCAGAGGTGCATGGAGGTCCTTCAAACATGGGCCTGGCTGTCTAGAGATAGCTGTGGGCAGTAGAAGAGGATCAGTGGGTCGGTGGTGCATCAGAGGGTGCTCCATTACTTCAATAGTCAGGCAGCAGCCCCAAATAGGGTCTTTGTGAAGCAAAGAATGCGTTTTCAGTTGGAGAGGTCGTGAGAGTTAACGTCCAGGGAAGAAATAGAGGAAGAAAGAAAAGTAGTTAAAGAAAAAAATAGGGAATAAATATAGATAGTTGAAAATTTCATAAAACAATATTAAAGAGAGAAATTTTAAAAGACTAAAAGTAGCCTGGACTTGGGGGAGCTTAAATACAGATTCATTCGCTTCAGAAATGGAAGAAGGAGGGCACTGTCTTGTTATTGCCCATCTCTAATGAAGGCAAAGACAGAAGTGATCCCGCAGCCATGATCATGTAAGAAATATTTTCTCATCCAGCTGGCATAGCTCAGTGGTTGAGCATCAACCTATGAACCAGGAGGTCACAGTTCGATTCCCAGTCAGGGCACATGCCTGTGTTGTGGGCTCGATCCCCAGTGTGGGGCATGCAAGAGGCAGCCGATCAATTATTCTCTCTCATCATTGATGTTTCTATCTCTCTTCCTCTCCCTTCCTCTCTGAAATCAATAAAGATGTATTTTAAAATAAAATTTAAAAAGAAATACTTTATCTATAATAAGGACCAGGCTGGATTTTAAATACTTCCGAACCATTAAGAATCCTCCTGTTATAGTTCAAAAAACAGGAAGGAGATTGACCAGGGTGCTACTTGGGCACCATGAACACTCTTATTCACTGCAGGGATCTGGCTGGCAATAAAGGAGTGTTTATAAATATTATGCTACATGTGTGCTCCATTTCTTCCAATTACATTAAAAGCAGCTGCTATCAAGAAACAAACATTTGGGCTGTTCTGGGGCTGTGATTTTAGAATGCACCAATAAAAATGGCATTTAAACAGTCGTTCAAAGCCCTAGATAAAAATGTTTAAATGTGGGAGGGTATGTTTTCTCATGTTTTTCTTATCATTCTGGCATTACCTTTGACCCTGGTTAGGTTCCCTCAGGACAAAACTTTAAAACCTGAGTTATATGGAGGCTCTCTCCCCACCCTACCCTGCACCTCCACCCCCAGCCCCCAGAGCCCCATACTTGTAGTAGGATTGACATTCCCTTACAATGATGTGCTGATAAATTGGGTGGACACTGAGGATCTCTAAATTGTGGCATTTGCTAATTTTCATCGTGTACATTTTCCCACCATAGCTTATTTGGAAGATAGCTGTGTTTAACAAACAGCTTGTAAAATTGCTGGTGACTTAACAGGGAGCTATCATGAGCTGGTGGCACAGATCTGTCACACCACTGGCCGGGAAGTCTCCCTGACTCCATTTCTCTGCCCCATGCAAAAAGTAGTTCAAACCTCTGAACAGTCTTAGATAAAAACAACAATAAAAATGACAGCTGCCTCCTGGGAATCACTCCTTATGTGCCAAGCTTTGAAGTTGTTTTTTAGAATAATATTATTCATTCCCACAAGAACTATATGAAGTCATTATCATTATGTCCAAAAAAATAAATAAATAAAGGCTTAGAGAAGCTAAATAAATTAAGGTTATAGACATTTGAAAGTTAAAGAAGCAGAATCCAAACTCAGGTCTGACTTAAAATCCATGACTTATCCTCTACCCTATCTTGCTTCTTTTGCAGTGAAATGCAGTTATCCTGATTGTCCTCAAGACCCGGCTGCCTCTCTTGAGTACTTTCCTGATACTTTGTCTTTACCTTCACTGTGGTCCCAGCCACCTTTGCTCTGCCTCCACATAAAGAAATTGTTTGCTCCTAAAGAATAGGGTCGTTGTCCCAGGTATCTTTGTCTGCCACCCTGTGAGTGCTCCTTTAATGTTTGCTGAATGAATGAGTGAATGGATGAATACCGAATCTATGCATCAGCTTTAGTCCCACTGTTTAGAAGGCTCAGCAGCTCACTTTCTCCAGACATCAGTGCCTCAGGTTGAAAATAAGAGGATGCAGTAGAGCCATAAGTTGAAGTTTGATCACAAGACGTTGCTTACCACCTCCACTGGTTTAGGTTTATTTTTTACAATAAGAAAAGATGAAAGACTCTTAAGGCAATATTCCCAGTTCATAGGTGACCTGGGCCTGTTGTCGCTTGCAGTTATTATCTCATACACTTATTAAAATACAAAAGTTATAAATGGCCATTTCATTGCTTTCCTGCCCCCTACATGATTAAGTATCACCTCCAGACTGGAGGCTATAACTGCTCACCCTGACTCACAGCTCTTTGACCATAAAATAGGCTCATAAAAGCTACAGCCTGGAAAGCAACATCTGGAGCAACCCAGAGTCAAGGTTGATAAATCATTTTATAAATTCATAAAAACCTAAGAGCCTTTTTAATTGAATAATAATAATCACACTTCAAAAGAATCTTGGCAGGTACAGTGCTTTTTAACACGGACACTGGAGTTTTTAAGTAGCAGTGTCTAATAGGCTACATCTCCATGTTGCCTTCCTTTCCCAGGGTGTAAATTAGTTACGCAAATTAGCCTGCACTCCTAAGGCCTATGCCACATGTCAAATCTAAGAGATGTTAAGTTTGATGATAGAATGAGAATATCTGCTTCCTTTCTTTTCCACAAACTTGGGTTACAGGTGATCATTCTCTTTTCAGTATAAACTCCAGGTCTTCTTTTCCTGTTGCCAGTGGCCATCCTAATTTGGTTTTGGGGTCATGTCTGGGAATAACTATTAAATTAAACCAGGAGATATTCTTTCCACCTACATACATCTTCAATATATGACATAGAATTATTTTAGCAAGAAACCTTCTAAAAGACTTTTTTTCATTTACGTTTCTGAATTAAGATGCTTGCTTATAGATGTCCTCGGCAATACTGTCTGATTGACTTGCTGACCTTTAGTTCTGGTAAAACAGTAGGAGGAGGGGACACTGGAGTTCAGTTTGTATTAGCTTAGAATATCTTTGCTGCTGATGGTGAGTCGTCTTTAAATACCAAGGTAGTCCATTGTTGGGTAGCTTGGAACTTGTGACAGATAAAAGAATTCTAACTTACTACATATTTCAATATTTTTTCTGCCCTCATAAATATATTTTAAAAGGACTCTTCCCTCTTAATTAATTTATAAAGCTATGACTGTCAGAGATGACCTACATATTCTTAGACAACACATACCATACATCTCATTGCAAATAGCTTATGATTTAGAACTGTACCCAGTTTTCCAGTCTTAAGATGAAGAACAATTATAAATGTATAATAATAAGCTATTTTTGTAAGAATGCTTTATTAATTCTGTCCATCAGTTTTATAGTCATAAAATGTAAGCAACTTTTCAAATATTAGAAGCATTTATACAGAAAAAGATACCATAGTAGGTGGGCTTTTGTCCTTTATAGAGTTTTATTTATGAGGTATTTCACATTCCCAAAAAAAGATAAACTGTAGTTTTCCATCCCTGGACTGAATATAGTCTACTATGTTTTCTAAGTAGTGACAGTATACTTTACAAAGGTTATAGATTCCATTTATGTTGTTTATAAAATTAAATTTTTATCTACACAAACTAAATAGCTTTAAATCCATTTTCCGTTTTTGATATTTTCTTTGTCTTGGTATGGGATGGGGAAGGGTTGACTGAGCAAGTGGTAGAGAAGCCACTTCACGTGTAAGAATAGAATTAGTTGCCAGGTAGGAAGTGGAGCTTGTGGTAGGGAGAATAATGGTCTCCCAAAGATGTCCGCATCCTAATATTCGGAATCTGTGAGGATGTTAGGTTACATGGGAAAGGGGAATTTAGGTTGCAGATGGAATTAAGGTTGCTAATAAGTGGACCTTAAAATAGAGAGATTATCCTAGATTATCTGAGTAGGCCTAATATAATCACAAGTGTAAAAAGGAAGCTGAAAAGGAGAATTGGAGGGGAAAAAATGTGATGATGAAAGCAGGTGAAAGAGGTGCTATGATGCTGGTTTTGGTGATGGAGAAAGAAGCTCACAAGCCAAGGAATGTGAGTGGCCTCTCAAAACTGGAAAAAGCATGGAAATGGATCTCTTCCTGGAGTCCAGAAAGGAGTGCAGCCTGCCCATACCTTGACTTTAACCCAGTGAGACATGGTTTGGACTTCTGACCTCCAGAAATGTAAGATAATAAATGTGTATTGTTCTAAGCCACTGAACTAGTGAGAATTTATGCTTATAGTCATGAAATCCAATACAGTGCTAAATAAATCAAGAGACCACTCTCTAGGGCATCAGGGCAAATTCAATTAGAGCAAGAGCTGCCCTGCCAAGTGGCTAAACAAGGCCACGTACGGATGAGAAGAACTAAGACAGTGATAAAAAAAAATTCAGTTCTGAAATTTAGTCCCACAACAGCATAAATGCATTTAACACTACTAAACTGTATGCTGAAAATGGTTAAGATGGTCAATTTTATGTTATGTATATTTTACCACAATTTAAAAACACACAAAAAAAGCCAAAGTCAAAAAAGATTTACATGCCCCTGAGTATCACCAGTCTATGGTTATTATTTCACAAAGAAAAATATCCTTTCCTCGTGTAAGACCAGACAATAGTTTGAAGGAAAAGAAACTCTTTTATTTATTTATTTACTTGCTTATTTATTTATTTATTTATTTAAATTTTTTTTGTTGTTAAATCACCTGAGGATTTTTTTTTCATTGATATTTAGAGAGATTAGAAAGGAAAGAGAGACCTAGCCAGTTTTGTTCAGTGGATAGATCATCAGACTGCGGACCAAAGGGTCCCAGGTTTGATTCCAGTCAAGGGCATGTACCTTGATTACATGCTCCTCCCAGCCTGGGCCTTGGTCAGGGTGTAAGCAGGAGGCAACTAATCAATGTGTTTCTCTCACATAGATATTTCTCTGTCTTTCCCTCTCTCTTCCACTATCTCTAAAAGTCAATGGAAAAATATACTCAGGTGAGGATTATAAAAAAAGGAGAGAGAGAGAGAGAGAAAGAGAGAGAGAGAGAGAAACATCAATTGATTGGTTGCTTCCTGTATTCTCCTGGACAGAGGTGAGGGGTGGGGAGGGGCCAGGATGAAACCTGTAACCTAGGTCTATGCCCTTGACCAGGAATTGAACCCACAACCCTTCGGTGTGTGGGCTGATGCTGTAACCACTATAGCTTTCTTTCTCATAAGTGCTCAACTGGCTTCCCTATCTCACAGCTTCCACATTGTTGCCATTACAATCATTTTAAAATAACAGTGTGAGTATACCATTACTCATTGCAAAATCTTTCCATTCTTGGCCATACTTTTTAGAGACAAATCCCAACTCTTTGGCATGGCTGATGAGCCCAGTGAGACCTGGCCACCTGGTAACCACATCTCCTTCCACACCTTAAAATTGTATTATTTTAACCACATCTCCTTCTACACCTCAAAACAGCTTGAGATCTAATCACACCATGTTACACAATCTGTATCACCTCCATGTTTTTGCTCCTTCTCTTCCATCTGTCTAGAATCTAGATCAATACCTCCTGTTTTTTATCTTACAATGTCACATTTACAAACTGCAAATATACAATATTTTCTACTCATCTGTTTCTTTACATATAGAAAGCAATTCAAGGAGTTGGGGAGAGTGGTTAAGAAAATAGTCAACCAGCTTATGTCTTGGTTAAAATTAAAGAAAGGAATCCTAATTTTTAAAAATTGTTAACCAGAATTTGCCTAGATTTATATGGAGCTTATGAGTGTAAAGTTAAACCTTCAAGAATTATAGCCAGTGCAACAATGTCATTTATCTGGTACATTCTTACCAGCTAGAATCTGTTGGGGAGCACATGAGACTTGGTTGGAAAGTTTGTAAGGAGGACATTCCGAGAAAAGGGAAGTGTGTGGAAGGCCATCTGCCCTGTTAATCAGAATTCCAACTTAAGGGAGTGCCGAAGGTGGTGCCCCTAATTATTCCTTGTTCTTTCCAAACAAGTCTGTGCATGTTCACATTCCAGGGTGTTTACTGGAATCCTTATACTTAATCTTTGGGTGTCCTTGCTTAAAGGACACTACAAACATATGTGTTCTCCCAAAATTACTTATCCTACTGATTGTATCTGAAAGATAAACTTTATCTTAAACTGCTGTTACAATAAAAGCCTAATGAGTCAGGTAATCGAGGCTGTCTGGTTTCTTTAGCCAGGCAGTCCCTTAGCCCTCTCTTTCACAGCAAACGTTGTGTTGAAGTAATCCATTCACCTGTAGCTCAGGGTCTGCTGGTCAATCCCAGGCAGAATCTGCCTGGTATCTTATGTGCATTACTATTCATGTTCACAGCACAAAACTCTTGCACTTTGTTAGCCATTTTACAGGGGTGAAGAGCTGAGGTTCAACAAAGTTGAAAAGCTTTCTCCTTATTATAGGTATAGGTGGCAACACTAAATTTGGACCCAAATTGGCCAACTCCAAAGATTGTGCTCTTGAGAGTTTTTTCATCTAATTCATTGGAATTAGAACTTTGGCCAAGAAAAAAAAACTATGCACAATTCTGATTTGGTCATAACAATATCAGAAAATATTTTCATCAAATTTTAAAATGGAATGCTTGTTCAATGATGAAAGGTCAGAGAATTTGCTCTTTTGATGATTACCCACCATAAAGCAATGCTACACAAACAGGAGTCACTTAGCATGAAGAAGAAAAGACCATGAAAAGAAATGAATACTCTATCTAATAATAAAAGCCATAGTACAGAGAATGGAACAAAAAAGTGAAAGCTGAGTTTATAATACAATATTTACATTTATTAAACCAGTAACCCATCAGGAAAAAAATATATAGCCTCATTTGAATTACATGTGTGTGTTACACCCCTTTTTTTTAAAGCCAGGGACTAGCTAAGATATTGAAAAACAATGGTGTCCTCATACAAGAGTAGCTGAAAACTGTGGTCCATGAAGCTGTACCAAAAAAAATATTTAAGCAGGAACAATAAAATAAATATAAAAATGTGAAGAATCAAAATTCTTTGAGTTAGTGATAGAAAATTAATGAAGCAGAAAAGGCTTTTCAGGAAGATAAATGAGGCAAAAATAAATTATTTTAAACCTATAAATTTTGATTAATTTTGTCTGCCCAACCCCTCCTTACTCTATAGACTTTACGAGAATACAATAAAAGTATAGGATTTACTCATTCATACATTAGTTTATGCAAAAGTTTTTATTAAATGACAACTATATGCCAGGCACTATGATAATCACTGGGAAAGCTATGATAAATACAATAACGTCCCTGACATTATGTAGCTTAAGTCCTAGTGAGGAAAATAGACAATAACTATTACAGCATATAAACAGTGGTAAATGCCATGAATTAAAATAAGAAAGGATAAAAGTGGGGAGATCACAAGTTTATATAAGGTGGTTAGGGAAGGCCTCTCTGAGGAATAAATTTGAACAGAGACCTGAAAAATGAGAAGAAGCAGATATGAGAAGATCCAGGAGACAGAGAAAAAAAAAACAAGAATAAAATCACAGATGTATGAACAAGCATATTGAATTTAAGGAAACTTCAGAGTACTCTGCCTGGATAGGATAAAGTGAAGAGAGATACAGATTATATCATAGAACAGGCTGGACCTATTAAACTCCAAAAATGTTGTAGCCCATGAATTTGGTAGAGTAAGGCACACAAATCTTTAAAGGAGTGCTTATTCCTCTTGATATTCAGCTCACATATTTCCCTGACATTAGACTTTATCCTCTTAACAAGGTATTGCTTGGGCTCTTACAAAACCATGAGTACCAAAATATAATTAAGATTCACTCTCATTCCCAAGCCTTGCATATCTCTCATCTTTGTCACCACCAAGTTGTGACACAGGAAGTACCCTAAGGCATCTTGTCTTCTATGCCTACTTGTATCAGATATCTGATACTACCCATTCCTAAAGCTTAATTCTTAAAACCACCATCTCTCAATTAAATGGTCCTGAGCATCCTGCCTTCACAACACAGAGGGCTGATATTACATCCTCTGTATTTACTAACCTGGGTTAAACCATGTTCAGCCTCATTTGATTTAGTTTCTTCTATACCTTTAAAACCTAATGGGCATAGGCACTCCAAGAAACAATTATAAATAACTAGAGGCCTGGTGCATGAAAATTCATGCACTCGGGGGGTTCCTCAGCCCGGCCTGCGTCCTCTCACAGTCCGGGACCCCGCGAGGGATGTCCACCTGCTGACATAGGCCCACTCCCCAGGGGGTCGGGCCTAAGCTGGCAATCAGACATCCCTCTGGCAGCCCGGGAGCCCTTGAGGGATGTCTGAGTGATGGCTTAGGCCTGTTTCCTATAGGAGGTGAGAGAGGCTCCTGCCACAGCCACTGTGCTTGCAGCCATCAGCCTGGCTTGTGGCTGAGCAGAGCTCACCCTGTGGGAACGCACTGACCACCAGGAGGCAGCTCCTGTGTTGAGCATCTGCCCCCTGGTAGTCAGTGCATGTAATAGCAATCAGCCATTCTGCTGTTAGGGTCAATTTGCATATTACCCTTTTATTATAACGATTCTTTAGAATATATATTATAAAATTATTTATCTCTTACAAGTTATTCCTTCTGGAATTCTCCCTCCACAGTCTGGTATATTGTGACTTTATTTGAAGTCTCTCAGTTTTAACACAGGTCACATCCCACTCAAGAAGGAAAAACAAAAAACCAAAAAACAGTACTCCTGGCTCATAGCATCTCTCTAAATCTCTCCTTCCATTCTGTGGACACTGGGAAGCCACTAAATTTAAGCTGCAGCAGAAAAGGGAGAAGGTACATCACATCCTCACACTTTTCTATTCTCATAACTCACCTTCTGTTTCATCTCTGAACGTTTTAAATTTCAGTCATTTTAATGTGAGTTTAAATGAATAAGATCCTAATGACTTTATCATCTCCATTTATATTAGACAAGTATACAATCCAATCTACATAAATATGCATGCATTCTTTAAAAGAGAATACTAATGCAACATGCTAAAGAGAATATATCAAAAGAGGTGTTTTTAAATAAGGTGCCTGAATTTAAAACTACCAATCATGCTTTACGCATAGGTAAATTATCTGCAATCATTGAGCACTCTCTATATTTTGGGTCAGAGAGTTTCTGAGATTTTGAAGCAGAGCAAATTATAACAGTAGGGAGCACTTCTAACTATTCTACATCAATATTTTTAAATCTCCATCTATTAACCCAAAGTATGTGTTTTTTTTTTACTTTTTAAAATTAAGCATTAGTTCTCAGAAGACTTACAGCAATTATTTACTAAGATGTGTTATAAATTTTGAATATTCAGAGTGTTTGTCTATGATTGAATATCATTACCAGCAATAAATCAGGTCTGTGGTATCTGCACAGAACACAAAGTAAATGATTAAATGTCCTTATAATCAGAATGCAGGAAAGTATAATTCAGTCTTGAGACTTTAATTAAAATAAGCTCTCAAGTGAAATGTGTAATTCTTATATTTTTAAACAACCTGGATGTAAAAGTCACTGAATGGCAGCAAATCAATTGAAGGATTCAATTTTGTGTCAAATACAAGTTTGTGTCAAGTCCTTTGAAATACATCAATAACTATCTCTGATAAACTGTACATGCTGAGCCAAATCATGCCACTATTCCCTTTCACTTTATGTAATTTTATTAAACCATTCACATATATATATTTGATAAAAATCACTTTAGTGCCTTATTTGATGGCTATATATCATGCTTCAAAGTGATTCCAATTTTCTAATTCCAGGTTCAACAATTCTTTTCCACCAATATTCAAAATATTTATGGAGGTATATTATGTTAAAAGTGTCTTTCATTCAAACATTCTTGACTCTCTTGCTTATAACTCAGGGTGTCAAATACAGCAAAGGAGTTTTCCACTGAAAATGGAAAAGTGCTATGAGATTGCTGTTCTTAACGTGAGCTATCAGCCTTGCTGTTATAAGCTGGTTATTTCAGAGTGAAAGAGAGTTAAAGGTTTGAAATGACACTGGAAAATGGGTTAGCTTTGCATCTAATAGCTACATTTTAAGTTAATGTATATAAGGAGAAAGTATTACATATATTTTGAACTAAGACAAATTTTGCTCCACAACTCAAGGTTAGTTTGTTGGGAACATCTAAGATATTATTTTACCAGCACTGTCTTACATTTCCAAGGGTGTGCTACTGTCACCACAGCCGTCCCATCCAAATGGCTCCCTAGGGAGGGACATTCTTGCCTGACCTCATCCCATGGCCCAGTTGATTGCCCCAGGTTTGGATACCTCATTTAAGCTGGGTCAAGTAAAGCCCTTCCCAAGAATGTTTTTGGACTGAAACTGAGAAAGTAGGTCACTCTTTTGTGTTGGTAGAAGATATAATAGGAAAACTGGTGAACCACTGGTGGCTCTATTTAACATTTTGTGGAGCAAATGAAAAAGGATAATGGTAACATTCAAACATCAGAGATGAGAGACATTATATCTGAGTGGCATTCACATGCCTGGTCTTGTGAGAACCAACTGCTTCTCTAAAGCTTAGTCGTTCAATTTTTCCATGGATTCTGGGAAGTGATTTTGAATTTGATTATGGTCAGTTATAACCAAAGAGTCTGGTTCCTCCTAGGGTAGGAACTAAAATTTTGATATGACTGAATCCAATTCAGGTGGAAGTGAGTATCTTTTTGTAGGTCCAGCATTGGATTCCAAGAGTTCAATAGGAAACTTTCATTAATATATATGCTTATTCAAGGTGATGAAGCAGTTAATTAAGCTACCGCCTGTCCCCTCTTTGATTCAAATCAAGTAATCATCAAGGCTTGAGCCTTAGGAAAATGTTTTTGTCCTTGCCATAGGATGTTGGCTACTTCTTTCAGCATTCATAAAAATGAGTCACAAAGACACATGGTGACTTACCTGAAAGTTGAAAGGAAACAAAAGGACAGTTGATGTAGTTTTGTTAAAGAAATACAACTCTCCATGGCCTGCAATAAACTGAGGCCTCCGAAGTTCAGCTAATGATACAATCTGATGAGCTGCTACAAACTCTGTCTCACCCTAAGTGCTGAACTAAAAGACAAAACACTGGCTCCCAGTAATTGGAATGGGTATATTCTGGAAGTCCAGGGTTATAAGAAATATCTGATTTCTTGGCACTTCCTATGCACCTACCACCAGAAAAGTTGGATAAAGCCTCCAATAAAAAAATTTATTTGAGCCCTGGTTGAGGTTTCATAGTGGTTAGAGCATTGGCTTGGGCAACTAAGGGTCATGGTTGGGTGTGTGCAGAAGACAACCAATCAATGTGTATTTCTCACTAATGTTTCCCTCTCTCTCTCCCTTTGCCCTCCTTTCCACTCCCTCTAAAAATCAATGGAAAAAATATCCTCAGGTAATGATTAACAACAACAACAAAAATTTTATTTGAGTTTCAATTAAGCATGGCAGATTAACCGTAGGCTCCTCTTTCCCCTTGAACCCCAATAATGTGATAGTTAAGGGGGGGGAGGGGTAAAAGGATATAATCTCAAAAGCAAAGAGAATGAGAGGCAAGACAATTTCAAGGGAAGATTTAATAAAATTTTTGAGGATACAAAATGGAGTCAGTAACTAACTAACTTAGCAGAGTTGAGAAATTTTTAACTAAGCACTTAAGAAAGAGAATACTGACAGGAAATATGCCAACAACACCCCCACAGCACCCATGAAGGGTGCAGGGCTTAGAGATACCAGGTAAGTGTTAGTGTGAAATTGAACACAGGTAAATTTATTGACAGTTTAGATGGAGAGTAGTTGACTTCCCAGCTCTCCTCCTCAATCAAGCAGAACAAGTAACTACCACTTCACTAATTTCCGAAAAGAAAATGAAAGATTTATTCTTTGAAGAAACCTAAGGAGAAAGGACCCATACTGAAGAATGCAGACTGTGGCAAGATATAAGAATGAATTAAAATGTACATATTGAACTGTTGGACTCTAAGACCTGATATTGTGACCAGAATTCTCTAAAGAAACTGAATTGTTTGAAATAAAAGATATCTACTTAGTGATTTTTGGCATCCTCCATCAAAAAGACAAATTCAATATCTACACATCCTACAGTAAACTCTATGAGTCAAGCAGCTTGATGTACATGTACACAACTTCCAATACACTTTTAAGTGATTCACTCTTAATTATAAGCAGACAGCTAAGGATTGCCAGACATTTGAGGAAATCTTGAAATGTCTAAGATGAATATCAAATTAAACAAAAGGATCTCAGAGGAAGAAAAAAACATGAAACCATAAAAAAATCTACACTAATAAAAGACAAAGATGCTAATTGACCGTACCTTCACCACACCCACCAGCCAATCAGAAGAGTATGCAAATTAACCCAACAAAGATGGCAGTTAATTTGCATACACAGGCGCCCAGCGAAGACTGAAGACAGTGTAGAAGGAAGCCAAGCACTGCAGAAAGGAGCCAAGCGGGAGAGAAGGGAATGGATTGGAGGTAGCCGAGACGGGAGCGGAGCTGAGGCAGCGGACATGGGAGGGGAAGGGAGGGAGCCAAGGTGGCGGAGGCGGGAGGGAGCAAAGCGGGGACACGGGAGGAAGTGAGGCAGCGGAGAAGGAAGGGAGCAAGGTGGCAGAGAAGGGAGGGAGCTGAGGTGGCAGAGACAGGAGGGAGACGAGGGTGAAGCGGAAAGGGAGGAAGCGAGGCTGTGAAGAAGGGAGCGAAGCTCCCTTCTCTGCTTCACTCCAGTCTCAGGAAGCCCTATTCTTGCAGGAATCTTCCTGCAATGGGCCTCTAGTTAATCTTATAATTAATAACCTCAAAGAGATAATGAGAGTGGCAAATGCTTATGGAGGCTCTTGCTATGGGTCAGGCACAGTTCTAAGCACTTTAAATGATTAGAACAGCTCTTAGAAATGAAAATATGCTAACCATAATTCAGAATGCAATGGAAGATTTAAAAGATCATTTCAAGAAATCTCCCACAAAGGTAAATCCCAGGAGAAATAACTGAGAGTTGAAAGTATCTACCTGTAGAGGTAGGGCTAAGGCTGGGAAGAGATGGGGAGGAAAGTCTTAAACATGAACTTTTTAGTAATTCTTTGATTTAAAACTATGCAATGATATTACTGTGATAAGGATAAAAATGAAATTTTGTGAATTTCATTTAACTAGGACTCTGAGTAGCAACATTCCAGGGCACTCCATTCTCCCCACCCCAGCCTCTGGCCTCCCTTCTATGACCTATGAATGGCAGAGCCCACAAGCTTAGTATTAAAAAATGGAAACTCTGCAGGATACAGATACAGATTCAAAAGGCTTAGCTGAATATACTTTCTAGCATTATTAGATTATGCAACCCTCCAAGTTTAAGTTGACAAGAAATTGACTAGGATATTAAGTTGAACTGCCAAAGGGAGACAATAACAAGTCTGTGATTGTTTAACAACCCAGGCAATACCAAAGTTTAAGTGGCTTGACCAGTGGGAAGGGGCTGTCAAGTCAACACAGCCTGAGCAGAAAAATTGACCCTCATGCCCCTTCACAATGACCTTGAGGATAGTAGAAAAGGACTGTGTGCTGGTAAGTGGACCCTAGGGTGACCAAAAGACAGGCAAGGACTCAGGGATGCCCATGAGATTCTCAGGTCCTGTCATGTATCCCAGTGGTCTTCAAACCATTTTACACTCCTAAAATTTTAAAAAGTTATGTACCTTGGCATTTAATATTATTAATTAACTAGAGACCTGATGCATGAAACTTTGTGCAAGAGTAGGCCTTCCTTCCCCTGGCTGCTGGCACTGGCTTCCCTCTGGCACCTGGGACCTGGGCTTACCTCCTCCAGCCACAGGCAGGCACCCAGGATGCAGACTGGGTTCCCTCTGGCCCCAGCTTCGTCAGGAAGGATGTCCAGAATGAAGTCCGAAAGACTCCAGTCTAATTAGCATATTACCCTTTTATTATTATAGATATTAAATATTAATTGTCATTTATTGTCTTTCATAATAAGTGTAAATTTTTGCAAGTAATATAATCCCTGGTATGTCATAAATATTGACACCTTAAACTAAAAATACATAATTGTCTAATATTTCTCATAATAAATTTCAATGATTAAAGTAATCTAATTCTTGGCATATTGCCAGTATTGATATTTTAAATAAAATAAAACTGTTAGATTACTTTCAACTGTATCCAATGGACTGTAACACTATGGAGATTTTACATCTATCATCACTCACTTAAAAAATGCATGAACAGCCCTGACTTATTTGGCTCAGTGGATAGAGCGTCGGCCTGTGGACTGAAGGGCCCCGGGTTCAATTCCTGTCAGGGGCACATGCCCAGGTTGTGGGCTTGATCCCCAGTGAAAGGCCTGCGGAAGGCAGCCGATCAATGATTCTCTCTCACTATTGATGTTTCTATCTCTCTCTCCCTCTCTCTTCCTATGGAGATTTTACATCTATCATATATTTTTTTAAAAAATGCATGAACATGTCTATCTTGATAGTCAGAAATTTTACACTTCTTCTCTCCTTGAACTTATATTTCACTCTATAGAGTGGGAGGTACTTATGATATATGCATCCAATAAAGGACCTGTATCCAAAATATATAAAGAACTACAAACCAATAAGAAAAAGAACTCAATTGAAAAAGGGGAAAATTACTTAAATAAGCACTTAAGGTACACAACTTGATTAGGCATCATGAGTATACAAATTAAAAGCAAATGTAATACCACTATATATCCTCAAAGAAGGAAAATATCTAATGTTGGCAAGGATGTAGCGCAATCAAAAGTCTCATACACTGATCGTGGGAGTGTTAATTGATACAAACACGTTGGAAAATTATCTGGCAATATCTATTATTGCTGAACATATGCCTTTCTTATAAGCCTATATACACAAAGGATGTGTGTACATATGTTCACCAAAAGAGACAAAACTCATGAACATAGCAGCACTTTTATAATAGCCCCAAACTGGGAATTACCCAAATGCCCATCAAAAATAGAATAAAAGCCCTAACCGGTTTGGCTTAGTGGATAGAGCATCGGCCTGTGGACTGAAGGGTCCCAGGTTCCATTCTGGTCAAGGGCATGTACCTTGGTTGTGGGCACATCCCCAGTAGGGAGTGTGCAAGAGGCAGCTGATCGATATTTCTCTCTCATTGATGTTTCTAACTCTCTATCCCTCTCCCGTCCTCTCTGTAAAAAATAAATAAAAAATATATTTTAAAAAATAGAATAAAAAATAAATTGTGGTATGTTCACATAATGGAATACTATTTAGTTATACTCTTCAATGATACTATTCAGAAGGATCCATGTACTAATCACAACAGTACAAATAATTCTCAAACATAATTCCAGGTGAAGGAAGCCAGATACAAGAGTAAATACTTATTTCATTTATGTGGAGTTCTTAATTATTTCTTTTCTGGGTGTTAGTTTATGCAGATGAATTTATTTTGAAAAAACTTACCAGTCTTTACACTTATAATTTACACATTTTTTCTGCATGTGTATTAGGCTCAATTTAAACATTAAAAAAATAAAAAAAACTCTGCCCCATGAAAAGTATTCTGTATTCTTAGCAGAGCATTATTACAACCTAGAGGCCTGATTCACGAAATTCATGCACGGGTAGGGTCCCTAGGCCTGGCCAGCAATCAGGGCTGGTCTATGGGGTGACCAGCAGGTCAATTGGAGGCCCCCGCTCAAACCCGCCTTGGCAAGCCTGGCACCGCCCACTCGCCAGCCCTGCCCCCCACCGCTGCAAACGGCCACCTCCCTCTGTGGGGCAACTGGTGGGGTGATTAGGGGGCTTGCCAGCGGGAGCCTAAGGGCAGCTCCTGCATTGAGCGTCTGCTCCTTGGTGATCAGTGCATGTCATAGTGACTGGTCATTACGCCGGTCGTTCCTCCGGTCAGTCTATTTGCATATTCTGGTTTTATATAGATAGAAGACTAGAGGCCCAGTTCTTGTGGGGGGGGGGGGTCCCTCAGCCTGGTCTAAGCACTCTCACAGTCTGGGACCCCTCAGGGGGATGTCCACCTGCCAACTTAGGCTCAATCCCTAAGCCGGCAGTCAGACATCCCTCTCACAGTCCAGGGCTCTCTCAGTCCGGGACCCCTCACTCCTTACCACCCATGTGCTCGCCAGCCATGAGCCCGGCTTCTGGCTGAGTGGCACTCCCCCTGTGGGAGCGCACTGACCACCAGGGGGCAGTTCCTGCATTGAGCATCTGCCCCCTGGTTGTCAGTGCACATCATAGTGACAGGTCATTCTGCCAGTCATTCTGCCGTTCGGTCAATTTGCATATTAGGATTTTATTATATGGATTCCTGAACTGTGTAACATTATCTCTAACAAATTACTTGAGTGCGTGTTTGAGTAGGGAGTT
>NW_005871059.1:1438747-1495746 GCF_000147115.1 Myotis lucifugus | reverse complement strand
TTTGAATAGGGGAGTTCCTTTTCTAGGGGGACTCCGGCATGACCCCCAAGGTCTTTTCCTCATTTATTTTTATTTCAGAAAAATCAATTTTTTAAAGTTTCTTTTTCCCCCTCCCGGGTCCCTACAGAGTTTGAAAACCTCATGCCACCAGGAATGTGTTTTTTATATATATATAAATATATATAAAACCCCCTAGGGGCCCGGGGCACGAATTAAGGAAAAGGGGGGGTCCCTTGGCCTGGCCGGAAATAAGGGCCATTTTGGGTGGCGGGAGTTTGCCCGGGGGGGGGGGGGGTCCTCGCAGGAGGTTGGCCAGCCAGGGGGAGGGGCCATGGGAGACTGGCCAGCTGGGAGAAAGGATCATGGGTGGTTGGCTGGCTGAGGGGAGGAGCCGTGGGAGATTGGCTGTGAGAGTGCATTGACCACCAGGGGTCAGCTCTTGCATTTAGCATCTTCCCCCTGGTGGTCAGTGCGCATCATAGTGACAGGTTGACCAGTTGTTTGGTCACTTAGGCTTTTATATATATAGACTAGAGGCCCAGTGCACAAAAATTTATGCACTGGGGGGGGGGGGTCCTGCAGCCCAGCCTGCGCCCATTCACAATCCAGGACCCCTTGGGGGATGTCCACCTGTCAACTTAGGCCCACTCCCCTGGGGATCAGGCCTAAGCTTGCAGTCAGACATCCTTCTGGCAGCCAGGGAGCCCTCGGGGGATGTCCGACTAAAGGCTTAGGCCCCCAAGCGATCAGGTATAAATCGTTAGTTGGACATTCTTAGTGCTGCCACGAAGGTAGGAGAGGCTCCTGCCACCACCACTGCGCTGGCCAGCCATGAGCCAGCTTCTGGCTGAGTGGCACTCCCCATATGAAAGTGCACTGACCACCAGGGGGCAGCTCCTGCACTGAGCGTCTGCCCCCTGGTGGCCAGTGAACATCATAGCAACCAGTCATTCTGCCGTTCAGTATATGTGCATATTAGCCTTTTATTATTATTATATCGAATGTCCCTATTTCCCCCCTTTTGCCCCCTCTACCCAGCTCTTGCCCCCCACTTCTCTCTGGCCAGCACCATACTGTTGTCTGTGTCCATGGGTTGTGCATATATTTTCTTTGGCTAATCCCTTCTTTAAATTCACTTCTTTAAATTTTTATTTTCAGATAAGTGCTTATAACTGCACTATTATATATTTTCTATTATATCATTTAGAATTAAGATATTTTTTAATTGAACCCTTGTAAATTTTAGCACAATTTAATAAATTATGCTAGAAGCAATTAGATTTTTCATGTAATGCAGATACATTTCAATTAATATTTTATTAATTTTTGATTTTTTAATATTTTAATTTGAAATAATCTCATACATGTAAAAAAACTATAAAATACTACAGCATATTATATGTACCCTTCACCCAATTTCTTAGGTGTTAATAATTTAAACATAACCATTATACAACTAACAAAATTTGGAATATATTTTTCTTATAATCTCTTTAATGTTACTTAATCCATTTAATTTGTTTTTGTTAATCTTCACCCAAGGATATTTTTCCATTGAATTTTAGAGAGAGTGAAGGGGAAGGGAGAGACACATTGATTGGTTGCCTCCTGCACATGCTCTGATAGGGACTGGGGATCAAGCCAGCAACTGAGGTACATGCCCTTGACTGGAATCAAACCTGGGACCCTTCAGTCCACGAGTTAATGCTCTATCCACTGAGCAAAACAGGCTGCAGGTTAATTCATTTACTTTTAATCTATATGTGTCTTTATATTTAAAGTGGGTTTTGTTTTTGATTCACCCTCATAATCTGTCTTTTAATTGGTTCATTTATGCCACTGACTTTCAGAGTGCTTCTGGGGCTTCTGGGGCCGGCCTGCCCTGGATGGCGGCGCGCTAGTGGCTCACGCTGTCCCGCCCTGCCTGCAGTATGCAAATTAGCTGCCATCTTTGTTGGCGGTTAATTTGCATATCGTGCTGATTAGCCAATGGGAGGCGTAGTGAAGGTACGGTCAATTACCATGTTTGTCTATTATTAGATAGGATGTTGTTGTTGTTGTTGTTGTTGTTTTTATTTTGTGTCACTTACTCTTGGCTGCAAATTGAATTATATGCAAATAAGAGTTGGAAAGCCATTTTAGGTTGTGAGTGTATAAAATCAAATATACTCTTAAAAGTTCATAACATTTTCAAATGTGAGAAATTTAACCTTGACCTTAGGCTTTTATATCCAGGAGTCTTTTTCACATCCAGAGTTGGCTATTGTTCATTTTCAATTTGGCCCCTGTTTATTTTCAAGTTATTCATGTCATTAATCACCTCAATTCTACACATTTTCCTAAACTTTCACCCAGGATTTGGTTATGAACCCTGTTATCTATCACTAAAGTTTCTGGAGTTTTCTGAAAGGCAAGATAGACATCTGACCTCTTGGCTTCTGTTCCATGTTCCCACAGGGATATTTTAGAGGTGGGGATTTGACCCAGGCTTCGGTGGCAGTGATGTAGGCTATGGAGTGCTCTTGGGACTGGGTAGTTCAGATGTCTGGCTGGAGAAAAAGAGAGACAGATAGACATTTGACTCTGAGGAAAGCAAGGGTCCCTGAAGTAATAGTCAATGGTGGACTGAGGACCAAAGCTTCTACTGCCTGAGTGGTTCTGGCCTAGTTATCTAAAGTATATGAGATATACCGTTTCCTCATTAGTATATTGGTGATAGTAATACTCACTTGCATCATAACTATAAGAATTTAATCCAAATTGAAAAACACTCTGTACTTGAGTAGATGTTCCACAATCACTGCCTGTTATTTAGCTATTAGACTGGAAGCTCCTCAAGGTATGGCTATTCATTCAGTTTTGTCCTCACTGACCAGCAATATAAGTGCTCAATAACTAATTGTTAAATAAATTGGTTAATGAGTTAAATTTAGTCTGTGCTACCTACACACACACACACACACACACACACACACACACACATGCAAAACCCAGTTATGGCAAGGTTCTTGAGGAAAAGATGAAGGATTAGAGATGAATTTCCAGTGAGTAACCAAATAGGATAGTTATGACAAGTACAACAGCCCTTTGGCCACCAGAGCTCAGCTCTTTCACAAGTAGCCTGTTTCTCTGCTACTGTTTATCAGAGCAGGATGGTTGTTTCATGAGTTTGTTTCATGTGTCTTGCAATTAATTCATTACATGGCCACCAGGAGTCAGCATTAATGTCAGAAGGTCAGTGTGCCTATTGCTCCACACAACCTTTCATAAGGAGAGCTGGGAAAGGGCAAACTCCAAAGCCAGGAAACGGAGATTATTGGTATTCATTATTAAGGAAATACAAATGGGCTTTTTTGTCTCAGCAATTTTAATGTAATGCTCACAATTATTATTCATTCAGTATATAGTCATGTGCCACTGAATGGTGGGGAGAGACTTCTGAAGAATGTGTTGTTAGGGGATTTTGTCATTGTATGAATGTTTAGGAGCCACGATGAACAAAACAACATGAGCTAAATCCAGCACAAGAGAGAATGATGCAAACAAGACTCGAGGTAAGCACCAAATATATGAGGCCACTACATGCAAAACACAGCTACTGTTTTACAGCAAACTTTTTTAATAAGTAGAAAGAGTACATTCTAAAGCAACAATAAAAAGTATAGTATAGTAAATGCATAAACCGGTAACATGGTCATTTATTATCAGTAAGTATTATGGACTATGCATATTGTATGTGCTATACTAATATATGACTGGCAGAGCAGTAGGTTTGTTTACACCAGCATCACCACAAACATGGGAGTGATGCATTGTACTAGGATGTTAAGACAGCTACAGTATCACTAGGCCATAGGAAATTTTGCGCTCCATTATAATTTTATAGGACAACTGTCTTATATACAGTCTATCATTGAGGCACAGGACTGTAATACCTTTTCTTCAACTGGAAATTCATGTGCTTAATACAATTGTCTTTCCATAGCCTGTGAGCACCCTGTTTTTCTTTTTAAAATAATATTATGAAACCAAGGCTCCTGTAAGAACTCAACCTGTTTCACGTTATGGTAGCAATTGACTTTTGTTTGTCATCACTATTCACTTTTATAGGGCTGCCCTCACTTCCCCTCTCAATACTACCCCAGAAATCTCTGAAACTATCATTGTTCCCCAACAACTAAGATATTTCAGACCTACCTTGCATTTCCTGCCCACAAATTTAGCAGTAGCTACCCTCAAAGGAGACTTGACTCATTTTGGAGAGAGATAGTATAAAGTTCTGAAATCTGGATTTTATATCGTTCATACCATCCCTGGCAGTAAACTACCTAATATTAGAATCTGTGTAAGTGACCTTAGTAACACAGGAGGTACTTTCATAGTCAGTAAGTCAGCTATGTATGTGAACTAATTGGTATTTATCAGGATGGTTATAATGGTGGGTTTTCACTGCAATGCATGTTGATCTCCTGGTAGTAGTGAAGTGGGTTCAAAAACAAAAACTGAGTCCTCTAAACTGGTAGAAATGCATAATGTGTCCAAATCTATACATAGCCAAATACATTTCTGGCTAATTTCTTCCTACATTATCAAGTACAGTATAGAAAATTTTATTAAGACACTCTGGCAAAATATCCCTTGGTTCTCAGTTAACAGAAAAGCAATTCAATCAAATTAAACCCATTAGTCTCACTGTTCTCACCATTACTGCCCTGGGAGCACCCTGGGATGTAATATTTATTCTGTACAGTTGACCAATGAGTATAGCGGCCCTGGGTTTCCTTTGACTTTCACTTTGTCCGAAGTAGGACATTTTATTAGAGCCTGCCTAAATTTTTTTCTATTACATAGCAGTTATGACTGCAGAAGTTAAATTTGTTATTTCATGCATAGTTTACAGATAAACCTTTTTCTCTATAAAGAATATCTTTTTTTAAATTAAGCTGCCTGAGCTAATTCTATCACTTCATACCAAAGGGTCTTAATTTTTAAAGCTGGGCTCAAGTAATTGGCTATTCTAAAATAAAATGTCTTCAACATTTTAATGATGGACGGTCATGATTGAAAAGCTGCTCTTTTCTGACAAAAGTCTACAGGAATCAGAGTTCATTGGCACATTTTCAGCAGGGTAAATTGAAAATTTTAATCAGGGTCTGAGAATCTGACCATTCCCAAAGAGTAGGGAAGTCAAAGGTGGAAAGACATTCACCTCAGCTGTGCTCTTCATGGGCCTTTTAACTGAATTATTAATGAAGGAGGAAGATATTAAACTCTTATAAAAGTTTCTTCATGGACTTCATTAGAATCTTTTCTCTCCGTCTATCTGCATCTTCCAAGGGAATCCTGCTTAGGGCAAATATTGATTTCAGGGTCTGCAAAATCTTCTAAGCGGCTTTGTCTTTGGGATTCTCAGTCCAGGCAACTCATCAGAACAACAGCGGCTTCTAGAAGAAACTAACTCACCCTGTAAAACATATTAAAATGGCCCATGCTGACCGGTCCCTTACTCCTGAGACCCCATCTGGAACAAAATTCTGTAGAGCAGAGGCTTTAATGCAGATGCTTGCAGAGGCCAGCAGACAACATAAATGGCTTAGGCTGACTATTGAAACGCAGTTGTGGGAGGTAAGCTATGGGGAATTGCTTCACATTTGTCTACCTCCTGGCTCCCATAGGGCCAGATCTTAGGATGTCAAATCTTCCTATTTCTCAAGAGAAACTGGCTTGCCTGTAAATTTGTTTATTGTAGAGATGTCAATGAACAGAATGGAATTGATCATGCCATCAACTCATGACATATTATCTTCATTTGTTCTTTATTTTATTTTATTTTATTTTATTTGAGTTTTATCTCCATCCTGTATAATCCAATGTATCTCGTTCTCCATAGGTTCCCAATCTAAAATATTTAATATTTGTACTTTTAATACACCTTCAATATTTTTATTTGCATATGTATGTGTGAAAGTGTCTTTAGAATATGGACATTACTGTTTGTGTATGTTAAATTTACATATAGTATTGAATTATAAAAATTATGTTTACCCATGTGGCTAAATAACTATTTAGTTCATTCTTTGAGATTGTAGACTACATTTAACCTCAGTATTTCCTGTTCTTTGCTACCATAAATAATGCTGTGGTAAACATCTTTATAAATACCTCTTGTTTCACCCTTGCAAAAATGTCCCTAGTGTTTATCCAATAATTACTTAATTATCAACAATTACTTAATTACCTAATTTCACTAAGTATTGCTTTATTCCCTTTAAAGTGAATATACCAGTCCACACCACCAGCAGTGCATGAAGTTTTCTATTCCCTCACCAACATTTGATATCCAACTTTCTAATTTTTTGCTCTTCAGTATACAGTATATCCGAGTTTTAATTTATATTTTGTTGATTATTATGAGGTTAAACATTTTCTGTCTATGTATTTTTAATTATTAGGATATCACAACCAAATTCCTTGCCATTTTTCTGTTGTTCCTCTTTCTTGCTTATTTATAGAAATTCATTCTGTTATTTAAGAAATCAATTCTTTGTGGGCGCTAAATTTTTTCTATAGGTCTTCTTCCATCTTCTCAGACTGTTGCAGCTGGGAGTGGCCAGGTAACAACTAATTTTTGTGTAATGATATAGGTTATTTTTCCCTTTGTAGTTTATGTTTTGAAAGATTTATTTTAAAATCTACATCTTAAATAACAAAGAAAACTTCTTGTAATTTCTTTTATTAGTTTTACTGTTTTACCTTTCACATTTAATTTTTTAATCTATCCATTGATCCAATTTAATTGTTTACCTATCCTATATTGTACCTATTCTATAGTCTATCCAATTTTCCTAACACTATTTATTAAATAATCTATTTTCCAAAGATCAAATACCAAGTATACTCATGAAGGTGTTTGTTATAATTTCTATGCTTTGAATAATGTCTTAATATTAGATAAGATTTCTGCCTCCTTACTGCTTCTCATTTTCTAAATTAGCCTTGCTACTACCAGACCGTTATTCATCTATATACAGGGTGGGGCAAACGTAGGTTTACAGTTGTGAGTACATGCAAAACAGAGTTTATTCTTGTATTATTATTTATTAATTATTGTATTATTTTCCATATGAACAACTGTAAACCTACTTTGGCCCCACCCTGTAAATTTGGGGATCAACTTGTGGAGATGAACACTCAAACCAGTCTTGCTGGGATTTTAATTCAATTGCCTTGAATACTTAAAATATTAAATTGTCTTATCCATGAGCATGATTTAGCTTTCAATTAGTTTCAATTAGTTTCTTTTATATGCTTTACTCATATAGATATGATGCATTTAAATTAACTCCAAGGTACAGTATAGATTTTGTTTCTGTGGACACAGGGATTAGTACTCAAAAGTATTTGAAACCACTTTTTCTCTTGCCTCTATGGTAGAGACTAGACCAGCCGTGGGCAAACTACGGCCCGCGGGCCGGATCCGGCCCGTTTGAAATGAATAAAACTAAAAAAAAAAAAAAGACCGTACCCTTTTATGTAATGATGTTTACTTTGAATTTATATTAGTTCACACAAACACTCCATCCATGCTTTTGTTCCGGCCCTCCGGTCCAGTTTAAGAACCTATTGTGGCCCTCGAGTCAAAAAGTTTGCCCACCCCTGGACTAGAAGGTAAAACACTCAACTTTCAGACACTACTACAGCATGAGGGCCAAAGAAAGTCTCTGTGAAGGGAATTTCTTCCCCACCCCACTGCTGCAACAGACACCAAATTGATATTCACCTGAGACACTGCAGTCCTTTAATTAATAACTAGAGGCCCGGTGCATGAAGTTCATGCATGGGTAGGGTCCCCAGGCCTGACCGGCAATCAGGGCCAATCGGGGCCTTCCGGCTGCTGGCCGGGGCCTTCTTTCCTTCCACACTGCCCCCTGGTGGTCAGCACACATCATAGCAAGTGGTCAAACTCCTGAGGGGACAATTTGCATATTAGCCTTTTATTATATAGGATCTGTATGTAACTGCATTTAGTATATTTGAACTATATATATGATGTAATGATGTAATTTAATGATAGCAAAATCCTGACTGAGATTTCCTCAACAAAAGAATCTCAAGGGAAAGAGGTGGGGGAGAGGGGGAATTTTAGAGCTGTATTAGCCAATAGCAATGTTTGGACCTTATTTGGATCTCAACTCAAACATAGAAACTGAAAAAAAAAATAATTTATAAGACAATTGAGGAAATGTGAGTATTGAAAACTTAATATCATTAAGGAATATTTTCAGGTTTGAAAATGGTATTATGTTTACTCTTTAGGGTTCTTATATTTTAGAAATATATATATACTGATGGTGTCTGGGATTTCTTCAAAATAATCTTGAGGCCACATCTTTATAATTATTGAACTTGGCTGATAGGTGCATTGGGTTCATTAAATGCTATCTTACATGTGTGGTTGAAGTTTTACATTTAAATGTTTATTTTAAAAGAGAGAACTAATTTTTTGTTATTTGTATTTTCTGAATTACATCTATTCTTTCAAGGGCCAGTTTTTTGTTTGATTATCATGGTTCTTCTTTTCCAATATATTAACCCTCCTCAAAAATATCTGGTGACTTTTGGTTGCCTGCTTATGTATTAATTAATGACTAAATCGATACCTGGAGGTGCATGACATGAATTTCCTCTGCCGTTGGTATATCTGGTTATCCCTTTTTTAACACCAAAGTGTTGTTCCCCAACTTTATTGATTACATTTATAACCACAAGTCAATAACTCTCTATATAACATTTTGATACAGAGTGCCCAGAAACTTGGGAAATAAGCAGTTTGTCCTGAAGGTGTTACAAGAGTTCTATAGATCCAGGAAAAGTAAGGTCCCTCCTGCAAAGCATTAATGTTTCTGAAAAGAGAGTGTGGGGACAGGGAGGAAGCTGTAGATTTTTCCTTCATAGGTCCCGTAAGAATAAATAAATATTTTATTAGGTAATCTGGGTTTGGTCAAGATGAAAGAAACCCCAGAATTAACTGGCTTAGACAAAGAGTGGAGTTTAGAGGAAGAACATGATAGTGTCTCTGGGCAGAACCAGGGCAAGGAAGCCTGGATGCCACTGGGCCCTGGGCCTTTTAGAGCCTGGAACTCGAAACCACAGGATTACTGTCTGAAACAGGATTACTGCCTCCCATCTCTGCTCCCACTAACTGCTGACTTTTTTTCTCCCTCCATACTGATCAGTTTTCTCTACCTGCTGGAAGTCATCATAGATGCTATCAGTTCGAAGCTTTACTTTTTGCAAATAGAATCAGTACCAAAGGAGGCGTGGTCTATCTCCAAGGGCTGGGTCAGTGGCCTGATCTGGATTTTTTTAATCTTGTTAATTTTGAGAGTATTTTTGCCTCTAAAGTTTTCAAAGTGTGAAATCCCATACTCTCTAGGGAATATGGTTTTATCTCTTCTTTTCAATAGTTAGCTTTGTCACTAGCTTCTAGATTAGTAGTGTGATGCTGTGTTGAACATCCAGGTCAGAAGCAGAAGCAGAAGCAGAAGCAGAAGAAGGAGGAAGAGGAGGAGGAAGAGGAGGGGGAGAGGGAGGGGGAAGGGAGGGGAGGGGGAGAGGAAGGGAGGGGGAGGGGGAAGGAGGAGGGGGAGAGGGAGGGGCGGGGAGGGGAGGGGAGGGGAGGGGGAGGAAGAGAAAAAGATAAGAAAAATAATGCCTTAATTGTAACATCTTGCCAGTTTGCCAGTATAAATACCTCCACCATGGCCATTTGAAAGCTACCAGCATCATGTTATGGAACTCGGACTTGGGAAGAGCTGCACACAATCAGTGCTCAAGCTGGTGCAAGCAGCATTCAGTACAGGGCTGCTTATCGTTTACTTCTTTAGCCTCTATTTGCATAATGTTAGGTAGCAGCAAGCAGCCTTTTCTTGATCCTGATGCTTCAGCATCCAGTAGCAAAACGCTTGTAACCTTGGTGCTACATTTAATTAAATGTTAGTGGGCCCTTGGAACTCGGTGTCAGGACTTAGAAGGAGGGTGTGCCATGTCAGTTAGAGATGCTGGCCAAGGACTAGAGGAAGGAAATGCCCCTGCAGTGCCCACATCTGTCAATTAAGACTAGGTGTCTCTGAACCCCACTGCTTAAATCCAATGTCTATTTTTATCTGTTTTTGCTATAAGCCACTTATGGAGAAAGGGGGCGTGATAATTTAGCAACTTATTTAACCTTTTGCCTTTAATTCTTTTAAGCCTTATCAACCCTTTCCCTTTTGTTTTCTGAGTCTTAAAATGAGGGTATTAGAATACACACCCCATATGGCTTTTGTGAGCATTAATGAAATAATTCATGTACACATGAGTTTAGAGCCTGGCACTAAATGTTCAATGTTTCAATTATTTGAAACCTTATTTGTGTTTTGTTCATGAATACTACACCAGAGCATTGTACAATGTGGTCTATTTTACATTTTAAACGTATCCTTCTAGTACTTGTTTTCTAAGTTTAGTGTTTTTAGCTGTTAATCTTTTCATTTTCAGTGACTATTGTTTGGTTTTTCACACGGAACTGAGAAGGAACTTTCAGTTAATCAGCGTAAGCCCAGGTGCACTCCCCACACAGCACCTACTGTTCATCATTAGGTCCCTCTGGCCCCTCCCATTATCTCACTGACAGCCACTCCCACTTGCTCTCCAGGGAAACACCCTTTCAGTCTATACAAAACACCCTGATCAAAGCAATCTACCTCAATTTATGACTAAGGAAAAAAATTAAGAAAGCAAACAAAAAATAATTTAAGTCCTTCTAATACTGGTGAATAGAGCAGTACTATTTGAAACCAGAAATGACTGAAGAAGTTTGTCTCTCTCAAGAAAGTAAAGGCAATCAGACCTAAGTTATCATAAAAAGTCAGAATTTGAGTTTTCTGCAAATTGAATTTTCTAAATTTCCTGGGCAGGAAAGGAAGCTGTCTTTTTGGATGGGCATCGAGGTGGTCAAGGCAAAAGCAATGGCTACAGGCTGTGATTGTGATCTGGGATCAAGGTCAGCTAGAATGGTTATGAGATTTTTACAAAACCTCAATATCTAATATCCGGGATTTGGTTGTAGGATGCATCACACATATCCTGTCAGTCAACTTAAAAATGGAAAACCCACTAGACATATAGCATTATGTTCAGAGTACTTTAGAGAGAGAAGGTCAGATGCTCAATGGGGTTTCAATGTTGCCTTCTCCTGGCTGAACTAACTATGTGTAATGAGGGAACCATCAATGACAGCAAAAAAACATCATTTTTGCCCTGGCCCGTGTGGCTTACTCAGTTGGTTGAGTGTCATCCATAGCAGCAAAAGATAGCTGGTTCGATTCCTAGTCAGGGCACATGCTCAGGTTTCAGGTTTGATCCCCAGTAGGTGGCATGCAGGAGTCAGCCAATCAATGTTTCCCACTCTAAAATTAATAAAAACATATTTTTAAAAACAAAACAGAATTTCAATAAAACACACACACACAACTTAATTTTCCTCAAGTCAGTATCTAGGAAAATTCCCACATAGTGGAGGGAAGGGCTGGCAGCAATTCTGGCCTGTGGACAGGAAGAGGTGTCCTTAACGGACTCGGTGATGAAGGCTCAGCAGAGTCCCAGAGTCCATTCTTCTCTCCCACTTAAACCTCCCAGCAAAGGCCAGAGCAGAAGCAGAGCACTTAGGACACAGAACATGAGGGTGAATATCCTGGGGTCATCAGCATTCAGCAAACTCTAAGACAAAGGGGCTGTTCAAAGGCAGTGACCTTTAAGAAGCAGACATTTTCACCATTTTCCCTTGTTGCTTGCTAAGAAAAAAATCTGGTCTTTTAGTTACAGAAAATTCTAGAACCAATTATTAAGAAGAACATGGACTTGGGTCACCATAGTGCACAATCGCTTCAGTTTGGGATAGGATCAGAATTGATGGTGGAAATCTTGTGATCAATGTGGGGAAGTGGGAAAGAGTAGTAGACAAAATGTCCAGAATGCCCTGTGTTTGGTTAACACAGGGAACTAATCTCAGCTAAGACCCCCCTCCTCCCTCATTCTCTCCTCCCTTTTTTTCAATTGTTCCAGGGGTTGTTTGTTTTAATGCAGATATGTAAATTAAATTAAAATGATGTAAAAATTCATTTTTAATTAATTTATTAACATTTAATTAATTTATTTTAATACATAAATAAAGTTAAAATACACCGTGTCCTTTAGTCCCCACCAGCATCACTTGGGAACTCATTACAAATGCAAATTCATCCAGGGATTCTGATGCACAACCAAGTTTTGAAACCAACGTTCTAGTCCAGTGACCCTTAATCCTGGCTGTGTCTTGAAATCACCTAAAAAGTTGGAAAAGTACCACTGTCTGTGACCCATCCCCAGAGATTCTAATTTGATTGGTTCAGGGTGTGGTTATGGGTGTGGGAATTTTTTTAAATTCCTTCACGTGCTTATAATGAGAAGCCAGGACTGAAAACCCACTGGTTCAATGTAGTCACTCAGATCAACTAGATTCTGGGAGTGTGATGATGGGATGGGGACGAACCTCCCTCCCAAATAGAGATTTTGGGGTCCGTGTAAATTTTTCTATACCTGACGTACTTCCTTTCTGGCCCTGGTGGGTAAGACTGAGTTGCTCTGACTCTGCCCTCGGGTGGAGCTCAGCCCAGCTCTTATCTTTCTTTTCTGGTATCTCCTTGGCCTTTTCGAGTTCCTCTTCCCCACACACACACACCTCTTCCCCACCTAGCCACAGTTTTGGTCGGTTATGCCAACTGAGGCAGGTTTGGAAAGGTAATGGGTTTCATCCAAGAATTCTGTGTCTGAAAGAACATTGTTAATTTCTCACAAGCAGATGCTCAGGAAGCCACCGTTGTCTTCTTCTCCAGGCAACTTAGGACAGAAAAATGGGCGCAAAGGTTCCAAAAAGAAATTACTGCACTTATAGATGAGGGCATCATTTCTAACATCAAAAAACTTGATTTCTTCCATCTCAACATCTAGAAAAATCCCTACCCGGCTAAGGCCGGGGCTTGCAGAAATGGTGGTTTCTGGGATGAAGCTGTAGTGGATTGTTCCTGCCTTCATGCTGATGACCCAGAAGCCTTGCTCAGAGGAAAAGCCACTCTTCCTCCTTCTGTCCACTGATTCCTTGCAGACTCCAAGAGCCCACCCTCTCCCCTCTTCCACTTCCACCTCCCAATAATGGCGACCAGATGAGAAGCATGGGGTGCCTAGAACGCAGGCCATGTAGGCAAACCTCTGGGTATCTTCCATTGAGTTGTGGTAGATCTTCCCACAGTGGACTTGTCTCAGGTCATCAGAGAGGACTATGCTAGAGTTGGCGGTGGCTGCATCCAGAGTCATATGCTCCTGGAACCTCCGGAACACATCTCGCCTGGGCAGACTTCGCTCCAGTAGAAACCCATGCTGTTGGATGCAAATAGTGAAGATTCTGACTTGCCATTCCACCAAAGGAAATTCTGAGATTACTTCTCGACATAAGGGGCAGCTCAATTTCAGATCCTCCCTTTTCAGCATCCATTTTTGGATGCAATTATAGCAGAATATATGCACACAGGAGAAAGAAATGGGATTGGAGAAAGATCCGAGACAAACTGGACAGATTATATCCTCTTGCAGACTTGCCATGGTTTCTCAAGGTCACGCCTTAACAGTAAACTGAGCTGAAATGGCCCTTTATTAGCTTCCAGGAGTGATCAGGAGCCTCAGTACAGTATCTGCTCTTCAACAATCAGGATGTGCCTAAGTGCAAAACAAAAAAACCTATACTAAAAAAGGGTAACATGCTAATTAGACTGGATCGACCGGACATCTTCTGGATGTCTGACTTCCTTCCGGACAAAGCCACGGTGGTGGGGGTGAGGCAGAGATGGTTAAGGGCGATCAGGCCGGCAGGGGAGGGCAGTTGGGGGCAATCAGGCCAGCAGGGGAGGCAGTTGGGGGCAATCAGACAGGCAGGCAGATGCAGTTAGGGGTGATCAGGCAGGCAGGCAGGCAAGCGGTTAGGAGCCAGCGGTCCCAGATTGTGAGAGGGATGTCTGACTGCCAATTTAGTTGGACATCCCCCAAGGTTCCCAGATTGGAGAGGGTGCAGGCCAGGCTGAGGGACACCACCCCCGTGCATGAATTTCATGCACCGGGCCTCTAGTCCTATATAATAAAAGGCTAATATGCAAATTGGTGGAACAACCAGTCGCTATGATGCGCACTGACCACCAGGGGGCAGACGCTCAAAGCCGGAGCTGCCTGCTGGTGGTCAGTGTGCTCCCACAGGGGGAGCGCTGCTCAGCCAGAAGCCCTGAGCTGGGCTCACAGCTAGTGTGCTCAGTGGCGGTTGTGGGAGCCTCTTCTGTATCTGTGGCAGTGCTAAGGATGTCCAACTGTTGGCTTAGGCCTGCTCCCAAAAAGGCCTCCCAGACTGTGAGAGAGCACAGGCCAGGCTGAAGGACCCCCCTTCCCTGGAATGCATGAATTTCGTGCACTGGGCCTCTAGTAAATAATATGAAGCTTTCTATAGTTTATACATGAAAGTGACACTAAGTCACTGGAGAATCACAGTCAAGGCACAATCTTTGGGGGGGGGGGGGACTATGAAAACTCTCCAAACTCGAGGTGGTCAGAATAGAGAGAAATAGGACAGCAGATATTGTCTTTTCAGTTAGGACAGTGTACCTTGTGTATCTTCAGGACAATGTATCTTCAGGACAGTGTATCTTCAGGAGTGGAGTCCAACTTAAATGGGATCTAGGAGAGCAGTCCCTGCCCCTAGACTGTATTCCTTTGTAGGTTATCTGCCTTCAAAAAAAATTATTTCCACACTTAGATACAATCATAAAAATAAAGCCGGAGAACCAAGATGGCGGCATAGGTAAACACCTATACTTGCTGCCTCTCACAACCACATCAAAATTACAACTAAAAGGCAGAACAATGACCACCCAGAACCTTGGGAAAGCTGGCTGAGTGGAAGTTCCACAACTAGAGAGGTGAAGAAAGCGCATTGAGACTGGTAAGAGGTGCGGAGGCGCGGAAAGTGCTGGTACCTGGATGTGCTGCTCTTTTAATTGGGAGGGAGATACAAGCTCCTGCTTTCTCTGAACTCCAGTCCCGGGTGAGATGCTGGGGGATCCAGACACATACGGAGAGAAACTGGTCTGTCTGGCATCAGGACAGGAACACAAGGTTGGCTTTTTCTCAGAGGTGCTCACAGTGATCATTGTTCCTGCATGGGGGCATGGGACACAGAGATCCAGGGACCTCTCTAGTGAAGAACTGACTGGTAGCCATTGCTGTTTGCTCTGCCCTGGTGATTCCCAGAGACCCTGCCCACCCAATTTACAACCCCATCCAAGCTGTGCGCATTGTCTTTTGCATATGAATGGCCTGTCCTTTTTCCGCCTAAAACCTGTCAAACTGCAGCTGGGTCAGAGAGCCCCAGAGCTTCCAAAAGAAGGCCCAAGGCCTGGCAGCAGCAGCCTGACTTGCTTCACAGCTGGGCCTCGTCTGGGCACTTCCAAACACCAAACAAAGAGGAGGAATCTACAGATGTCTCTGTAGCTCCTGCTGGGCAGCCCCAGATAGTGGCTGACCTTGAACCTCCTTGGAGACCTAAGAGCCAGTGTACCCAGTGGTCAGAGTGAGATCATACCGGATTACAACTCTCTGTGGGTTATGTGCACAGTCTTATAGTTAAGCCTTGATTGTTGTAGGTATCACTGGGAGGAATTGACCTCCAGGCCAATTGGATGTGAGAATCAGCTGTGTCTACAGTGGGAGAACTTCTGTGCTGGAGACACCCTTCTGAGGCAAGACTTGCTTCAGTGGGGCTTTGGTGCTCACTGAGTCTGCCCCCTGAGTGTGTCCCTTATGGATCTGAGGAGTTGTAATCTGGATGGTCCCATTCTGACCACTGGGTACACTGGCTCTTGGATCTCTAAGGAGGTGCTAATTTAGCCTCTTCCTGAGGCTACCCAGCAGGAGCCAGGAGAGATCTTCTTTGTTTGAGGTTTGGAGGTGCCCAGATGAGGCCCAGCTGTGAAGCAATGCAAGCTGCTGTGGGGCCTTGGGCCTTCTTTTGGATCTTCTGGGTCTCTCTGACCCAGCTGCAGTTTTTCAGGTAATTTTAGATTGCAAAGGGCCTGGCTATTCATATGCAAAAGCCTCTGCACACAGCTTGGGTGGGGTCTCAGGGAATCAACAGGGCAGAGAAAACAGCTATGGCTGATCCTCAGCCCTGCTCTAAGAGGCCCTGGGTCTCAGTCTCCCAGTAATCGCTGCAAGCACCGCTGAAAGCCACCCTCGAGTTCCACCTGCTGCCAGACAGTCCAGTTTCTCCCCATATGAGTCTGGGTCCCCAGAGACTCGCCTGGAGCTGGAGTTCAGAGCCGTGAGGGGCTTGTGTCTCCCTCCCGATTGAAAAAGACAGCCGTGTCCTCAGTTGCCAGCCCATTCTGCTCGTGCCTCCGTACCTCTGCACTTTACATCTGCACCTCCTCTGAGTCTCAGTGTGCTTTTCTCTTTCCTTCTAGTTGTAGAGTTTCCACTCAGCCAGCCTTCCTGTGGTTCTGGATGATGTCCGTTTTGTCTTTTAGTTGTATTTTTGAAGTGGTTGTGCGAGGCAGCAATTTCAGGTGTTTACCTATGCCTCCATCTTGGCTTCTCTAAGCTGACTTTTTAAAGGCAAATTGAAAATGGTGCTTGTAATCTAAAAGTGCTTGCCTACCCCACCTTTGAAGGTTATCTAAGCATAACATTTTGCACAAAGAAAGAAATGCTACATGTATAAAACTTGTCCTTTGCAGTGTTATCTATGATCCCAAATGACCCAAATTGATGTAACTTTATTATTGTATACAATAATGAAGGGATTCAGTTCATTATAATACAGCTAGCTATTGAATGTGGTAGGTATATTCAAGTGAAAACCCAGAAAATTCTTAAAGAAATAATGTTAGAAAATAAAAAGGAACAATTTTAAGACCATATATGTAGTTGAAAACACAGACAACTATATATACATATGAAAAAATGACCTACAGTTAATATGTAAAAATTTAAATAATGACAGAATGGAAATTGAATAAACATCTCTGACACAGAATAAGATGGATTCTTTCCTGAAATCCAAAGATAAAGGTATTTAAATGTTAAGTTGTAGCCAAAGAGAGGAATGGCACAGCAGAAATATTTCAGTTAGAAGTTACCTGGATGTAGGGACTTTCAAGGAAGGTCTGAGCTCTCACCTCTGCCTCTCTTGGACTTTGTTTCACTCTGAAGTAGATTTGAGCTCAGATGCTCTGGCTTTTATAGTACTTAAGACACACAGTATCCACTCAAAATGAGGGTGGTGATCTCAAATGATTGGCTCAACTACACCCAATCAAGTAAACTCCATCTTAATCTTATCAAATTTGCAACCAATATCTGTCATGATTTTTTTTAATTTTCAATTATAATTTATAGTCCATAATGGTTAGACATTATATAACTTATGAAGTGATCCTCCTATAACTCTAGTACCCATGTGAAATCATATATAGTCATGTGAAATCATATATAGTTATGGCAATATTATTGACTATGCTGTACTGTACATCCTCAGGATTATACTGAGTGGCCAGATTATTATGTCCACCCCATCAGTACAATGAAGAGAATTAGTTATGCAAATAATCCTATCTAATAATAGACAAACATGGTAATTGACCGTACCTTTGCTACACCTCCCATTGGCTAACCAACAAAGATGGTGGCTAATTTGTATACCGCAGGCAGATCCCGCTGCGCTGCCTTGCCTGGGGCTGGCGGCAGTGCGATCCCCACCAGCTGCCCTTAGCAGGGGGTCCGGGCCTGCCATGTTTGTGGCGGGGCAGGGTGGGCGGGGCGGGGTGGGCGGGATCCAGGCCTGCTGTGTGCAGGGCGGGGTGGGCGGGGCAGGCGGCAGCAGGATCCGAGCCTGCCATCTAAGACCTGGGGAGATGGGGCAGGCACCTCAGGATCGGGGGTGGTTATCTCCCAAGGAGTCCCACACTGTGAAAGGGCACAGGTTGGGCTGAGGGACCCCCCCCCCACCACCAGTGCACAAATTTTTGTGCACCAGGCTTCTAGTAATAATAATAAAACCTTGAGAGTATTTGCTTAGGAAGTTTTCAATATTCAGTATTTTTGGAAGTATCAATGAAGTACTGATGGGGTGGTCATAATAATCTGGCCACTCAGTGTATTTTGTAACTGCCAATGTGACATTCTCAATCCTTTGACTTTTTCACCCAGCTCCCCAACCCCTACCCAGTAATATCTTAATACCACATTACAACATAAAACAATGTGCATAAAGATCTTATAATTTTTTGAATAAATGTTAATTATGAATGCTTCTATGAGCTAAGATTAAATCACAAAGTTTAATTCCATAGGTTCCTGATTAAAAATGAAATAGATTTTCAGCCCGTCTGGCATGGCTCAGTGGTTGAGTGTCCTCCTATGAACCAGCAGATCATGGTTCGATTCTCAATCAAGGCACCTGCCTGGGTTACAGGCTTAATCCCCAGTGTGGAGCATGCAGGAGGCAGCCTATCAATGATTCTCTCTCATTATTGATGTTTCTCCCTCTCTCTTCCTCTCTATATGAAATGGCCTTTCACACAAGCTAGGGAGATAAGATTCGGCTATGGTGAGGGAGGGTTGCATGTCTGCCCTAGCAGGAATCTGATATATTTACAAACAAATGATATGTTTGCTCAAAACACTATTTGTACTTTTCAAAAGGCAGCAGCTGTAGTGAGATGACTTTGCAGCCTCCACTTCTCTGCAATCCTCACCCTCCCATCCTCTCTGCCACCCGGCTGTACATAAAGTGGACCCTCTCCCTGTTTGCCTCTCTGAATTAGAATGCCATCAAAGCCTGGTAATGGCACGCCCACTCTCTCCTGTGGCGCTCCAGGAACATAATATTTTTGGCACTTGGAATATGTAGAAAGTTCCACTTCTACACTTATGTTAAAAGACAGACTCTACTAAAAAAAAAGTTAGGGATGCTTGGGGGGTGTACTCAGTGGTTGAGCCTCGACATATTAACCAGGAGGTCACAGCTAGATTCCCGGTTGGGGCACATGACAGGCTTTCATGCTAGATCTCCAGTGTGGGACCTGCAGGACGCAGCCGATCAATGATTCTCTCTCATCATCTATCTTCCTTTCTTTCTTTCTTTCTTTCTTTCTTTCTTTCTTTCTTTCTTTCTTTCTTTCTTTCTTTCTTTCTTTATCTCCCTTCCTCTCTGAAATCAATAAAAACATATTTTTTTAAAAATGTTAAGGATGGTTAGACTCTAGAGTTGCATGTAATATATAATTCTCTCTCTGGTCCTATTATGGAGCTCTTATTTTTCTTCTGAATTGGTTTATATTTTTGATCAAATATTTTGGCAGAAAAATAATGTTTACATATTTTATTTACAATGTGTGTTCCTGTCTGTATAATGACAGGCAACAGAATTCCGTACCTACAGCAAATTATCTGTAAAAATAAGCTCCAACCTGAGGGTTTATGTAAGTTTCAATGACCGTAGGCTACTGACTCTCACATAAAGTAGTACTGCTTAGTCACTCAAGTGGGCCCACCCTTTTTCCCTCAGGATCAGACCCTCATTATACCCTTCATCTTTCCTCCAGGTAAATTGTCACCATGTTATACATTTTTCAATTGGAGCACATGATTCACCTGTGGCTCCCTCACATTAGTATATCACCCCTACTAAGCACTTACTATGTGGTAGGCATTTTTCTACGTACTTTACATGTTTTCTCACACTTATTCCTTGTAGGTCTATGAAGTAAATGCTGTTATCAGCTTAACCTCTCAGATGATGCATTGAAGACTCGACTACCACCAAGCTGTAAGTCCTTGGTGTGTTACTAATTCTCTCTGGATTGTCTACCTCTGCTCATCTTTCACATGAGACAGTAATAAACTTCTATCCTATTGAAATCAGTGTACCTTAGTGATTTTTCTTTCACAAATCCAATCCAATCCAATTGAAGTCTAATTAAAATAGGTGCTAATCTAATTCTTTCTGTTTCTAGAACTATGGGTCCATGCTGTCTTGAGAGTCATAGTAACTCATAAAACTTCATTTGGGGATTAAAAACCTGGATCCAATCTACATTTTCTACCATATTTTGCATTTCACTGATAGTTTCTCACCTAACTCAAGAGACAGGTATGATTCATTAGATCTTCTATACTTCTAAATGTCCTGGCCAGTACTTGTCAGCTACACATTAGCTCTTGTGTTTTTTTTTTTGTTTTTGTTTTTTTTTTACAATTCCATTAGTGAGTTCCTTAGCATGGCATCATTGCAAAACAGGAAATGTAATGACTAATTTAGCAGAGTCAGCACAGTCCTGTGAACTCAGCAGAGGATGCCTGGTGCAGTCGAATCTTTCAACTAACTATCATGTACACACAGCACATCATCTCAACAGCATGCTGACCGTGGTCATGGGGTAAGTCCAAACAAACTAATCAAGATAACTGTCCACCTTCAGATGAGCCAGCAACACACCAAGCCTTGCACACAAATGTCTATTGAATGTCTGTTATCTTTGAGATTCTCTGTTAAATACTGAGGGGAATCCAAGAAAAATAGAGTGATACAGTCAATGCCTTGTATGTTACAGCATAATTAAGGGAGGTAAGAGAAATCTATGAGAAGGTAAACAATGTCATGAAGTAAACAAACAGTATGTGGTTTTTTTGTTGTTAATCCTCACCCAAGGATATTTTTTCCATTTATTTTTAGAAAAAGTGGAAAGGAAGGAATGAGGGAGGGATGGGAGCGGGGAGGGGGGGGCGATAGAAGGAGAGAGAGAAACATCAAAACATCCACCTGAGAGACACATCCATTGGTTGCCTGCTGCACCAGCACTTGCCCTGACCTGCAACCCAGGTACCTGCCCTTGATCAGGAATGGAATTCAAGACCTTTCGTCTCTCTGGCAGATACTCCAACCACTGAGCCATGCCAGCCAGGGTCCACATATATCTTCTTAGCCACATCTTCATATAGATACAAAGGACAATATATTTTGGTTTGTTTTTAGATATCCTCTTTTTAGAACCCTTATGCACTTTAATGCTCATTTCTTAAAATAGCACCAAAGATCTCTGAAATCTATATCAGCTAATCTATCCTATGTGAAAGAAATGGAGGAAATTGATATAGCTTTACTTTTCTATCCAAGCCCTCCTCCCACCTAAAATAATTCTAATTATCTATGACTATCCACAGGAAGTGTCCAACAAGTATCATGAATTGATAGTTCATAAGGAATTTACTTAGTGATACATCTAATCCTACCACAAATAATGTGCTACTATATCCCTGTATCCTATGCTTCTACTATAGGAGCTAGAAAGACATATAAGTATTATGTGAGGTATGCATAGTTCTAAAACTCAGGAGAAAGATCTGGGCTACAGACATGGATGCAGAAGGGATTAGCATGTACATTTACTGGGAGAAAGCAGCGTGATTGGGATTACCTGTGCAAGCTGTGCAGAGTGAGAAAGGAGGGACTAGGACAGAGCCCTTAGAAACAGCAGCATTTAGAGTGGAGGTGGGCAAAGTCTGGCCTGCAGGCCAGTGAAATCATTTGGTCTGGCCCTGTCAAGGCATTAGAGGTGAGCTAATTAAATGTCTGACCAAATATAGCAGGCTAATTTTTTTGGTTGTTGTTAATCCTCACCCCAGGATATTTTCCCCATTGATTTTTTTTTTTTTTTAGACAGAGTGGAAGAAAGAGGGAGAGACAGAGACAGGGAAACATCAATGTGAGAGAGACACATCTATTGGTTGCTGCCTGCATGCATCCCAGGGGACCAGGGTAAAGCCTGCAACTGAGGTACATGTCCTTCACTGGAATGGAACCTGGGAGCCCTTCCTCTAACCACTGATCCAAGCCCGTTAGGGCTAATAGACTAAGTTTTAAGTTGATAATTTTGTATGGCCAAAGAATGATGTTATAAATATCCAAATGGCCCCTGGCAGAAAAGCAATCCCCAAAAGAGATAGTGTCAAAGACATTGGGGAAAGAGATCCCCTACAATCAATAGTCCATTGAAGGCACCTCTGAGGGTGCCTGGCAATTCAACCTTACTGGGCCTTAGATGCCAGCAGAGTGAATCCGGCCAGGAAAAGTCAAAGCCGGGAGTCCAGGAGATTGTGGAATTGGACAGAGTTCTGAAATCTAAATGGACAAAGAAGTCCGGAAAAATAAATATGATGTAGTATATTTGTCCAAGTGCGAAAGGCCAGGCAGGCCACACACACTGCAAGTCAGAGCAAAGCCTCCAATCTATCCAATCTAAGGACACAAATCCAGACAGGAAGGAAGTTGGGAAAGTGTGAATGTGGGCATGTCTACTTAAATTATGAAATCTCAGTGTAATGAAGTGCTGCACACACTTACATATAACATCTCTCCTTTCCTCTAAGAACTCTTATTCTAGGGAAACACTCTTTTGACAAATGCCTGTTACAGTGTTGACCAAGGTCTCCTTTGTTAGGTATTAGAAATTATTTCTTTGCTTACTAAGTTTTTGAATCTTTAGCAAAACTACCCAGATGCCTGTCTCTTCTGAAATAAAAAAGTTAATTTATCCTGCATACCTTTTATTTATTTTTTTTTTCTTGATCAACTTTTTAATTATTTATTTATTTTTAATTATTTTTTAATTTTTTTATTACACTTGACATACATTATTACAGTTTCAGGTGCACACCCCAGTGATTAGACCTTACATAACTTGCAGTGATCATCCCAATAAATATAGTACCTATCTGCCACCATACATAGTTATTAGAATATTATTGACTATATTCCCTATGCTGTACTTTACATCCCAATGACTATTCTGTGACAACCAATTTGTACTTCTTAATCCCTTCACCTTTTTCACCCATTTTCCCTCAACCACCCTCAAAACACTCTCTGTGTCTATGAGTCTGTTTCTGTTTGTTTGTCCGTTTATTTTGATTTTTTAGATTCAATTGTTGATAAATATTTATTTATTGTCATTTGATTGTTTTTTGGTTTTTGTTTTTTCATTAATTCTCACCGGAGGAAAAACATCCACGTGAGAGGGACACATTGATCAGTTGCATCTCGCACAGGCCACGATGTTCATTGAGCATCCTTATAACCAGTGTTTGAGCTCTGCATCTAGTAGATTGCTTTTCTCCATTTTGTTTAGTGTTTATTTTGTGGACCAAAGGGGCCACATGCTGACCTTACAAGCTCAGGAGAGGCCTGCATGGCAGTCTTGCAAACTCGGAGACCTAAAGTAACCACAAAGGATGGTCTGAAATTAAACTTTAACTAAAAGCAGCTATGGTGAGCAGTTACGTCCTAGGCCAGTATCTTAACTGAGCCTATCTGTCTTTTTGCATCTATGATAGCTGTCTTTTTGCATCTATGATAACATACCCTTGAAATGTCTGGGTAACTTGTAACTTTCCTTTTTATGTGCTGGGCGCCAGGACAGTTACTACAAATTCCTTCATTAACATGTTAATTGATCCTGCACCCACCTAAGTATGTGTCCATCATTTTACTTTTTATCCAATCCCAAGGGTTTCCCCTGCTTTGCTTTATCCCCCTCCTTAATCTATCACCAATGAATTTCATGTAACCCACCTACGTCCCGCCTTTGATTGCAATGTATAAATGCAAATGTAACCCCGCCATTCTCTGGAGCATTATCTCAATTCGTTGAGGTTCTACTTCCTGGCATATGTAGACAGTTTGGCTCAAATAAACTCAAAAAAAATTCTTTTCAGGTTTCAATGGTTTTTTTTACGTTAACAATTTTATGGAGTTTTGTTCTGTTCTTTCATTTGGAATATGTTTCTTCATCTCCTCCTTTTGGCAGCCTCCCTGTGTTTATTTCTATGTATCAGGTATAGCTGCCACATTTTCCAGGTGGAGTGGTCTAATGTAGTAGGTGTTCTGTAGGACTCAGTGACACAACCTCGCCAATCGCCCAAGGTGGCCCCTCAAGGTACACACCCAGTGTGGGCTGTGTACACCCTCTTCTTGCAGTTGAGCCTTGATTGCTGGTGTCACATCCATGGGAGGGATTTACCCTCAGGCAATCAGCTGCAAGGACTGGCTGTGGTCCTCTGACCAACGTGGAGGACCAGCTGTGCAGAGGTCTCCCACACAGAGCAGGACTTATTTCAGCAGGGCTCTGGTGCCTGCTGAGTTCACCCCTGAGTGTGTTGCTTGTGGAGGTGGTTGGGTGGTGATGCTTTGACATGGTCTGAAGCTGCCCGCTGGTGCATTGCATACCTTTTAAGGCTATTGGAAAAAGATGGCTCAGTTTAGAGGAGATGTCATGCAAAAATATAAACATGTTTTAAAGTAATCAAAAAACATAGTTGACTAATTAAACATGGCCTTGTGAATACACACTGATGCTCAAATTAGTCGACCCACGATGTTGAAAAGTCAAACCACAAAGTCCTGGTATTTTCAGCATGTGCTTATGAAATGGCTTTTCTTTGTGTTACCCGACATAATCTTTTTCTAGGGATTAATAAACTATGAAGCACAGGGAGGTCAGCACATCATGTAACTGAAAGATTACGCCATGCATTGAAGAAGAGTTTTGAAGTACAGATTTTTTTCAGACTTAAATTAGAGAAGCTTAGCATTCTTTGGGGTCATAGTAGTTCAAATCACTGCAGTTTACTGTACTGATTCAGCAAAACCAAGTTCTTCCTCTGACAGGGCTGGAAAAAAACAACATTCATGTCCAGAGAGTCAGTGTCTTCCCAGTCAGTCGCCCCTGCAAGGCTGAGATGCCCCGGAATTTGTGTTGCATATTGCCATCTACCGGGTCTTTTTCAGAACTGCAGCCCCAGTCTTCATTATGATCTTAATCTTGATGGCAAGTAGAAACCCAACCAATGAACACCACTTGCCTTTAGCTTGTGGGAGGTTTTATAAATGTTATTTAAAAATGAAAATGATATGTGCACACTTATGCTGTTAGATTCATTGAGACCCACAGGATGAGGATTTTAGGAATGTTAGGGTAAAATTAGATAAGAAATTGTTTCACTGAGGAGAAATCAATTTATAAAATTTATAATCACTTTTCTTGGCATCAAAAAGAACAGATAATAAGGTATTCAGGTTTTGAAAAAATAAATCCAAAAACATACAACTCTAATTAGGATGACTGAATTATGTATGTGGAGAAGAACATAATAATACAAGTCTGTTTTATTTGCTCTTCTAGCATTATCAGGCATCAATTGTTCAAATATCAACAGTCTACATTTGTCCCATCCTCTGCTATTTTCATTTGGGACATAACTTCTGGTCATTTCTCTGCAATAGTGAGGCCAAAGGAAAGGAGACAACACACATCCACATCGCTGAACTATCTCACACATTAGCCAAGTTGTTAGCAATTCTGTTAGGTCAGTGGGGGAAGAGATTTTGAAATTCAAATACAATTCCATTATGAATTTAATTCACCAAATCACTAATACTCCTAACTGAATACTGGATTTCAATTTAAGAGGTAATTATAATCTGACTACTGCATAGTTGACACACAAGTTGTACCTAATACTAGTGACCCCTGGGTAAGGCCAGATTTGCAAGGCACCAGCTGGCTACTGAGAGGCACTGTGCATTAGCAGAGAGCCTGAAATGACACAGTTCCAAATACATTTTTTCCTGACGTGATAGGCATGGTCTTGCAGCAATTACTCTGGGCAGAATAACAATGTGGGATGATTCCTTGAATAGGTAGGTAAGAATTCAGTCCCTGGGAAGTGTTGGAAAAGAAATAGTCACCACAGCCTGGTGGGGAGGAAAGGAAGTGTTAGAAAGAGGAGGGGGGTGTCACTCCTGCTGTGCAATTTCATTCATATTGGTTCTTACCCTCTTGTTCCTCAGCCCAAACATTGACAAGGCTTCATTATAATATTTTAAATTTGTTATATAAAAGGAATGAGGCCAAAGCCGGTTTGGCTCAGTGGATAGGGCGTCGGCCTGCGGACTGGGGGGTCCCGGATTCGATTCCGGTCAGGGGCATGTACCTGGGTTGCGGGCACGTCCCCAGTGGGGGGTGTGAAGGAGGCAGCTGATCGATGTTTCTCTCTCATCGATGTTTCTAGCTCTCTGTCTCTCTCCCTTCCTCTCTGTGAAAAATCAATAAAATATATTTTTAAAAAAAGGAATGAGTTGTTTTGTTTTGATGTTTTGCATTTTAGTGGCCAGTTTTACTTAAAGAACTTTTGCAAGAAGAACTTGTTTTTGAAACCTCAGATCTCTACAGATATTCCAGAAACAATTTGAACTCCCCTTTTAAGGAAAGCTAACAGTTTCAAAGGCAAAGTTGCCCTTTAAGGAGAGGAGAATAAGGCAAAAATTCGGTGCTTTGGCTGTTCCACCCATTTGTTTCCCTCTGGACTGGTCCAACATTTCGGAACAAACCAGCTCCTGTAGAGTTCCAGGAGGCTTCAGACCTCTCCCTGTGACCATCCACTGCTCTCACTCCTCAAGGGACTGAACAAAATTGCCAATTCCTCTCCTCTGAAGTAAGATGGGTTTGTAGATGAGGGAAGTTTTCATCCTTTCTCATGCTCCAAATATCTATTTATTTCAGAATTGTTTTTAGGAAGGGCAAGGCCAAGCAAAATGTCATTTGGACCCTAATTTTAAACATCTGCTAGAATGATGCTCATACAACTTAAGTCTGAAACCCTCCAAGCCTCCTGCTGTCCCCTCCCCTCTGCATGTGCTTACCCAGTTTGCTCACCTGTCACAGCCAGTCACATCCCCTCACACTCTACCATTGTCCCAGGCTAAGACACCCCTTTCTCTGGTCCTAACTGCAAGGTAGCCCTGCATCTATCTGTCCCTCTTCCAGTCTTTCTGTTACTGAGAACCCACCATTCTTTGACTCTTGGTTAAAACTCTCCAGTGCATCCCCATTGTCCCCAAGATAAAGACCACAATCCTTACCCAGGCCATGTATTGCTCAGTGTCTAGACATTGTCTACCTCTTTGGTCTGAGTACCTACCACCCTCCCCCTATATTCTCATGCATGGTTCTGCATTCACATCAGTGAGGTGCTAAGGCCCTCCCAGTGTCTGAGCATGTACTGATGAAATGTGCTTTTGGCCTGAGAGGCCCCTCCTTCCCTTCATCCCTGCTTTATTTCTCCTCATTCTTTAAACAATGCTTTCCCTGAGCCCCTGCCTAAGTCTCATTCCTTTGATAAACTGCCTCAAAGAATCTTATTCTTTTCCTGTGGTGCAATTAGCATATGATTGTTATTAATATTGTGTTTTTATTACTACCAAATAATAAACTTATATAATATGATTATTTATTCATAATCTGTTTCTTCTAGTAGACCAGTGGTTCTCAACCTGTGGGTCGAGATCCCTTTGGGGGTCGAATGACCCTTTCACAGGGGTTGCCTAAGACCATTGGGAAACACATATATAATTACATATTGTTTTGTGATTAATCACTATGCTTTAATTGTACTCAATTTGTAACAATGAAATTGGGGGTCACCACAACATGAGGAACTGAATTAAAGGGTCGCGGCATTAGGAAGGTTGAGAACCACTGTAGTAGACTATGAATTCCATGAAGGCAAGAACAGTTTCTGCTCACCTTTACATCCTGAGCCTCTAGCCAGGATGTGATCTATGCAGTTTCATAGAAAGTTTGGAAAGACTCCACACCTGCTCTTCTTAAAATTCTTAATTTTTTTACAAGGGCTCTTCACATTTTTACCTTGAACTTGAGCCTGCAAGTTATGTACCTGATCCTACAGCTAGCATAATGCTTGACACACAGAAGGTACTCAATAAATGTATTCTCAACAATGATTAAAGAATAACTACACTTAGAATGATTAATATACAAGTGATTATGCTGCCAGTCTTACAAAAGATTACAGTCTCATGAATTTCATGTGCAATGGGAAGGCCTTATCCCTGGGTTCACGAAGCAAAATCAGTAACATATTGAAATCAAAGGCCTCCAAACCCTGAAGCTTGTATCAATCTGATCATGAAAGAATTAACAGACATCCAGGCTTTTTTTTATCATCATCAACCCATCCATCATTCATCTTATGCAACAATAATTTTTAAGGCTCTACTATATACCACAAGGTTTGATAGATACTGAAGGTATTACATAAAGTGTCATGGAATTGGCTAAAGAAATTCACACTCTAAACAGGTAACCCTACTAACCATAACTTTAATGTGTAGTTACACTACTCTTGATGTGTGTATGTGGGGGGAGGGGGAGGTGGAGGGGGGGTGAGAACATTTGAAACATGAGAGAGGGTATGCTCAAATAATGAGTAAGGAAGCTAGTACACTTTGTTTATAATTCCTGTATGTAATATACCATACTCTTTGTAACATAAGAATAATGTGTGTGTCTTCTGTTCCCTGATGGCTCACAGTCTCCTTAGAAACCAAGAGGCCACATTATACTCCTGTATCTCCCCACTACATGCACAGCACAGTACCAAGCAACATATTAAAGTTCCTATTGAAATTAGTTAAATTACAGACACTTTTTGAAAAAAAATGATACTTCAAATACAAGTCACAAAAAGTTGAGTGATGGATAGAGAGAAGAGCTTTTCAAAGGTATCAAATAATCAGGGAAAAACTTTAATGTTATTTCTCTTGCCAAGAAGCTGCTGAAATCAGTCTTTATGGATCCATAAAGATACTCAAAAACGATGACCCAACAAAAGAGTAGAATGGTCAGATTTGTGACTGAGCATTCTTTTTTTAAAAAGTGAATTTATATCCAACTGCTTTTGATATTTTTAAAGCAAGAAGCCTCAGAAGCTTGCTTTAAAACCATGTTCAAAAACTACCACATGTGAACAGGCCTAGTACCCTGGGCTATTTGACCTATTAAAACACAAAGATTCTCCACTACTTCAGACAGTCATGGAATTTTTCTTTCAAATTTATGAATCAAGGCCTTACTATGAATAGATAGTGAGGGGACTTCTTTATGAATCATTTCCCTATTATCATGGTTCATGACTTTTTATAATGTAATTATGGTGTCACATATCATATCATAATTGTGATTCTAGAAATGGAAATGAGAGGTAATTGAAAGGACAAAGTTACTCAAGAAAATGCAAATGCCATTTTATTTGCAAATTAAATTCAAAATAAAATAAAGTGGGTGTAGAAACTGATTGCAAAATTAATTGAAAGAAACATTTGGAATACTTCTGTAAGGGACATCTGTAAGAAGTTCTTCTGCTCTGAGATACTTTTCAGACAGTAAAGTTCTTATTCCTGTAAGCTAAAACTTGAGTGGAAGCCAGACTAAAGGCAGATCTTCAGAATATATCAAAATAGCCAGATTTATACTCTGAGTCCAAATGGGGAACTTGTAGGCTTGTCTGGCCTTGAACCACACGGAATAGGGAATTTTTCTAATGTGAGATATTTAGGCTAGAGTGTGTTTGTTTTATAAAATATATTTTTATTGATTTCAGAGAGAAAGGGAGAGAGAGATAGAAACATCAATGATGTGAAAGAATCATTGATTGGCTGCCTCTTGCACGCCCCCTAGTGAGGATCAAGCCCCCAACCAGGGCATGTGTCCAGACCAGGAATCAAACCTTGACCTCCTGATTCTTAGGAAGACACTCAACTACTGAGACACACCAGCCAGACTCGAGAGTGTTTGTTTGTTTAACATTTGCCTTCTCTCTCTCTCTCTCTCTCTCTCTCTCTCTCTCTCTCTCTCTCTCTCCCTGCTGATTAAAAAAATAATAATAAGTTGGAGACATCAAGGCATTTTGTCTCTACTTTTATCACATACTTTAGCATGTGGCTCTTAAGAACAAAGAAATTCTCCTTCATAATCACAATATCATCATCACAATCATGAATTAAGGTGTAGCCTGGCTGGATGGTTCAGTTGATTGGGGCATCGTCCTATGCACCAAAATGGTTACAAGCTCAATTCCTGGTCATAGGTTGTGGGTTCAATCCCTAGTCAGGGTGCATACAGGACTAAGTGATCAATGTTTCTCTCTCACATCAATGTTTCTCTCTCTCTCTCTCTCTAAAATCAATAAACATGTCCTCAGGTGAGAATTAAAAAAAGAATCAAGCTGTAAGGCGCTACATTCTATTTGCTTGGCATGTCTCTTAAACCTCTTTTATTTTACAACAGCCCACTACCACCACCACCTGTTTTTTAAAGTTTTTCAGGACACTGACATTCTGATAAGTCCACGCCAGTTGGCTTGTAGAATGTTCCTCCTTCTGGGTTGTGTCCTCATGATTAGGTTCAGGTCAAACAGGGTCATCGTTGTTAAAAGTAGACCACAACAGTGTTTACTGCTCACTGTATCTTTGAAGGACAGACAATTCTTAAAAAGAAATAAAAAATATGAGTTGATCTCTTTAAATATTTAAAATATCAAAGAGAAGTATTGTTGATTTGTTTTAGTACCAGATTCTTTAGATTAGGTTAGAGCAGTATATTCATGAGATGTGTGTGAATCTTGAAATTTCTGAGCATGTTTTCAAATCATTCATCCACATTCACTCAAAAACCCTCTTTCCTTCCTTTACTGAGAGATTTTTGAACTCGAGAATTTAGAAAGTGATTGTTCATTATCCAAATTCTTTTTAAAAGAGAAAAAGGAGTAGGCAGCACTGCAAAGGACGGATCTTCATTGCTGGGATAAGAGACAAAATTTATGACTTTCCCACTGAATCCTCAGCCAATTTTGCCTGCCCCCAGCCCCCACTTCTCCAGAGATTAATACACGCTTGAATTGGAGTAGTCGTTTCCTCCCTCTGCTCAGTGCCAGTTCTCAGAGGAAACATCCATTTCGCTCTTTGATTCTGGTAGCCCAGAGACAGCAATGAAAGAACCTGCTGCTTCCTTGACTGTAAGGATTTTATTTGGGGGGCTGCAGGGCAGGAAAGAGTTGTAGGATGTGTGTGCAGCAAGCGTGGGTGTGAGAATGATTTTCCCCAGGACCAGCTAGTTGGCCTGGAGCCCAGAGTGAGCCATTCATCTACCTTAAATTGCACCATGAAGCAGAGCTGGCCAGGGGAAGTCACTAAATGGCCCTGCCACTTGCTGCCAGTTTTTATTGTGTTTGTCTCCTTGACATGGGATGTCCTAGAAACTGATGCAGTTTCCAGCCTCCTCCTCCAGGGGGAGTAAAAAATGCATCTCTCAGTGGCTCAGTAATCCATAGGTGAAATAAACTAAAATATGAGTATCTATATATATAAAGAGGTAATATCCAAATTTGTCCAGGATGCCTTAACAGTCATGACCAGCGTGGCTCAGAGCATGCCCCCACCCCAGCGGACACACACAGGGGGGCCTCTGTGCATGAGCTGCAGAGGAAACACCTTTTCTGACCACTCATTGGCTAAGCTCCCAGTACACCACTCACAGTGTTCTTGGTAATTTGGGTAATAAGAATCCAAGAAGGTGCCCTAGCTGGTTTCGCTCAGTGGATAGAGCATCAGTCTGCGGACTGAAAGGTCCCAGGTTCGATTCTGGTCAAGGGCACATGCTTGGGTTGTGGGCTTGATCCCCATTAGGGGACGTGCAAGAGGCAGCCAATCAATGATTCTCTGTCATCATTGATGTTTCTATCTCTCTTTCCTTCTCCCTTCTCTCTGAAATAAAGATATATTTAAAAAAAAAAGAATCCAAGAAAGTGATCGAGGGTTTTTTCCACCTCACTCCTGGAGGAAAAAACGAAGGTCTGCTGCTGGAGGGGCTAAGAAATGTCATATTCTGCCCTAGCCAGTTAGGCTCAGTGGATAGAGCCTCGGCCTGCCAACCGCAGGGTCTGGGTTCAATTCTGATCATCTCCCTGGCCAGGGCCCAGGTCAGGGCTCATGCACGAGGCAACCAATCGAAGTGTCCCTCTCACATTGATGTTTCTCTCTGTCTTTTCCTCTCTCTTCCACACTCTCTAAAAATCAATGGAAAAATGTCCTCAGGTGAGGATAAAAAGAAAGAAAGAAAGAAATATCATATCCTGTGAAAGAGACGTCTTGAAAATGCCTAAAGAAAGTTGTCATTTTTTCGTGGTGAAGGGACTGGAGTCCGTGTTGATGAAAACACCTTGGCAGCTGCGGCAGCCAGCAGTGGCAGCAGCAGCAGGGTGATGGGGGTGACGCCTCCCCCTGATCAGCCTGGTCACCTCTCGCAGAGGGAGGCCAGACTGCAGCTTAGGCATGTTCCCCGCGGGCCTAAGCCATCAGTAGGACATCCCCTGAGGGCTCCTGGACTGTGAGAGGAGGCAGGCTAGGCTGAGGGACCCCCGCCACCCCAGTGCACGAATTTCATGCACCAGGCCTCTAGTTTTACTATAAAAAGCCAGAGATGGATCTACTCTCACATTCCTATGGTCCTCTATTACCAGATGCAAAGATGGTCTCAGTTGTTGATGAGAAGTCCAATTTCTAAGTCCTGAGTGAATGGTAAAGATGAAAGTGCTCTTGATATAGACATGGAATCTATCCAGACATCTGATGGTCAAGACTAGACTCAATTTAATCCATTTTGATCTGAAAATGTTTACCTTTAACATTCAGCATCAGGTTGCAGGAAAAAGAAACATGAAATAATGCATATAAATAAACCTGGCTGAGCTTCTTAAAACATGAAGCCAATGTCTGGAACCGTTTCTAATTAAGGACACATGAGTTGAAAGCCTAGGGTTTTGTTTTTGTTTTGTTTGTTTTTTGTTTGTTTGTTTGTTTCTTGGTTTTGGTTTTGTTTTACATTTGAAACAAGGAGAAATTTTTGATCAGGCTACATGGTGGATTTAGCCAAGCCTCAGTTGGCCAATTGTCCTGGCTGCCTGGGCCTAAGGAATTTCTCAGGACAAGGGATTTACAGGGCTAAACCCAGGACAGTCCTGGTCACCTAGCAAGCCTGTGCACAGCACCTAAAACATGGATTGCTTTGTCTTGTCCTATTGATCTGATATTCAGACCAAAGAATTTAGAGAAACAAAGTACTTACTCTTCAGTGAATAAAAAGTCACCAAATAATATCTTAACATTCCAAAAGATTAATGTACATTTAGGAGAGTCTATAAACTTCTGATTAAAATTAGTTAAGTTGGGATTTGGGGGAAAAATGTTCATCAGGAATCTGAAATATTGACATAGATTTTAAATTTCCTAGAATAGCCATAAAAATAAAAGAAATATACAATTACAACTGTAAAAGTTTACCCATGTATCTAAATTTTAAGAGCATGCGAGCGGTGATTTGCACTAATTTATGATGGGCTCCACAGATAAATATGAAATCAACCTAAATTAGTTAAAATATATATTATTATATTTGTATATAGAAGCCAATAAATCTCTACTAACTGTATTAACTTATCCTATATAATAAAAGGCTAATATGCAAATCGACTGAACGGCAGAATGACTGGTCTCTATGACACACACTGACCACCAGGGGGAAGATGCTCAATGCAGAAGCTGCCCCCTGGTGGTCAGTGTGCTCCCACAGGGGGAGTGCTGCTCAGCCAGAAGCTGGGCTCATGACTGGTGAGCACAGCAGCAGTGGCTGGAGTCGCTCCCACCTCCGCGGCAGCGCTAAGGATGTCCGACTGCTGACTTAGGCCTGCTCCCCTAAGCCCTAAGCCAGCAGTCAGACATCCCCCGAAGGCTCCCACACTGCAAGAGGGCTCAGGCCAAGCTGAGGGACCCCCCCCCCCCCGCCAAGTGCATGAATTTTGTGCAACAAGCCTCTAGTCAGAAATAAAGTTTGAACTTACCTATTTTTAATCTAATAATGGCTTGCTTTAATTATAAAGATGAGTTAAAAAAATGTTGTGATTCCAAAAATTCAAGTGCTTTTGAAATTTTGTGCATTTTTGAATCTTCTTTTTAGTTTTAGCACCTTTAAAAAATATGTTAGATAAACATAACTAGATATCCATTTAACCCAGTTATTTTAAGTCTCAGACACCCTAAAACTCTGCTAAATGTTCCTCTATAACTAAAATTTAAATTAATTCTGTCACTGACAAATTCAGAAAAGCACCTTTTTTCAGTTTGCAAATACAAATGCTTCTCAACTTACAATGGAGTTATGTCCTGATAAAACCATCATAAGTTGAAAATATCCTAAGTCTAAAATGCATTTAATACATCCTATCTACTGAATATTATAGCTTAGCCTAGTCTACCTTAAATGTGTTCACTCTTACACTAGCCTACAATTGGGCAATTATCTTGAGTTTCACTTCAAGAATAATTGTTTTCCTCTTCTCACCAGAAGCAAGAGATACAGATGGGCATTTTGTAGACATAATGGGATGCTAAAACATAGAACACAGTGTGCAAACAATGCTGGCAACACAGTCCATACAGTATCGGCTGTTTACCCTCATGATCATATGGCTAGAATGGGAGCTCTGGCTAGGCTGCCACTGCTCAGAATCACAAGAGAGTATCAGACTGCATATTGCTAGCATAGGAAAAGATCAAAATTCAACATCTGAAGTATGGTTTCTACTGGATGCATATCACTTTTACATGAAGTAAAAAAAGTGTAAGTCAAACATTGTTAAGTCAGGGAGCATAGGGCATTTACAGTTGGAAATGGGATATTGGTGAGCTGCTATTGCAAACTGGAAACTTAGTATTTCATTTTGGAATGCTTCTTTATATAATTAAGTTAGCGTATAACAATTAAATGTACTTTTTGAGATGAAAAATCTATACTAAATGCTTTACATATGTTATCTAATTTAATCCTTATAACAATGAGAAATATTATTCCTATTTAAAAGATAAGGGAACTGGGGCATAGAAGGGTTAAGAATCTATGGAAGCACAAATAGTAAGAGACAATCTAACTCAAAAACCCTCGCTCTTAATTACCACTTAATCTTGCCTGCAGCAAACATTACTTTGGTTTCTCTAACACAGTGGTTCTCAACCTGTGGGTCGCGACCCCTTTGGTGGTCGAACGACCCTTTCACAGGGGTCGCCTATCAGATATTTACATTACGATTCATAACAGTAGCAACATTACATTTATGAAGTAGCAACGAAAATAATTTTATGGTTGGGTCACAGCATGAACAACTGTATTTAAAGGGCCAGAAGGTTGAGAACCACTGCTCCAACGCTATATCCTGGTTCTCTCCATCCCAACCTGGTTAGCAACTTTACCAAGTGCAACACACAGACCCAGATAGATAAGGACTAAAAAGTTCAATTGCATCTCGGTAATGAGGGCAATTTTGGCGACTTTAGCAAGAGCAGTTAAGGAACAGTGGGGCAAAAGCCAGATACCTGTGAGTTAAGAAAGCAGAGTTGAGGGTCTAGCCCATTCCTTTGAAAATTTTAAGTTCTCAGAAAAAGGTGAGAGACTTGATGGTGGCTACAGAGAGAAATGGCCTTGAAGCCAGTTTACTTATTTAGGAACCTATGGAAAGGGAGAGATCAGAGAGAGGGAAGGGTTGGGACAGTGACTTTAGGATTGAGAAACCAGACAGTTCTGAGAGGCTTGGCGGTTGTGACTTAGGTCAGTGGCCTAGAGGACTTGAACTTCAGAAAGATGCAAGTTTCCTCTGGGACAGGAAGGCAGATGGTGGGAATCAGTGAGGGTGTGGACAGAGGGAAGCATGCGGATACCCAGCTAGTGGGGATGAGGGGCTGCCCTGGGACCTTACTGTCTTTGGTGTAGGAACAGCAAGGTCACCGCCAAGACAGAGGAAAAGGGCACTCAGAGGGGGTCTGAAGGGTCCTAGTGAGGGTGTGGGAACAAGTGAAAGCATTGGCAGGAACTCGTGAGGATGCAGCTGAGACAGGAGACGGACCGCTGGCAGTGTCCTTGATCTGCCAGGGGGCGTGGCTTTCCATCCTGAGTGTTGACTCTTCTGAGCTCGGGAGCAGAGGAGGCAGATAGACTCAGGACTCCGTTTTGTGCAGAAGCAGTGAAACGGTTTAGTGACGAAGAAGTAACACAACTGACAAAAATCATTAAGATTCTCCACTATGCTACTCAGGCCAGAAATGAAATGAGGCCCGTGTGCCAGCTGTTGGTGCGGTCCTGCCTCCCTGTCACATATTTTCTAATGCCCCCATTCAAGACCTAGTCAGCCCAAAGTTAAATCCTATGTCTAGAATATTTCCCAGAGAGTTCAAGTATTTCACAGATTGGAAGCTTGACCTACAAACACTGCTCCTGATGTATAAGGAAACGGACTTTTAAATCAGACCCTTACAGCAAAACACCAGAAACCAGAAAATACATGCTAACCTCTACCCATCCTGCAAAGAAAACCAATGGGTATGACTCCAAATCCTGAACAACTGCTGTAGTGTGGTCCTTGGAAGGAATTTCTCCCCTGACTGTCACAGTCAAGAATGTGTCCAGCTTCGACAGTCACTCTAATGTAACAACGCCCTCTGTTGGTTCATATCATTGACAGAAATGTCACATGTCCTTACCTGAGATAAAAGAGTCTTCAAAGTGGAAGACAGGTTTGAGATTATTTAAGTGACCTCTTTTCATTTTCAGAGAAAGAAACTGCAGCCCAAGGGGGTTAAAGCATTTTGTAGCCAGAATCAGGATAGGAATCGAATCCTGCTCTCATACCCTCTCATCCCTGAAGTTAGAACTCAACTCCTTTTTTTGGTGGTTGTGTTTCCTTTCTTTGAAATTATTTAATGACTCTTAATCTGAAAAACTTGAAAATAAGCATTTAAAAGCATTTTAGAAGCCACCTAGGGACATCACTCAGGAAGTATTTGCTGACAACTTAGACAAAGAGATTGTAGCTTGCGGGTTTAATGTAACTGAAAGCAGGGATGTATAAAGAGGCAGAATATCAGACTAACACCCTTATTCCAAAACTTACTAAATTATTAAGTTAACCTCTTTAGATGTCTATTATTTTTCTGCAGAATAGGTAGGAGAATACTATTTTACAAGGTTTTTCTAAAAATGTATATGCAGAGTACCTAACAGAGAATCTGAAATCCAGGGAATATTTAAAAGAACAGCTATTACTGGTGCAGTTGTTATGAAAAGACTTTGCTTCAAAGAAAGCAAAGAGAAAACAAGCAGATCTTATTTCCCTGATCAAAAGCTGTCAGGGGGTTCAGAGCTGGCTTCCTGTGAATCAGCAGGGAAAACTTCATCTCTGAGATCATATTCTTTACATTTGAGATGCAAAGACATCAAGTCTGCAATATCTCCAAATGCTAAGGTTTAAGTTAAAGATGTTTTATTTGCCTTTTAACCACCAGGTGGTGGGGGGTGCTCCCTGCACTCGCCTGCCTCTCCTCTCTCAGTCTCAGCATCTGGCGTGAGGTACTCCCAGCCCACCTCATGCCCTAGGAATGCTCACAGCTTACCTCTCTCCTATCACCTGGCACCATTGTTGATTTTTATCTGTCTTCCTCAATGCATCATGAGTGACTCAAGGGCCAAAAATTAATTTCACTCCTATTAGTATTCCCAGCCTTTAGATAACAAATAAGTGTTCGTGGTGAATTAATAAGAGCAGGTCCTGCCCAGCCTTGCCTTGTGCTTCGGCTCTTTGGAACACTCAGCTTCAGTTCTCGATTAGCTTAATGGGCACTTCGGCTGGTTGAACTGAGGCATCTGCACACAGATGGTTGAAGAAGGCGGGCAGACCGGACAGTTGCATCCCCTGCTTCTCTTCCATCCAACATGTCCTGATTTCCAGCTATTTCCTTGAACGTCCCTGTCCAGTGAGAAACAACTTTGAATAAGAAAAGAATTGTAAATGAGAGAGGCTGCTTACGCCATATCCCAGTACAATTTAGGTATTTATAATAGTGTTGAAGAAACTCAAATCCCTCACTATATCAAAAGCTCATTAAGTTACTAGGCCAGCATGTACAAGCTAACTTGGGATAAGTTAGCCAAAAATTAAAAATAAAGGCAAATCCAGTTTCCCCCATGAGCAGGTGTGTACCCTTAGAAAATCTTCACATGCCTCAGCCGGTCAGTGGCTGCTCTGAAAATGTAGAAAGGGGATACGGCTCTCATCTATATACAGGGAGCCAGGTAATAAAGGGAGAAATGCAGAGTTTTATTCTTTCTTGAGGAGGAAAACTAAAGAGAAAGAAATTCTCACACATCATGTTGTTGTCCAAGGTGTGAAAAAAACTAGAGAGAGGCAGGGGTCGGACGACTGTGAACGGTGCTGTTTCACAATCTACTCGGGACCCCACAGAGGCCCTTTCGCTGCCAGACGTGTACACCTTTGGGATAAGCCCTTTTCAATCCTCTTTTTGGACCAAGTTTCACCCGCACCCTTTCAGGCAGCGGGGAAGGATTGCAGTTGGCGCAGTGGACTGTGGCCTCAGGGCATGTGATACAGCTGAACAAACCCCAATAAACGGGGTGACCTGAAGTGTCAGGGGCTTCTAATGAGGCCACAGCACACACTGCAGGCTGCTCAGGTGGAGGGGGTCGGCTCACTCTCTTTGAGCAACTTGTCCAGGTACTTGCCTCCTAACTCTACCTAATCCCATCATGATCCAATTTTATATTTACCTTATAGTAATTTTTAAGCACTTTTGTGGTATTGCTCAAGGGACACTTCTGGAAGCCTTCTAAAATTTCCGAAATCTGTAATACAGTTAATTACAAGTAATTATTTCCTTTGTCTTTCCTCAGTGAGAGGCTAGGAGATGCTCGCACACCAGCTTTCAATGACATTGACAGGTGGCCAATTAGGCTCACTCTCACTAAGAGATTTGTTCCCACAATCCTGCCTTTGTTACAGCCAGTGAAATTCAAATTGATTACAAATTTTGACTTGCCATGAGTCCTCAAAGGTAACTAGTGAATACTAAAAACTTCAGTGTCCCAGCCTGCCACAGCCTTGAGTAATATTCACCCAAGGCAAATGTCTGTCTTTGTGTCTCATGTATCAGGTATTTCTGCTTATCTTGTTTTCTGCATTCATTTATTGATTCATTATTCAATAAAACATTTGCTTGGCCCTGACTATGCGTGAAGTCCACAAGATACAAATTAAATAAAACACAATTTATCCTTACCAACTTCACAATGTGCTGAAAGAAGATAAATAAAAATGTATTACAATATGGTGAGCAAATTGCTATGGATCAGATTGTTTGGGGTTTTTGTTTTGTTTTTGTTTTTAGAAGGATAACCTTTTTCTTAGTTATGAGCCCACAAACAAAAGAGGTTCTAAGAGCAAAATCCTGGACTTAGAACAGATTTCTTTCTGGAACCATAGTAAATTATTTTAGAGAAATTGAGAATTGGGAAGGGTTCACCTTTATGGCATTTACTATCATTGAACAAACCCTGTGGAGACATCCTTCATTATAATGTAGTCAAATCTGTCTTTTTCAGTGCAGTCTCTGTCACTGAAACATAAAATCTTATTTCATAACTTTACTTAATGGCATCTAATGCTCCAGAGAGGTCTAGAAGGATGAGGACTGAAGAAGAACAAACAATTTGATCAAACAATTAGAATGTCTTTGATTGTGTTTAGAGAGCAATTTCTGTAAACTTGTGAGTTTGGACCCCAGATTGTTAGAGTACAAACAGTAAGTACAGCCTGATATTTCAAGAGGCTTTGTGTGAATGGAGTAAACACTAGCAAAGTGGATGGGTGGGAGGAATCCTGACCTCAGGTCATACTGACCTCAGTCTTTTACTCTGGCAGATCGCATGCCTTCAGAGAGATGGTGTCCTTTTCTCATGGTGTGGCTGTGACCCTCTTTGGTGATTAGTTCTATCTTCCCAAAGAAGTTCCATGACCCCTGTATTAGGTGATATCTCAGGGAAAATGGAAGTTATGCATCATCAGTAGTGGTAACAAATGAGTTTGAACCATTTATCCACAACATTTCATTTTAGCTCTAAGTGTCAAAATGAGATAAGTAGAAAGGTATCATTTCACAGAAGAATAAATGAATATCAGAGCATTTAAGTAACTGACTAGGCCCAGTGTGGTTCCTCAGTGTGAAATACCAGACTACATTCTTAACCTCAGATACATATAGTCTTGTGAGTGACACAGGTATATTAAAGAAACAACAAAAAGTTCCCAAGAGAATACATACTAGTATCAAATTAAATACCATAAAATACTATAATGCTTGGAACTAATAATAGATACCAAACAGGTAGCTGAGAAAGGGTCATATCAATGTTGGCTGACTATTATATATTTTCCTTATAGTAAATTTTTAATCACTTTTGTAGTATAGATCATTGATATTGCTCAAAGGATACTTCTGGAAGCCTTTATAAGATATAATGGAAATATTAGTATTTCAAATGAGAGTTGTATTTTGGCAAGTAGAGAGAAAGAAAACATTTCCGACAGGAACATAATGAGAAGGAATGAAGGTAGGAATGTAAGGCCTGGTATGGAAGAAAAGGGGAGGTAATGAAGGGCTGGCCTGTAGAAATAGCCTCAGTAGGAACAGGATCTTAGGCTGGAGAGGTAAAGCCCAAATTTGAAGGACCTAGAATATCAGTGTGAAATGCTTAAAACTGAATATTTAAGTGATGTAGAATCATTGCAGGTATTTTCAAAGAGAAAGGAAATGATTAAAGAAGTGCTTTTTAGGAAGAGTGGGGTGACCAAGATCATGCAGAGCAGATAGAAGGAAAAGATGCTGGAGGCGAGAAAGAAGAGTTAAAATGCTAAAGCCACCATCCACATGTGAGGTGATGAGGTATTTATGATGATTGTGGGGATAGAAGGCACAGGAATAAATTCAGAATCACAGATGCTGAAAAACTACTTCCCAAGAGCAGTCCCAGGGAGTGAAGATAGTCTGATGCCAGTGAACAAAGAGAGGCAAAGGGATACATTTTATATATATTATACATTTTACATAATACTAGAGGCCTGATGCATGAAATTCGTGCAAGGGGCTCGGCCCCTGCCACCATGGCTTCGTCCGGAAGGTCGTTCAGTCTAGATAGCATAATACGCTTTTATTATTATGGATGTACTTTTCATGTAGTATAGTTTTTCCTATAGTATATATATTATATTATATTAATTATATTATATTATATTATATTATATTATATTATATTATATTATATTATGTTATATTTACTATATTAATATATGCATACATTCCACTGTGCTCAGGTTGTAGGCACCCAATAAAGTGCTGTTCTTTGCTCCCCCTCCAGTGCCCAGGAGATGACACAGCTTAAGATAGAGCCCTAGCTGGTTTGGCTCAGTGGATAGAGCGTCAGCTTGTGGACTGAAGGGTCCCGGTTCGATTCTGGTCAAGGGTACATGCTTGGGTTGTGGGCTCAATCCCTAGTGGGGGACATGCAGGAGGCAGCCAATCAATGATTCTCTCTCATCATTGATGTTTCTATCTCTCTCTCCCTTTCCTTTCCTCTCTGAAATCAATAAAAATATATTTTAAAAAGAGTGTAGACATGAAACTAGGATTGTGAGAATAGATGAGCCCTCAGATGCAATAAATGTAGGTGGGGTTTTTTTTAAATTAAAGTCCTGAGAAGTAAGATCCCAGGAGCATCCACAGTTAATGGATAGGAGAAAATAACAAAGGCGATTAAAGGAGCAGGGGAGAGTGTAGTTTCCTCTGACAACTGCACAATTAACTTCTAAAGCATTAGCTTTAAAGCCTTAAATGCACTGTAAAGGGTGTCAATGGTGAAGTTAATCACGAAAGCAGAGTTATTCTGCCAAAGAGACCCATTTGAAAGTGAAATAGAGGTCAAAACCCCACTCTGACATGGAAATTGGAAACTGCCAGATGTTCCCATGCTGTGGTATAGTCCAAAAAGGGCAGAATTGACAGATTATTAACCATACCAGCTGGCGTGGTGGAATTTATGTTTTCTATGTTATGTGACATGCACAATCATAACAGAAACATTAAAAACCTGAGTAGGTTCAAGGCAGGGTACAACACAATATAAACCAAATTTTCCTGTAATAAATATAATTAACAGCAGAGGGCACTCTTCAACGCCTGGCAAACTCTCAAGGTAGACAAACTCCAAAGGGAGGAGCTTCTTATTTTCTGGGAACTTCTGCTAGCAATAGAACATTTTCACACACAAGAAGAAGGGGGAAAAAAACTATGCCTTTGTAAATAAATTATAAACACAATAGTTAGACCCTCAGGTCCTAAGGCTCCATTTTTTACAATTTTTTTCCATGCTTTTTGCTAATGAGAAATTTTATCTGAAGTTATTAATACAATAAATCAGGATGGACTAGTTATAAAATGCCTCAAGACAGTAGAGTGATTTCTTTGACCTTTCTAATGTATTTCAGACTATTCACCTGATGACACAGACAGCATTTCCATAAAATTGCAATTTCTTGGCCTATAATGTCTGTATCCAAACACACAAAACAGAAAAACAAGAGGGCTGTGCTCTGCAACCAGGGCTCTAACAAATTGAGGCTGGTTAAACACCAAGATGTTTTACAATTAAATCAAAATCCTATTTATAGTCTTTAATTTTTAAATTAAAGTATTTTGAATCATTTACAAACCACACTGGCAGATCTACTACTCAAGGCAATAGACTGTGTAGTTTGTCCATATTTTTTTTTTTTTTTCAGTTGATCAGCAGCCTATCCAGGTTCTCTAGCCAGGATCTCCAGCCAAGTTCTCGTTTGTCCATATTTTAAGCCAGCTATTTTTGAATTATTATAAAAAATATGTGTAAAAGTAGGCTTTGTCTCAAAATGTTATCATTTGATTTATACCTTGTCCTTAGAAAGTACAATGATTTTTCAAATGACAGTTTCTGCCAGTCAAGTAGGACACTCTTTTTTTTTTTTATTAAATCTTTATTGTTCAGATTATTACAGTTGTTCCTCTTTTCCCCCCCATAGCTTCCCTCCACTTGGTTCCCACCCACCCTCTGCCCTTACTCCCCCCGCCACTGTCCTCATCGATAGTGTACGATTTTTGTCCAGTCTCTTCCCGCACCCCCACACCCCTTTCCCCCCTGAGAATAGTCAGTCCACTCCCTTTCTATGCCCCTGATTCTATTATATTCACCAGTTTATTCTGATCATTAGATTATTTATTCACTTGATTTTTAGATTCACTTGTTGATAGATGTGTATTTGTTGTTCATAATTTGTATCTTTACCTGTTTCTTCTTCTTCCTCTTCTTAAAGGATACCTTTCAGCATTTCATATAATACTGGTTTGGTGGTGATGAACTCCTTTAGCTTTTTCTTATCTGTGAAGCTCTTTATCTGACCTTCAATTCTGAATGATAGCTTTACTGGGTAAAGTACTCTTGGTTGTAGGTTCTTGGTATTCAGCACTTTGAATATTTCTTGCCACTCCCTTCTGTCCTGCATGGTTTCTGTTGAGAAATCAGCTGACAGTCATATGGGTACTCCCTTGTAGGTAACTAACTGTTTTTCTCTTGCTGCTTTTAAGATTCTCTCTTTGTCTTTTGCTCTTGGCATTTTAATAATGATGTGTCTTGGTGTGGTCCTCTTTGGATTCCTCTTGTTTGGGGTTCTCTGTGCTTCCTGGACTTGTAAGTCTATTTCTTTCACCAGGTAGGGGAAGTTTTCTGTCATTATTTTTTCAAATAGGTTTTCAATATTTTGCTCTCTCTCTTCTTCTGGCACCCCCATAATTCGGATGTTGGTACGCTTGAAGTTGTCCCAGAGGCTCCTTACACTATCTTCATATTTTTGGATTCTTTTTTCTTTTTGTTTTTCCGGTTGGGTGTTTTTTGCTTCCTCATATTTCAAATCTTTGACTTGATTCTTGCGATCCTCTGGTCTGCTGTTGGAACTCTGTATAATATTCTTTATTTCAGTCAGTGTATGCTTAATTTCTAGTTGGTCCTTTTTCATAACCTCGAGGATCTCACTAGATTTATTGAGGGTCTCACTAAATTTATCAGCGGTTTCTAGAAAATTCTTGAAAAACCTTATAAGTGTGGTTTTGAACTCTATATCCAGTAGTTTGCTTTCCTCGATTTCTGTCATTTGTGACCTGTTTCTTTGTCTCTGCATTTTTTATGCTTCCCTGTGTTGATAGAGTGGCTTTTTGTGCTAGGTGTCCTATAGGGCCCAGTGGCTCAGCCTCCCCAATTACCTGAGGTGGACACTCTTGGTGCACCCCTTTGTGGGCTTTGTGCACAGTCTTGTTGTAGTTAAACCTTGATTGTTGTCGGTATCACTGGGAGGAATTGGCCTCCAGGCCAATTGGCTGTGAGAATCAGCTGTGTCTACAGTGGGAGAACTTCTGTGCTGGAGACACCCTTAGGGGCAAGACTTGCTTCAGTGGGGCTTTGGTGCTCACTGAGTCTGCCCCCTGAGTGTGTCCCTTATGGATCTGAGGAGTTGTAATCTGGATGGTCCCACTCTGACCACTGGGTACACTGGCTCTTGGATCTCTAAGGAGGTGCTAATTTAGCCTCTTCCTGAGGCTACCCAGCAGGAGCCAGGGAGAGATCTTCAGATTTCTCTTCTTTGAGGTTTGGAGGTGCCCAGATGAGGCTCAGCTGTGAAGCAATGCAAGCTGCTGTGGGGCCTTGGGCCTTCTTTTGGATGTTCTGGGTCTCTCTGACCCAGCTGCAGTTTGTTAGGTAATTTTCAGATTGCAAAGGTCCAGGCCTTTCATATGCAAAAGCCTCTGCGCACAGCTTGGGTGGGGCAGTGTCTCAGGGAATCAACAGGGCGAAGCAAACAGCTATGGCTGATCCTCAGCCGTACCCTAAGAGGCCCCGGGTCTCAGTGTCCCTGTAATCGCTGCAAGCACCTCTAAGAGGAAGCTGCCCTCGAGTTCCGACCGATGCCAGACAGTCCAGTTTCTCCCCATATGTCCCCAGAGACTCGCCCAGAACTGGAGTTCAGAGCAGTCGGGAGCTTGTGTCTCCCTCCCAATTGAAAAAGACAACCACGTCCTCAGTTGCCAGCCCATTCTGCTCGCGCCTCCGTACCTCTGCACTTTACTTCTGCACCTCCTCTGAGTCTCAGTGTGCTTTTCTCTTTCCTTCTAGTTGTAGAATTTCCACTCAGCCAGCCTTCCTGTGGTTCTGGGTGATGTTCTTTTTGTCTTTTAGTTGTATTTTTGAAGTGGTTGTGTGAGGCAGCAATTTCCGGTGTTTACCTATGCCGCCATCTTGGTTTCTTTCTGTAGGACACTCTTTTGAATACCAATGTATTTTTATTTAAATGCACACTTTTTTTATGGCTTCATTGGCTTCTACAAGGTATGTCATTAATCACATCAGGAGTCAGCAAATTTTACTCCTTCAACTCTGGAGCCAAATCCAGCTCCCTGCCAATTTTTGTATGACCCAAGCTAAGAATAATTTTCACATTTTTAAATGGAGATAGATAGATAGATACACTACTTTGCAACATAGAAATCATATGAAATTCAAAGTTCAGTATCTATAAATATTCAAATTTCATTAATAAAAATATTGTACATATTTATTTTCTCTTTTGTTATATAAATGCCTATATGACATCCTCAATTTTGTCTCTTAACCTACATAGCCTAAAATATTTTATTTACTACCTGGCTCTATGCAAAAAAAGTTTTGCCAAACCCTGAACTATTCCAAACCCCAAAACCATTATTTAATGATTTTTAGACTCTTTATAAATAATTAAAGACTTTGCCCTTTTAGCGTTAGAAGCAAATAATCTACAGTAGTGGTTTGCAAAATTATCTGTACTTTAGAATCATCTGGGTAGCTTTAAAATATATTGACACCTATATCCCAACCCAAGAGATTGAGACTTAATTGGTTTTGCTTATTTCCTGAGCATTAAAAGTTGTAAAAGATGCATAGATGATTCTAAGGTGGAGTTCAGGAGCCACATTAGAATCTACCCAACTTGACCTGGCCCCTCCCTTCTGCAGACAGCCATGTTGTTCCTCTTGCTGATTCCTTAGCACATGGCCCACCATAGCTGCTCCAAACCCTACAAATTCTCCATAAGCCTTTCATTCTCACTCCCTCAGGCTCCATTTCTACTAACAAGTGACCTCCTCATCAACTTGACTGAGAAGATCAAAGCCAATTCATCACCAAGCCTGAATATATTACTTTCTGAATGGAATTCCTTCCTTAGTCCATCCTAATCTGTCCATCCCTTCTAGAAGGAATACTCTCTAGTGGTTAAAAAGAGGTCTTGAATCAGGCAGACCTGAATTTGAGTCTCTGTCCTTCTACTTACAAGACTTGCTCACTATTTAAAGTATGATCCTCAGACTAGCATCGCCAGCATCCCCTAAGCACTTGTTAGAAATGCAGAATCTCATGTCCCACCCAGACCTTCTGAATCAGAATGTGCATTTTAATGAGATTTGCTATTGATTGGTGTACACATTAAAGTTTGAGAATGATGGTGCTAGGAAGCTTTTCATTTCACTGCACACCCAGGCTGAGTCTCTTCTTGGACCTTCGACAACAATATCTGATGTATAAAATGCTGGCGGTGCCCTTGATGGTGACTTCTATGTACAAAAAAAGGTTTTCTCGAGTTAAAAAAAAAAGTTGATCTATTGGCCATGAACAAGATAATTGAAATTAGAAGAAACTAGGTTGGGGAGAGGAATGGTTGCAAAATGCAGGGTCACTTTGATGCAACTGAGAAAATGATACTCCCTCTGAGCATTCATGACCTCGTAGGTGCACACCTGGTGAGCTAACAGAGTTTTGTGCAATTTAGAAAAACATATTTCTCCAGGCTCCTGCTGCCCTGTTTCAGAGTGCAAAGCCAAATGCATCAGGTGCTCAGCCAGGTCTCCTTAGGCAGTATGTGGCAACTTCAGAGATAAGATTTCAGGAGGTCCTGAACTAGGGTGTTGTCAATTAGAAAGAAAAACAAGATTGGATTCCAGAAAATGCCAAAATGATGGAGGGAAATGGGGGGAAAGGTAGGGTAGAAAATGGGCCTGGGATTGTTACCTAAGACTTCTGAGAAGAGGTAGGATCTGACTCAAACCTCAAAGTTTTGTATAGCTGAGATACAAATACTCAATATGTTCTGAACAGTATTGGATTATGAGAGAGACAATTTTTAGTGAGGACACCAGACAGCAAGAAAAAAGCAGTGGACTATTTTAGGAGAATACTGAAGAGTCTGGACTCATTAGGCTATGAATATGAAACCATTTTATTTTCTTCCAATAACTGTACCCGATATGCTAGAACAAGACCCCCTCCCCCTACAACATCTTAGCCCTACTCCACTTCAGTCACTTTATTTGATTAAGATTTAATGTTATATCCAATTCACTTTCTTCTCCCTTTTCCCAGCCAGGGGCATGGTCTTTAGCAGATGCCTTGCCCCTTCCTCCTCTTCCCTATAATATGTCATCTAGAGTTGGGACAGGACAGAGTGAGGTTGCATTACCCCCACCCCCAACCCCCTTAATCACCATGCCCTGCATGGCTGTGGTTCCACATGCTTTCCTCTCACCAACACAGTCCCTCTAAGTCACAACTCTAGACCCTGGCAGTGCCTTGCAAAATGGGGCTTCATCTCTGGCTGGCCCTGGATGGCATTGTTGTGTCACATTCTTTTGTCCCTCACTGTAGTATTCCTCTAGAGACCGTTGCCTCCAAACGCTAACTTCCTTGGCCAGTTCCTAGACCTGCAACACATACATATGGGAGCCACCTCAGTATCTCTTGAAAAAGGGTACATGTCAATGCAGAGAATGAGAAACCTGGTGACCTCTCCAACCAATGGACTCTTCCCCAACATGCAAGTGCATGTGCATGCACATCTGTGAGCATGTGCACACACACACACACACACACACACACACACAGATTAGAAGCAGAAATGAGCACTTCACTCCCTCAAAAGACTTTTCTTGTCAGTTTTTTTATATTAGCAGGGGTGAGGAATGGTGGGGTGGTATTGCCATGTCTGCTGGAATAGTCCTTCTCAGTGAGCTCTGTAAGGAGATAGCAGGTCCCACTATGTGCATTTCTTAGAGTTTAAAATCTGGGGTACATTCTCAGCTTTGGGTTTTACTGATGTTTCTGGGACAATAGGGAAAATCCCACTTAGACTTGATGTTACACTGTTACAAAATCAAGAAATTACTTCTCAGAACAGGGAAGATGTTTGCCCATTATCAAAAAAGACATGAATTGAAATACCAACACCACGCTCCTTCCATTGGTTCTTGATAAATCTATTTACCTGTCCATAACTTGAAAGCTTTGACTGCAGAAAAATTAGAGGAAACAGCCATATTTTGTAAGCACAGCCATCGGTTTTTCCCAGTGAATACTACAAACTGACACAACTAGCCATAGTACTGAATGTTAAGCTAACTTACTCATCAGTTACAAACACATTAATGTGTTGTATTGGTTTAAGAGAAAAAGTAAAATCCGCTCCCCATTATTCATTGTATCTATTACCCCATGTTGACGGTGAAATGGGACCAGGTGTTAGACCAGTGGAGTCAGACCAGACCTTGATTCAGCAATCTCGGTACTTGAGTTCTGGCTAAGAAAGAATTCAGAGCCAAGACTCCAAGGATAAGAGAAAGTTTATTTAGAAAGTCACAGAGGTAGAAGTGAACTTCAGAAGAAATGGGCTCAGGGAACACGTTATAGAGGCAAAGATGGGCTCTTGGAGCTTAGGACAAAGAGAGAAACAAGGAAAGTACACCTGGGGGAAGTGCGTGTGGAAAGGCATAGGTGTGCTCTGTACAGAGAACTATGCTGTGTCCTCCATCTGAGGGCTTTTAAAGGGAGGAATTTTAGGGGAGACCCTAGGGGAGGATCTCAATAGAATATTCATCAGCTTTCTGAGTGTGTCCTTTCAGGCTCATGATCTCCACTAACTGGTTGGCGCCAGAGCAGGGGGTCATTAGTCAATGTAGCTAGTCCTGATGTCAGCCTGTGGTCCTGTGTCTGGTTTTGCTGCTTTTCTGGGCCTGGAGCTAAAACATAACTGAGGCCTAGATGTATTAAATGCAGATCAGAACCTCACTGTCCTGGTGGCTTAATGCCTAAGGGCTATTCTCTGCCCCCTTGTTCACTCTTCCTCTAAGGAGGTCTAACTCGAAATGACTGACAACATGCCAGGGGAGGGAAGGTCAGGAGGCAGTAAGAACTGCATAAACAGCAATCTGCTGGGGGAGGAAAGGTTACCCTGGGGGCAAGGTCCTTTTTCCCCAGTTTTGCCCATTGCTAGGCACCCAGGGCTTTCTTCCCTGGTGACCTGCTGTACCTGGCCCATTATTCCTGCTCTGCTCATGTGCTACTGCCTACCACACCCCCACAGATGTTGACTTGTTGAACACTGAGCAAGCTTTAAAGGGGATGAACACTTTGAGCAGCTAATAAATGAGGAAGAACTTTCCTGGGGAACACTGTTCCATCGACATCCAGACATTCCAACCTATAGCCATGGACACCTCCAGAAAGGCCAAGTTGGAGATCATCTTAACTAAACATTTAGTTTGCAGTTAGGCCAGGTCTATCCAAGCAAAGGGAGAGAGAATGTTCTACCACTAGCTACAGCATTTGGTTCATCTCCGAGAAACAAACCAGGATCATTTGCAGACATGTTTAGAGGTAGGGAGGACACTGAGCATTTACATACTTAAATCAAGTTACTGAATATTTATGCAATTTTTTATTTTACTGGGGATTAGAAGGTTTGCCTGTGTGGAGACACTACTCTGAGAAAGCCAGTGCACGGCAGTGTCCAGAATCTGGTTCATAAATACTACCAGGTCAGATGAAGGTGCTTTTGAGGCAATGTAAGTTAAATATTACTTCAGCAAGCAAGTATTTATGAGCACTTGCTCGGTACAGAGCTCTGTGCAGGGGTTGTACTTTCTTGCTCAATATAATTTCTCTGTGAGCCAGAAATATTTTCTATCCATGTTTTCAAAAAGCACAGTGGAGAGATATGGTGGTTTGGCCAAGTTCTCAATGCCTTGTCCATCCCTGTCATTGCACTGGTCCATGTTGTGCAGGGCCAATCATTGGTGCTTTCCAGAGAGGAAATCTGCTTTCTCTTTCTTGATGTAATTTATTTTGAGTTGGCACCAGCTGGGAAATTCTTGCTTGCTTCACTTAATTGAGCTGTCAGTCCAATCTAGATTTTTTTAAAAAGGAAGAAAGGAGGGAAAAAAAGGGAGAGAGGGGGGCTAAGGTTAATTCAACCCCTATGTTTATAGCTTAACCCATGGCTTTTTGAAGCAGAATTAATATGCCATTTACAGATACTCAATTTTGTAGGGGAAGGAGCTCCAGAGAAATATTCAAGCATTACTGTTAAAGAGCCATCATTAAGGATCTCACTGTGGTTAAATGATGCATTTCCCTCATTTTTATATGTATCCTCTTCCCCTTGACAAGTGGTGATCAGTAAATATTTAATGGATGAATGAAAAAATAAATGTCCTAAGGCAACCTGAGTGCTTATGTTCCTGCCCGCAGGAACTAAGAATCTTTGGCACCTGGAGAAAGGAGACAAAGGCTCGGCAGAGGGCTGGTGCTACCCAGATGAGATATTTTTGGCCAAAGAATAACTCATCGATTTATAACATTTTAAATTATAGCAGAAACAGTAAAAGTTGCTATTGCTAGATCTTTCTTATATCCTAGAACAATGAAAATTCAATTTTCTTTGTATAAATAGCTTAGTCCTGTTTAATTCAAAGAACCAAGAAATCAATTATCTTATTGAAAGAGATTTTTTAAATGCAGAAAATCGGAGACAGATTTCTTTCTTTAGAGCTAACCTGAGAGTACAAAGCCATGAAAAAGAATATGCCTCTTACTTGAGGGGTGGCATTATGTTTGAACTAATGCCACATATAAGACATCAATTTTCTGCTAATGCCACTGAGAAAAGATGAAGAGCTTCCAATGGTTTGGAGGCAGCTCAGTGATGACCAGGAGCCTACAGTCCATTTGCCAAATTTATCTCAGAAATGGAAGAAGAATGAAGTGAAACAACAAAATGTATGTCTCCCCCTCGCCGCCCCCCCCTCCCCCCCGCCCCAGTCCACAGCTAAAACATCAAGCTCCAGTGTGAGAGATTAATGCAATATTATTCTTCAAGTGTTTTGTTTTCAAATATGTGCTTGCCTGCTCCAGGGGCACTGATATTTAGGAGAAATTGCAACATAAATAATCCAACTAACAGGCATTGTTATGGTGTCTTTGTTTTTCTTTAAAATAATTCAGCATAAACAGGATGTGTTGAGTAAAGCCTTAGGTGTCCTCTGTTGTGCTAAGCAGAAATTTATACTGCAGGGATGGGTAGTAAGCTAGCTAGTTAGTAGTTAGTTGGGAGGCCCATATACACCAGAGGCCAGCACAAGTCTTCAGGTTTCTTTTACTCTGTTCACCCCAGAGGCTGGGAAATTAGTATAAAGCATATTAGAAATGGGCTGTCCATTATTAAATTATATAAGGAAGAGCTCAAATTAAATAGTTTCAAGAAACTTCCTACTCTAGAATAAGAATTTAACATGACCTCTCTGGCCTGTGCCCCTTGTCCTATATGCAGCTGAAAGGTCAAAAAGACTTCTGTTTGCTTGATGTCAACTCTAAGGATAACGGAATCCTGCATCCAGGAAATCATTGTGTCTGCCTCCACTAAACCTCCTATGTCACATGTAGTTGATTCACCTAAAGACACAGAGCTAGGACTGATAGGGGGACTTATAACCTGACAGATAGAGCACCTACATTAATCTGAAAAATAATCATATTATTTTAAATCTTAGAACACATATACTAATGTGAATAGGGGGTTAAGTGTTTCTTAAGTTCTTTTTCAAGGCCTGTGGGAAGCAATTAGGGAGGTGACTCAGTTGTGACTCCAGCAAGCAGAACCGATAAGCACATTCAGACTGACCCACCAGGAGTCAAAATATCATCTCATCAATGCCATCTCATCGCCTGATGACTAAAGGAAGGACAATAGCTGACATCTATGGACCTCCTAGGTTGTACCTAGCCCCTTCCCTTATAATCCTGTCCCCTGCACCTTGCTATAAGACAGGATCCGAATGCTTGTAAGCATCCTGTCTTCTTGGTTCGCTAGCCTTCTCAATAAACACCTTATATGATTCAACCCTGACTTCGTTATTGGACGCAGCAATAGACAGCCCAAGCCCAACCGGTGGTTTCCTGGTAACAGGACTTCCTCAGCTATAAAAGTAGAGTAAGCTGGTCTGGCCCTACTGAGTATCAAACGGTAGCAAATGTCTGCATGTGACTTGGAATTTTCTTTGAGAATTTCTTTTATCATCAACTCTCATCAGAGTGGTGAGATAGGAGCCTTCATCAAACTTCTGGAATGTCCTATTATCCACCAAAAGTAACTTCAGAGATGTGCATTTCCAAAATGGTCTGGGTCAGTTTATAATAGATAATTAAGTTTAATAGGAAGAGCAGCCTCTGCTTTCTAATTTGCTTTTCAAATGTTGAAAAGTACAGCTCAGAAGAAAGTTCCTTGAGCTCCAGGCCTCTCCAGCCTGAACATTGACAATCCTAGCTGCTGATTACAGGGACCATCCCTGCTGTGACTTCAGCCTAATCCTCAGGATCACTGACACAGGTTGTTTCATGCTACACTCACCAGTTGCTTCCAGCTATGAATGCTGCTTTCAGCACTGCGGCATTTGCTTTGATTTTCTATCTTGCAAAATTTACATGTTCCCATGTGTCCACATATGTTCCCATATGCCTAGAATATGAATGCAGAAGATTAGTCTAATGAGGAAGATTAGTGAACATTTAGACAGACTGTATTCCACTAACGTGAGCACTGGCTTCCAGGAATGCCAAACATGCAATCAACAATTCAACTTTAAGCCATATTAAATACAAGGCATCAACGTAGATTGTGTTCAGCAACTACATTTTCAGCTGAGACCAAATCATCTCAAATGGACCAAAACTTTGGGCTAGAAGTAGCTTAGACAAAAAGTATTTGATTCAACATTTTGAAGGTTTGATGATGGCAAATTGGCTCATTACAAAATTTTTAAGTGTATTTCTCAAGAGGGTCTCCAAACATTTTACCAGAGTTTTTATTTCTTAATTTTTAAAGCATTGTTGTGCTCACTTAGCAGATGAGTAAACTAAAGAGTAAAAATTCCTATGTTCAGTCCTCCAAGAGTATACACAAGGACAAAGACCAAATGAAAGTAGTGATTCTGAGCTTATTTTGTTTAAAATCTTACAGGTAGATAGTCTTTAAAAACTAAGAGCTACAAAGATTATAAAGAAAAATAGCAGCAGATTGCCTCACCCTTGCCTATACCTATTCCTGCTTTCCAATATCCACCATGTCTCATTCTTTTAACTATTTCTTCTAATATTCATACACATTTATAAATAATATATACATGCTGCCATTCTTTGCTTACACTGTAATCTATTAGTTTCCTATTTTGGAAGTTGAAGTTTCTACCAGACTCTTGAATCCATCAACAAGATTAAATTTATACAAAGAAGTCAGAATATGAAGAGAAAAGAAGGTCTGAGGAGAATTCTTTGGAGAAATTTATGATAGACCACCGTTTTTTGTTGTTGTTTTTTCCACCCAAAGGGTAGGGATGCAATGTCAGTTTCAACTTCCTTTGCTTGAAGTCCAAAGACAATGGGCTTCAAAGTGATCATCACAGGGACTCACACATGGTCCCTGCAGTGGAACACAAAAAACATGTCTCTAACTTCTGTCCAGGAAATCCTGAGGGGAAGAGAAGCCAGCAGGCTGCTTTGGCAGTAAGACACAGTAAAAGCTGAGTCTATGTTGGGAAGAAATTGTGCTCCTCTCTGATAACAGGTGAAACGTCTGTAAAACTCAGAATCAGGTGTAGAACCAATGGCGGTGTGGTTGATACAATCTAAGGTGACCGCCAATGAGTCACAGCCCTGTACAATCCCTCTCAGAATGTGGGGACAACCTGTGTCTTGCTTTTAGCTGAAAGCATATGGCGAAGTATGTCACTACCTTGATTAGGTAAAGATGGTGGGATAGTGACTCTTGTCATTATATGACTCCCTCTTTGTAAGCTGGAGAAAGAGACTGTCCTTCTCTCTTTGAAAGAGTGGCTGCCTTGCTGTCAAAGGGCCTATGGTAGGGACACATGATAAAGAACTGCAAGTGGCTTCTTGGAGCTGAGAATAGCCCCTGGCTGATGGCCAGCAAGTAAACAGGGATCACCATTCTAGAACCACTCAGAACTGAATTCTGCCAACATTCACATTAGCCCATCGGACACCTTGACCACAGCTTTGTGAGACCCTGAACAGAGGACCCCACTGAGATAATAAATGTGTGCTAAGCCACTAAGTTTCTGGTAATTTTTTTTTTAAGCATCAATAGAAAGCTAACATGATCAGAATGCTGTTCTGAGGTGATACAGAAAGGATCCTGTCCAAAGCACAGGAGGGCTGTGGGGTAATCATCTAAAACCAGAAGTTCAATAAAGATTCCGAGTGTCCTGCCACAGGACAACATGCACTGCCCGTCAGGGCAGAGGGACCTGATGACAGGATCTCCAGGTCAGGGCAGGAGAGGTGAACTGCCTGACAAAGTCTAGAGAGCACAAAGCCACCAACGGCCATTCATTCCCTAACCCAGTAGTGTGTTAGTAAAACAGCTATCCAGAGGGGGGAAATTCTGATTTATATAGTATTTGCCAATGTCTGTCATATAGATATGCCTACCATAACTGACTTTAAGCTACCATCAGTTTAACAACCAGGTGATTATTTTCCGGATATTTAACAATTGGCTCTTGGGAGCTAGTGTTGTAGCCCACACTGCTGCCCCTACTTCCTCCACCCCCTCCCTTCCACTCTGGATGGCTCAGCCAGCCAAAGGATAGGGGAGTAAGGGGAGAGAGCAGAAGCCTGACATCAACAACAGGTCTCCAGTGGGGAGGGGGTGAGAAGAGACTTAACCCTGAAGGGAGATTGAAGTGTTGGTTAATACCTCCTACTGGACTGTTAGAGAGTTGAGATGCCATGTTCGTGACTTCAGAAAATGAAGAATTGCCTATTATACAGGAGTGGGTGAAAGGTCATGGATCAACCCAGATTTTCATGCACAGACTCACATGCACATGCTAACCCCCCCCCACATATACACGCACATGAACACTCTTATAATATGCTAACAAAATAGATTTTCTCTGTAGGTTAACTATTCACAATAGTGATACAAATACAGTGCTATCATTTTGTGCTTTTTTGCTATTTCTTAATAGTCTCCTCTTTTCTCCAAATGAATGGGGTTTCTCATAAATTCCAAAGCTCCAAATATACAAATGAATGATTAAATGAAAAGTCAATTTCCTAACATGCTTCTCAGTTTGAAAGTGCTGCCACTGTGTCAGGAAGCCAGTCCCCTGCCCAACACTGCTTCCCTAGTTAAGGCTTGCAGGAAGGCAAGCTGCTCCAAGGCATCTCAGGAGACACCAGGGGAAAAAACACATCAGATTTCAAAGGCAGTGAGAACCGAGTGGCTTTGCACCGCTAAACAGACCTGACAGCTAAATGAGAAGAAACATGGGACTAAGCATGACTATTTGCTTCAGGAAACTCACAGGATGCAGAAGAGGAAAGACATTTAAACTTTGGGTGGAGCTGGACCTCTGGAGTCAAGATGAGTCTGTACTATTTCCCCTGGATTTCCACTCCTAAATTCTCTGGTGAGTTATTTGGGAGCAGTTTGTGCAGTTGCCATGGGTTACCCCCCTTTTAGAACATTCGCCAAGGGAATGAAGCCCTGAAATTTGCCTCCATGTATGCCGAGCTCTGGAAGAATATCAATGTGAGTCATACATCAAACAGCTGGACATGAGCTGCACATGGTAGCTGCTCTTTGTACACATTATTATGGCACTTCTCAAACTGAACCCCTGCCTCCATTGATTCCATTCGAGTGAAACTCTGGCAAATAAACAATGATTAATGGAAGGAGCTCAAAAGTAATAAGTTTCATTAATATATGTATATCTTCATAGAATTTTGGACTATCCTTGCTTTTAGCTGCTGACCTTAATACTCACTTCACTAAGAAAACAGAAGCAATTAGAAGAATATCTCCACAGGTTTCTACCAAAATATCTACCGATATTCTCTGTGTTCTCACCTCCTCCACAGATGAAATTTCCGTTCTCCTAAGCATCAGCCCTTCTCTCTGTTTGCTGGATCCCAACCTTCCTGCCTGACCAAGGATGTCAGTCCACCAATTCTTTTCTCTATCTCCTCAACCATTAATTTTTCACTAACAGTTGAATCATTTCTATCAGGATGCAAACATGCTATCATTTGTCCCATCTTAAATAGAAAAAATTGCTTGTTTTGACCCCACTTATCCTACCAACTCCCTTCCTTTGCTCTCCTGTGCAGCACATTTTCTGTCTGTCTCTACTTCCTTTCCTCATTGTATCTTGGATCTACTCAATCAAGCTTTTGCCCTCACCTCTCCACTGAGAATTTTTGACAAAGTTATCAGTAGTTTCCAAGTTACCAAATGCAATGGTCAGTCCTACTTATCTGTCAGCTCAGCATATGACAGGGTTGATTGCTCGCTCCTCCTCACGTGGTTTCCAGGATGTAACACTTCCAGTTGTCTTTCTCCCTCACTGGTCACTCCTTCCCAGTTTCCCTGATTGGTTCTTCTACTTTTCCCTGAAGACTTAGAATTGGAGAGTCCCAAGCTCAGTCCTTGAACTCTTCCCTTCTCCATCTACCCTCACTCCCTTAGTGGTCTCATTAAGTCCCAGGATGCCCTCATTTATATGTTGATGACTCCCAAGTGCAGATCTCCAATGCAAACCTCTCTCACAAATGCTA
>NW_005871059.1:1337138-1438647 GCF_000147115.1 Myotis lucifugus | reverse complement strand
GGCCCCTGGATCCAGCTATGCCTGAAGCCATTGCCTCTGGTTTATAAATCATATAAATCCATAAACTCCTCTTTATGATGAAGTTGGTTTGAGTTGTTTTCCTATCACTTGAAACTCAAATAGTATCCACCTGCATGTTCCTATCCCAATTTTCAGGGTCTACTACTTCCCAATCAATGCCATAACTTCAACATTAGATGATCCTGAGTGGGTTTCGATTCAATTTATCGCTTCTGGTTAGCATACTGACTATGTCACATAGGTTTCTTGTCATTAATTGTTGCCTAGTTTGTTTGATTTGGTTTGATCTCCTCGTTCAACCAAGATATCCTGGTTAAATCCTTGTTTGAAAGAGTTATTTTAAATTTCTAAATGAATATATATTTTTAAAACTATTCTATCCTTGTAAATGTCAGCTTTTGTTGTACTGTTGTGAGATAATATGTTCTGATGGTTTCTTATTTCTTTCTTAACTGTATTAAGATTTTATGTGTAGTCTCATATCTGGACAATATTTGTAACTGTTTCCTGCATGTTTGGAAAGCAAATGCATTCTCTACTTTTTGAGCTGGTTAATATGTTAATTTGGTTTAGCAAATTTCCTCTAGACTTCCATATTTTGTGTTGACTTGATTTGTCAATTTCTGACAAAAGTACAATAAGGCTTATACTTAAAAATCTGTAAAAAATAAAACAAAATAGAATATCAGTGATAACTCCCATTTCATACAGAGAGAAAACCCAAGTCCTTATCATGCCTACAATGCACCCACTGCCTCATCACCCCTCTCTCTTTTTCTCCTACACTTATCCTTCTCCCCACTCAACACTTACTCAATTTCTTCCAGAAGTCTCCTTGCTGTTCCCCAAGCATGACCTTTACTCTGTTTCCTCTGCTTAGAATGCTCTTCCTTAGGAGCCACATGGCTAATTCCCTCATCTCCTTCAAATCTCTGATCAAATCTCACCTCTTCACTAAGGCTACCCTCTCACCTTATTTAATATACAATTGTTCCCCACTCCTAATTGGCTGTTTCAACCCTGCTCTATTTTTTTCTATTTTTCATAACATTTATATCACCATCTAACACCCGATTTAATTTGTTTATTCGTTCTTTTCCATCTTCTCTACTTAAAAGAAAACTCTGTGAGAGACAAATGTTTGTCTGTTTTATAGACTAATAATAGGTGCATTCCAAAATCCTAGAACTGTGCCTGGCTTTGTAAACATTAATGATTTAAAAACTATTTTTTAGACCAAGGCTTTGATTTTGGTCATCCTTTCTGGGAATGTTCATTGCATTCTAAGACTTTTCTCAACTCTCTTTGGAAAAAAATGAGCTCTACATTTTCAATAGGTCTTGTTATAATATCATGTCACAATGCATAAATGTTTCAGTTCTGTGATTGAAAAGTGCAATGTGGTTAATATAAAAGTATGCATTGCTTCTCAAAAGATTACCCATGGTCTGTGCTCCTTCATTCTTTTTGGCTAACTGTCCTCATTGAGAATTCCCAGGAAAATGTACATACATTTTTTTTTCAATTTCAGAGAATCCAGGGAACCCTTGACACCTCTTCATGAATCTCTACATATTCATGGACCTCAATGAGAAATATCATCACACATATCCTCACAGAGACAGGTACATACACTTAGGATTTAATTTACACAATCTCTCTGATTTCTATCTTTTTCCAATATTTTTTTAGCAGTACATTTTTCTTTTTTTTAATTTTCTGCCACATGTGACCAACTTGGTTTGGGTTTGGTCTGTTTAATAAAATAACTTTAGAGTGCTTCAGTTTACAAGAAGCTTGCACGTACAGGACGACTGTATGAAAATACTGCTTGAACTGTGTATCACGTATAAATTTTCACTTCAAAGCAAATGGAATGCAAGATGAAGATGTGGAAAGAATTCCCTCATCCATAAATATTTCATAAGCTTTGGGGCTCATGGTTGTCAAGTGGCAAACTTACAATATTCTGTATTTATAAATAAAAAACACAGGTTTCATGCAATTTGTGTGAAAAGCTACTTAACCTAACAATTATATTCCTTATGCTACTGGCTATGGTCCCTGAGCAATTGTTTATTATAAAGACTTAGAAGTCTGTACAGGGAAGTGTCATAGGCACTCTGTTTGATAACAAGTGATTTCATAACACTTGGAGTGTAGGAGACACTCCTGCACCACAATTATGCAGCTTCCCTGACTCAACAATAGGGCCATTGCATCAGAATCTCCCAGGTGGGGCCCAGGCATGTAGACTGATAAACCTCCAGATGCGTTTTTCAAGATAAGTTGATAAGCACTACACAGGCAGTGGGAAGCCTTGCTTTTGTTCCCCTCTTTTTTAGCTTTTATTTTGGAATGATATTTGATTTATAGGAAAGTTGTTAAAATAGCACAGATTCCCATATGCCTTGCACCCAGCTTCCCCTAATCTTAACACTTTACACATCCCTGAATGCTTGTCAAAACTAAGAAATTAACATTGGCACATTGCCATTATTCAAACTACTAACTTCATTCTGATTCCACCAGTCTTTCCAGAAATGTCCTTTTTCTGCTCCTGGATCCAATCCTGGGGACCACGTTGTGTTTAGTCGTTACATCTCCTTAGTCTCCTCTAACCTGTGAAAGTTTCTTAGTCTCTCAAATTTTTATGACCTTGACACTTTTGAGGAATACTGGTCAGATATGTTGCAGAACATCCCTCAATTTCAGTTTGTCTGATGTTTTCTCATAATTCAGAGAAAGAATACCCCAGAAGTGACATGCCCCACTCATTGCACCATATGGGGACATAATGTCAAAATCACTTATTGCTGGTGATGTCAACCTTGTTAATGTGGTTAAAGTGCCATCTGCTAAGTTTCTCCACTCTGCAGGGACAATCTCTCATCTAATGACAATTTGACTAGGTCTAGCCTACACTGAAGGTGAGGACAATTAAGCTGATTTCCTGGAGAGGGAAGTAGTTATCTACATCTATTATTAGGAATTCTTGTCCAAGAAAGATTTGCTTCTTCTTCTTTATTTTTATTTATTTTTTGTTTATTCAATCAGTTATTTATACTAGTATGAAACTAGGGATTTATTTTTAATTTTTAGAATTATAATACAACTTTGTTTTTTTCTCAAATTCAACCAACTGAGCCAGTTGAATCAGCGAAGAAGACCAACATGGGGAAAAGTGGTCCAAAAAAAAAAAAAAAAAAGCCAAATGGGAGTGGTGTCTAGAAAGGAAAAAGTGTAGAGAGCTCAGAGAATGGAGTGGTCAACTCTGTCAGTGCCACAGCCACAAATGAGGGGGAGGTGTCTAAGGAGTGAAAGAGGCAAGAATGTTGAAGTGACATGTCAACTCACCTTCCAACAATGTGAAGGGGGGAAAACGTGAAAACGTAGTGTGGTATTTTGAAGAGAAGTTACATTGCATGAGAGGTACTGTCTCTTTCTTTCTCTCCTTATTAGGATAGCAAGACTGAAGGCCCAAAGGCAAGACAGAAGGTTACTGAAATATGACTGGGCCAGTTACCTTTATAGCCCACAGGCCTAGTGAGGAACTATTGTGAAATGTGAAGAAAATGGAAGTTTTTAGTGTGGGTCAAGTGAGGGCAGAGCTGACAGAAAATACTGTGAGCCTTCACAATTTACACATGGAGAATGCAAGAAGAAATAATAAAGAAGGTCATTTCTTTAAAATGGTGTTTGAGGGAACTATTGTTATACATCATTAGAGCAAGAGTTAAAAATCCTGGGATTATTTAAAACACACACACACACAATTACACAACTTTGTGCTGTTTACCCATGATATGTTTTCTTAACTCAGTCAATCTATAAAGCCCAAGTGGTTCAAGAACAATAAATAATATATTGTGTTTCCTGTAGTTTCAGATATGTAAGAACCTTGAGTATGGATAGAACTCCAGTTAACCACTATAATACTGTGAGAAACCTCTTAACCTCAAAAGAAAAATCTACATTTCATTCCTCACGTGGGAGTAAATGTTTTAGATTCATCAAAACAACTTCAACTTTATTTATGCTACATTTCATAGAGGAATGTATTAAAAACATAAATAACACTGAACTGAAATATAATGGTTTATTTATTGAGTCACTCTTTAAAAAATAATGTTAGTCACAAGAAGTTAACTATTTCCTTTTGGATTACAAGCTGGTATTTCTTTTCATGTGAACAGATGCATTTATTTACAGTTAAACATTTTAAATTTTTTTTTAATTAAAAAGAAAACACTGGTTTAAATCCAACTTTGAATGCATACATAAATTCTACTCTATACTCTGTACTTAGTATACTACTATACTATACCATACATATTATACTCTACTCTGTGCCTATTACAATGTAAATATATCCTGCAGAAGAGCCTTCACGGTGAAGAGTGACAGAGTCTTGAGTCACAACCGAAGTTCTGTTGCCAAGTGACAAATCACTTGCCCTCTCTGGATTTTGTCGGAGGACATTTTGCACATTCTTTGATTACTCTCCTACATTAAACATGTGTAAATACGTTTTCATCTCTGGAAAGCAGAGAGATAGAATCTTTTGATGAGTAGTCAAAGAAAAAAGAAATGTATGGACTTACTGAAGATAACGAACAAAGACATCAAAAGAACCGGCATGAAGATAGAAACTCTCACTTCACACCAACCAGCATAGTACAGCGGCCAACAGCACAGTCCTTGGATTCCGGAGCACCTGGGCTCAAATCCAGTCTTTGTCACTTACTAGCTGGACCCCTGGGGCATTATGTAACATCAGTATCCCCATCCTAAAAATGGGCTGACAATGGACCTTACTGCCTAGCACTGATGTAAGGATTGAAGGAGTTAATATAAGAAAGATGCTTAAAACATTGCCCAATACATGTAAAGTCTCAAGAAATGTAGCTGTTCATGTTATTTGCATTTTTTCATATTTAACCTTCAAGGGTTTGAATTTCTTAAGTCAAACCTGGTGTCGAACTAATGTTCAAAAAGCCACACAACCTGGGCTAGATCCAGATTTTAAGTGGCCTGAAGATTATACAATTTGGGAGACCTTTGTAAGAAACTAGAACACAGAACACAATTATGAATTGTACATGCAGCAGAGCCCCTGTTAGGAGCCAGGCATTTGAGGAGCCTGAAGTCTAAACATCATTAGCATCTTCATATATCCCTCCGCTGCCCTCCATGGTCACATTATAGAATACAGCACGTTGCTATGCTTGGAAACTCTCCGTACTCTTGTAAAACAGAACAATGTAAGAATTCTAAAAATCAACCACAACATAGCCCTGACTCCACTGTGAGGTTCTTAGATCCCCTACAGCTCAAGGCGCAGAGACTCACAGAATGCTTGGCGCTGGAAGAGGCCGCCTGGATGTTTGTACGGTTAAAGCATGCTGTACGTGCAGGCCAGAGGCTAGCTCTGGAATTGCTGGGGCCTGAGAACCGGGAGGAGTTGTGAGGCGGCCAGGGAGCCGGCCCCAAGCAGCTGCGTGTGGTGCGTGTGTTTAGAGCCAGCATTCTCAGACAGTTTTCTGGGAGGGCTCAAGTTACAGAACGCCTGAGTGAAGTTAGCTGTTACTAATTCCACAAGAACAGAGCTGAGAAGGAGGAAAAAGGGAGAAGGATAAAGGAGAGAGAAAGCAAAAGATATTTCCTGTCTTTCCTTTTGAAAGGCAGTGAGGCATGTTCCCTCATGGCTTCCCTGTGACAGGACAAGACTCCCATGAGGATGCCACCAGCTAGCAATGAATGGAGAGCCAGGCTGTTGGAGAACAGGAGCATATGGAAGCAAACAACCTGGGAGAAACTTCTTTTTTATTTTTTCCCCCTTAGTTTTCCTTGCAAGCCATCCCTAACCCTTGCAGTTGTCATTATTTATCTACACTAAGCAAGCTTAATAGTGAATATACTGATTGAGTTTCCTTTCCTTTGGGGGAAGGCGGGCAGTCAAGAAGGGGGTGGTCTTGTGGAAGAAGAAAAGAGGAACATTGCAATTATCTTTATAGCTCATCTGAAAACTTTTTCTCTGTTGAAGAGGCAGCATAGGTCAGCGATTAACATGGCCTGGCTCCACTACTTTTCAGCTGCATCCTGAACAATGGGTAAACCTTTCTTAACCTTAGTTTCCTTGTAAGTGAAATGAGGAAGAACATGGCATCTGCTCATGGGAGTGCTGGAATGGGAAGATTGAATGAGACAAGACAAACCAAGCTGTTTGCAAGGCACCTAGCATCTACTCAGTGCTCTAAAGTGTAGCTATTATTATGATGACTATCATGCATGATGATATTTTCTTATTCCACTATATCAATTACTTCATGGGCCAAAGGAAATATGCTCTAAAGTTTTCTTGAAGGTCACAAATACTAAACCTCTTCTTCTTTTTCTTTATTGTGGGCTTTTCCCCCTCAAACTGTAGACTTGTTCTTTTAATTTTTTAATGTGAGAAGTCACCAGCTAAAGGTCCCCAAGTTGACATTTCTATAGAATACTGGCTATTGCTGACTTTTTAAAAGAAATATGCTTTAGATAAGAACATAATGTTTGGAAACTTGTCATTAACATCTTATTAAAACAGTACTATATGTTGAAATTTCAGTCTTCCCAAAAGCTTTTCTTGGAAAGACATCCAGACCAGTTGCAGAAGAAAGCCTGGCCCTTGGCCCTGGGGAGATTATAATTTAATAGCACAACTGACTGTACACAGAATCATATAAATAAATGTGACAGAAGCACATGAATGGATATTTATACGTGGCTGAGCACAGCTGCATAGGTTTACACAGGTGCTAAATAATATATTGAGAAGGAAAAATTAAGAAAGTGGTGGTTGTTACAGTGCTTGGCAACTAGAATACAGAGCAATATAAGTTTGAAATTGCATAGAACTACACACACATGGTCTTCATGGTTGCCAAATAGAATACGTTGAGCTTAAGGAAGCTCAGAGTGTAGTGAAGAAAAACAGAATTCCAAGTTATGGGAAGAGCAGGTATAATGGATTAGAAATGAGTGGAGTTGAAGTGTTCTGTTGACAATTATCTGTGACTAACACCTGAGCACTTTCAATTGCCAGTACTAGGGCTTTACAGGAATCATCTCATTTAGCTTTCATAATAACCCGAAAGGTTGTGTCCTTGTTATTCACATTTTACAGATGAGGAAACTGATGCTTAGAGAAATTTATTTGACCAAATGTGGGTCTAAGAGTCAGCAAGTGCCTCTACTGGGACTTGAACTCAGGTCTGTCTGATTCCAAAGGTCCCTCTTAACCTATTTTTTCTACTTCTTGCTGAAAACATAAGAGAGGTAAAGGGACCATTTTAAAAACAGACAGTGGGATGAAAAACTGGGAAAGAGGAGCCTTGGATAAGGAGAAGCCAGCAAGAGGGGCACCAAAGTCACACATCCATCTTCCATCCAAAGCATCACTAACACAGTCTTCCTTTATTATTAAGCAAGTTGCATTTACCTGAAAACTTCATCTCCCTAGCAAACACTGCAGCATCACAACACCACACAGTAAAAAGCAGGCCATCTCAAATATGCATGTAGATAACCAGAGAGAGGACTGGTTTCCACCTGGTGACCTGGCTAATTGGTAACTAAACTAGAAAAACATCTGCTGCCTAATAACTACTCTACCAGGCAACCACCTGTCGAGTTCCCTATACAGCATTCTCTGTAAACCTACCTATTCGGATGAGTGGAGTCTCTGGGGAAGGATGGGCCTGGATTCAATAGAGTCCAGGCTTGAATGCCTATTGGCTTTGTGACCCTAGTCAAGCTTTGTAAGTGCTCTAGCCAATATCTCTAGCATAAGCATAACAATCCTATCCTATCGTTATGGAATGGATTAACTGAGATGATACATGTGAAACACTTAGTACAATGCTTAGCGCAATGCCCATAATAAGTGTTCAATCATATTAGCTGTTGTTATTAAAGAGATGATATGACAAGTAAAGCTCTTTATAAGCTCTTCAAAGCATTTTTCTCTTTGCTACTGAAATCAGCAATGTTATTCTTATGTTGGGGATATAAAATTCTGCCATTTAGTGTCTTTGTATTAGGCAAGCACAGTTTGCCATGGGTGGCACCACTTGGTGGGATAAAGATCCAGTTAAGTACATACAGTACGTTGGAACTCCAGCAATCAAATCCTACAGTTTCAATTATTGTGGGGAAAGGGGGGACACCACTGCCAATTTGGGCATTTTCTCTCAGGCTTTTTGTTTCCCTCTGGCTTCCTCTGATGCTCACCCAGAAATAACTGCAACCAGGGACTGCAGTGCAGTTTAATGTTGGGGTGCTGTTGAGTCAAAATGATGTGGGGGGTGCAGGGGAGTCTAATCTATGCAGCTGCTCATCATTACTCAGATAAACTACAGAAGCCTCTCAATTAACCTTCTTGTGTCATAAAGCCAATCAGGACATGAAAACAAGAATTTCTCATTTACTGAAATGATATTTAGCTTGTAATTGCTGTCTGGGAATGTTGAACCAAGTAGAAACCATTAAGAAAATTGCCCTCCTCCCCACAGATTTAAGCTTGGTGATTATTTAAAACACACACACACACACACACACACACACACACACACACCATGAATGTCATTTGGTAGCCTTCAGAGGAAGAAAACACAGTAAATAAAATGCAGCATTTACATAAATAAGGAACCTATCACACATCACCATAAAAACTTTATAAGGCTAGTCAAATGATAGCATTTTTTGAGATCTTACTGTGTACATGTCACTGTGTTAGGCTGGATGGACAATATAATATTAAGGGTGAAAAGATTAACCCTCATTAATGTTGCATCTAGAAGGCCCTGAAATATTTATTGGAATGAATTGAGTTTAACTGCATATTGAATTGCATTAGGACAATTATGAGACACTGTTATTATATTTAAATCTCTAATCTAGCTAAGGAATCAAAATATAAATGCATGAAATTTTAAATAATACAACTAATGAATAATAATATAAACTATCATTTTTAAAAATTTGAAATAATAGTAGACCCACCGGAAGTTGCAAAAATAGTACATGGAATTCCATGAGCCCTTTACACAGCTTCCACGGTGCCATCTGATATGGTTGTAGTACAATATCATATTCAGTTTTCACCACTTTTTACCTGCCACTCATTTGAGTGTGTGTGTGTGTGTGTGTGTGTGTGTGTGTGTGTGTATGTAGTTCTATACAAGTTAATAATAGGTACAGATGTGTGTAATCATCACAAAGAAAATCCTTCAGGCTACTTTGTAATCATACCCACTCCATTCCTGCCCTCTGGCAACTACTAATCTGTTCTCCATTTCTATTGTTTCTTAATTTCAATAACATTATACATATAGAATCACATAGTATGTAACCTGAAAAGATTGACTTATTTACTAAGCGTAATGCCCTTGAGACCCATCCAAATTGTTGCTTGTGTCAACAGTTTATTCTTTTTTATTGCTGAGTACCATTCCTTAGAATGCACATACCAATATCTGTTTAACCATTTTCCCATTAAAGGACACTTGGTTTGTTTCCAATGTGGGGCTATTATAATTGAAGCTGCTGTGAGCACTCATGTCTATGGGATTTTGTCAGTTTCCATTCCCATTTCTCTGTGTTAAGTGCCCAGGGGCACAAATACTAGGTTGCATGGTGGGTGCGTGGTTTATAAGAAACTGCCATACATTCCTGTCATCTATGCAGGAGAGACCCAGTTGCTCTGTGTGCTCTCCAGTGTTTAAGTTTACTGCTAGTTTTTGTTTTAGCCCTTCTGGCAGGGGTGTGGTGATATTTCATTGTGGTTTTTAATTTGCTCTCCCTCAATACACAATTCCAATTTAAGAGATGTTGCAAAAGAGTCCATTGATTTCCAAATTATATGGACACATTTTCTCTTGCATTTTGGTAGCTCTCAGTATTGACTTTATGTAGAATCACCTTGGAAGCTTTAAAACCATCTGAAAGCCCAGACCATACCTCAGACCAATTAAATCCAAATCTCTTAGGGTAGACCCAGGTATCATTACTTACTTGTTAATATGCACCCAATGTTGAGAACCAATGTGGAATCTAATTACTACATGGACACCAGAAATCGAATCATACTTTGCCGGCTCCACACAACCTGTACTGCAGATAAAGCCCCATCTCATCCTCAGGCTCCTCTAGATCTTATTCCCTGCCTGTCCCTCGAGCCTCATCAACCTCCATTTTCTGTCCCCCATTTTAAGTTCTGGTGGTAACGAAGTATCTGTAGCTTGTCGCATATATCATTACATTTTATACAAAATTTCTGCAATTAGAACCTGAGATGTGTGTTTTTTAGCAAGTACTCCAAGTGATACACAATATCTGAAAGATACTATATTGCCACAAATTACAAAGTGAGTTATTTGTTCATTCCTCTATTTTTCATTTATTTACTCATCAAACAAATATTGAGTACTTCATATCAACCAGACACTGGAGAGAATAGCTTCTGGTCAGTCAGTGGTGGAAGGTCCTGGCAGACAAGTAAAGATGTGACCAGTGGTGAATTCGGACAGGGGTTCAGAGAGCTCACAGGACTGGCACTCCACCCAGTTACAGAGTCAGTAGCTGTAGCTTGAGGGTTGAAGGGTAGGTAGGAATTAGCCAGGCAAAGAGAAGCAGAGGAAAGGATAGGGTTTTTCTACAAGAAAAGAGCATGCTTAAAGGCTAATAATCAAATGACATGTCTTGTTCAGAAAATTTTTAAGACCTTTGGTATGACTGGAGCAGGAAGGGAAAGGAATAAAGATTAACATTGAATATTCAAATGCTGTAATTATATTACTTCTCTAATAAGGAAAGATCAATACATAAGAATCAATGGCTGTGAATGGGTTAAGTTGCTGTTCTAAAACAAACAGGAAATACTAAGTGCAGCTTGAAGGGTTTTTGAAGATTCCATTGGAAATAGTCCTCACTTCATTAAACTCTATTAACAGTATTTTTAAAGCTTCTGACCCTGCCCTGGGATGGTTGGCCTCAATGTCAGGGTCAAGAGATTTGCTTCAGGCACTTACTTCAGACCCTAACTTTTATGGGAACTAAGTACTCTCTCTTAATCCAAGTGTTCATCTCTGCCCCTAAATGACACCAACACTTCACTTTTCAAATACATGTTGGCTGTGCGGCCGAGCATCCCCAGCAGATGTCATGCTGCTGCCTGCAGACTCAGAGAAGCTGCCCTCCCAGCACTGGGTGTATATTGGGGAGGGCATAGTGGGGATTAAAACATAAGATTCAAATCAAATCTCTTTAAATGGCTAAAATTACCACAACACTGGATGGGACCAAAAGGAGATAAATTCTTCCAATGAATTGCTTTAAAATGTATCAAGAAAACTAAAGAGGCAAATAAAATAAAATTTCATTTTCAAAGTATAATTTTTTTTAACAGGCAAGTCCCATCTCACTGGGGAGCTTCATTGTTTCAATATGAGTTTAAGTTCACTTCAGGATATTTTAACTTTATTCATGTTTTGGCAAAATTTATGAGCTACAGATCATTTCCTGAAAATAAGATATTCTGACAGTCGCTGCCAACACTGAGGTAAATTTCACTTTATCAAGCAAAATTGACCAGGCTTACAATTTTTAAAAAAATTATTTCAGATGCTCTGAAGGGACTTTTCTCCTTCCTCTGGATCTCTGGGAAAAATAAAACCATATTTTCCACTTATGGGAACAATTCTGCAGCAGGAGACCCTGACCTGGATGTCACCACTGACCAGCTACAGATTAGGACTTGCCAATACCATCACCATTGTGGACATAAGAAACGTCCAAACCTATAAGAATTTTTATGGATTATTTGAGCCAAACTGATGATAATTGCTGGAAAACAAAATCTCAAGGTACTGAAAAAATGCTCCAGAGAATGAATGGGAGTTTTGCACCTTATTTTGTATATTATAATCAAAGGATGAGGTGTAAGGAGGGTTACATGAAAGCCATTGTTGATAGATTAGAGAGGCAGGAGAAAGCAAAGGATAGGGAGGAGGGTTGAATCTCTGAGACTGAAAAGAAGGAAAATGAAGCCATGAATGCTTCTCTTACATTGGTGGGTACAGGACAGTTAACAATGAACACAAACACCAATAACAATAAGGGGTTTTGTGGTCTCTGCTCCGGTGCAGTGATTGTGCCTTGAGGGGTCTGGAAAAAGGAAACTACCCTGACATTCCAAAGGTATGTTATCATAGATGCAAAAAGGCAGTAGAAAGGCTCAGTTACAGCAAAGATTGACCTTTGTCAAGAAAGATTCCGGCCTAGGACGTCACTACTTGCCTTGACTCACTTTCAGCTAGAAAGTTTTAATTTCAGACCATCCTGTGGTTACTTTAGGTCTCTGAGTTTGTAAGGCCCACCATGCAGGCCTCCCCTGAGCTTGCCAGGTGCAGTATGTGGCCCCTTTTGGTCCACACAACAAAGTTTTAATGAAGCACCTTTCTGGACATGAGGTCATGTAGACAGCATAGCAATGGTGCAGATATTGTAATGAATTTGAGGGTATTTCAGAGGCTCACAGAGCAGGACATCTGAAATCAGGGCTATCTTAGAAAATCTAGGGCATCCGGTCACTGCTGCTGCCCTGGATTGATTTACAATCTAAACCATGTTGACATGGGTAAAGATGAGGTGAAATGAATATTAATCCTTGAACATAAAGTAAGAATGGTTAAGAATTTATATTCTCAACCAATTATCTTTTTTCCCATAATTTGCAAATCCTTTGAGGGCTCAGAACTCTGATGGAAGGGGACATCAAAAAGGCCTCACTGGCCAGCCTCTCACGCTCCTCATCTTTGCCACATTATGTAACAAAATGAAAAACAAAATTCTCTCTTAACCAGAATTGAACCATGGAAGGGTGTGTGTGTGTGTGTGTGTGTGTGTGTGTGTGTGTGTGTGTGTGTGTTGGGAGAGGCCAGAGCTTGAATATAATACTAAGGAGATTCTACCATGTCCTTATCACATATTTTAAGCCAATATTTATTCCATTCTTGACTGCGCTTTTTGAAAGTGAACTCTCTGAGAGGCCAGCCCTAGTACTTCCTGGGGACAGTCTGAGAGTAGGAGGGTCTTTGTCTCCTGATATTAGTCCATGTTCTCCCAATTTTGGCCCTTTGGTTAATGGGGCATTCAATATGAAAATAAATAAAAATAACACTGCCAACCTTGAGGCATTGGCCTTCCCCAAACGACTACATTTTCTCTCTTCCCCACCCATCTCAAAAATTAAGTAAAACAGTCAGAGGAGCAGCAAATATCAAACTACCTTTTCCCTCCCTTCCTCCCTCCCTTCCCTCACCCTCAACAGTTCTTGAATCTTCCTCCTCTGCCCTAAAAGTGTCTTGTTTTTTCCCCCTTGCTGTACTCTGACAGCCAAAAATATTGAATGTGATTTGAAGAAATAACATTATATTATGGAAACATTCTTCTATTAAGACAGCTGACAACATATGCTAGTGCATATACTCATTCGTTAGATTGCTATGCCATTTTTAGGGCAGAGAGAGGGTTTGGATGCAGTCTTCATGCTATTTTTCAAATTGTGTGTGCTGTGGGGAAAAGGCAAAGCTTGCCATTTTCCACTTTTGCAAGTTTATGAGGATTAGGGAGTATTTTCTCCACCCCATGATTTAATATGACTAAAAATTGTCTTTTAACTCCTAACAAGATTTTAATATAATAAAGCCCTAATAATCTCTGAAAAGCAAAACATAGCTTATTAATAGGATTCCTTTCAGGGAATGGCATAGGTACCTTGCCAAGGTCTGGCTCAGCAAAGATGGGAAAGTTTACTCATCAATGTGGCCAGTTCAAGTCTTTAAGTTCCATGTCTTTCTGCAAGTGTGAGCTTTCTTTCAAGCTCTCAAATGAACTCCTGGCATGTGTATAAGCTGGCTGTTTTTCCCTGCCCTTCCCTCCCTTTCTCTTTTATAACCCTAACTCCTCTCTTCCACAAGATCTAAGCTGCAGGATGGTGAAAGGAAATGATTTCATCTGGGTGGAGAGGGAAAAGATATAACGTTAGTCCCAAATCATGGAAGTCAAATGTGCTGTACAAGACGAGCAGCTGCTGGGCCAAGGCTGTCTCTGTAAGTGGTAGGGCCTTGTTGTTGCAGCCTCTCCAAGGGATGGAGCAGCACAGTGTGACCAAGACTTCACAATTCTCTCTATTCTACGGCCCTTTCCCTTTTTATTTTAGCAGGAACATTTCTCTCCAGAGGTCTAGATTACTGCTCTGGCTGCCATCTCTCTCCTAAACTGTAGAGAGAGGTAAAAAGACATGTAATGCTCTCTGCCTTGGACTGTGCAAAGTATCTGTTGCTTAGATCTTTGCATAATGTGCTGACACTGAAAATGAATCTAGAAATATATTCCAAAAATAAGATGCTTTTAAAAACTTGGATTTGATTTGATCACAAATGAGGAAAGCACAGTCAATCCTTGGCGGGGGGGGGGTGGGAGGGGTGGACATTACAAGGCATGAGCTAATTAGACTTGTTCTTGCTCATGCCATTCTTTATCTCCAGCATGCTACACAGTGGAGTGGAACACATTGAAGTGGCCTGGGTGTCAGGGTGACAGGCGCACCCAGAATGGATGTTGCTGGGCTTCTGATACACATTAGAGGACATGGAGTCAGCTTCTGGGCTCATCAAACCAACCTTCTGGAGAGTGCAGATTGGGAATCGCTGTGAACTTACTACTTTAAATGTCAATTTTGTTCTTGTGTGTCCGTTAACCTTTTTTGGATGGAGATATTTTAATATTTGCATATCTCTGTCCTCACAAAAAGGATTTTCAGATTATTTTGTTTGTTGACCAGGGTTTTTATTATAAAAGTTCACCATATGACCTACCTCTTTTTTATGATCCTTTGGAGCTAGAAGAGGAGACAGTCTTCACAAGGAAATAAAAGAGCTGCCCAGAGGTTTAGACCTGAGATGAGCTCGTTGAATGTAGTGATTTGAGGTGACTAGGAGCCTTTCAGAAAGCATTATGACATTGTGGTGAAAACCTAAAACTTATGCAAAGGCTTAAGAATTGAAAGAGTGCAGAGGAAGTGACGACCGTGAGCACTGACTTTGTACATCAGTGATGAAGGGAATGAAGAAGATAGACTGATAACTTAAGAAATAGGAAAATAGAAGGAATATTTACATTTTTAAGATGTAAGATGGCCTAACCATTTTGTAGACAAAGGAAGTGCTTACAGATGCAAGTAAAATGGGAGATAGTTGATAAAGAGTCAAAGAGGCTGGAGGACTGAGGTGAGGAGTCTGTTTTCTATTGTTAGAAGAAAAATTGATATAGTGTTTTTAGAGAGCAATGTAACACTATCCATCAAAATTTTAAATGTGTATATCCTTCAACCCAGCAATTTCATTAATACTATTCTGCCCCACAAAAAAACTAGCGCAGGTATACAAGAATATCCATTATAATATTAGTTACTAGAGGCCCGATGCACAAAATTCTTGCAAGGCCTTGGCCCCGGCCCCCACCCGCTGCAGCTTTGTCTGGAAGCAATGATGTCCAAAAGGACATCTGGTCTAATTAGCACATTATGCCTTTATTATTATAGATAATGGAAAAATATAAAGAACCTAAGTGTCCTTCAACAAAGGAACACTTAAATGAATTATGGAAGACCTCTTCCACAGAATGCCATATAGCTATTAGAAACAATAAGCAAAATATGTATATACTGAAATGGTTTAAAACTCAAAATATTTTTCCACTGCACTGTAAGCTCTACTGGGGCAAGAACCATGTCTGTTGTCTCACCTTTGTATACCCACGCCCAACCATAGAGCTTGACCCACAGTAGGTAGGTGCTCAATAAATAGCTTTTGAATAGAATAGCTGTTGAGTTTTAAAAACATGTTGCAGAATAACATTTATAATGTGAAAAATTCATGTTTGTTTTATGTATTTATATATTTGTTATATGTATATGTATATAAAAATTCTGGAAGAATACTCAACAAATTAAAGTAGTTATCTTTGAGGAGTAAGATTGATTTTGATTAGAAATGGAGGAAGAGAAGCACATCTGCTTTTACTCTAATTACCTCTGTATTCTTAAATTTTTACATGCATTCATTTATTGCTAATTTAATTATGTCAGTAAAATATATAAAATCACTAAAGAAAATGGAAAAAGAGTGCAGTACAATGCATTAACCTAAGCAAGGTTCAAGAGCTGCTCTTTTCTAAAAGACAATAGTGAATGATGGTAAAGTTACATAAAGGCGGAAAAACTAGGAAACCCAATTGTTTGTTTCAATAAAGTAGGAGCCTGTGTCATCCATGAGAGTGAGAGCTGGGGTGACAGACTGGCATTTAAGAAAGGTAGAGAAGGTTCAGAACATGTACTCAGTTTTAGAGCCAGGGAATCAAGCCACTCACTTGACAAAAAGCTTTGCCAAAGAACAATGGTTTGTGAGTGATAGTGTCAGTCCAGTACAACAGCTTCTAAAAATATGCAAAAAGGATTCAAAACAGATGAACACGTGGATTGCTGGGCATTGCTGAGGACCCTGATAAGGAAGGACTTGTGATATAGAGTCTGCCCTACACTATGGCATTCCATGTTAATGCCACGTACCCTGTGAGCTGGAGTAGAAGAAAGGAGAAATAGGTGCCAAAAAGGCAAGCTGGTGAGGGGAGATGGTGATGAGTCCTGAGAGGCAAAAAATTTTTCCCAACAATAAATAAATAAGCAGAACAAGGGGCTGGAACTTGTCAGCTAATGAGAAAAATTCTGAGCTTAGGAAAATGGCAGCAAAATGAGAGACTGTTGCACTAATGATTGATAGTTTGGCTTTAGACTGATTGACTCAAATGAGTGGCAGGCCACTTGGTTGCTCCACTTCTTTTTTTTATTTATATTTATTTTTGAAAGTATTACAGATGTCCCCTTTTTTCCCTACTGACCCCCTCCACCCCACACTCACACACACACCCCAGGCCTTCACCACACTATTGTCTGTTCACTTTCATTCAAAGAATCATAGCTATGCTTCTTTACCTAATGTTATGATTAGGTAAGTAGAGGGAGGTGTTGCTCCAATTGTAAAGGCAGTACATACTAGCTTAATAAAGCATGAAATAACATCAGGGAATCAAAATGTCTGCTGGTCTCAGAATTGTCGGGATGAATCCTGACCTGCTACTTGGACAGGTTTAGCTACAGTATCAGACCTTCATTAAAGCAGTGGTTAATCAAGCCTAAATCTGCCGGATAACCTGCTGATAGTGTGCCTTCTGCCCAACTCGAACTGACTTCTATGATGTCCTACCATGATGTCCAGCCATGATGCAGTGAGGGAATTGCCAGGATGGGGGGTGGGGTGGGGAGACCAGAGCATATGGTATTGTCCAAGAAGGGAGCAGAAACAGCCGTTTAAGTTATTAAAAGGAGATGGAGCTAGGGAGACGGAAGGCACAGACAATGTTCTTCTGATCTATCTGAGATTGCTTTGTGTTTTAATGCTTCTGGCTTTTTGCTTCTTATTTTTAAATTTCTTTTCCTTTTTTAGTTTATCCACATGTCTGCATCACATGTAGATCAGAACGGTTGAGTTTGCCTGTGTCTTGCTTTGGCCATATGTGCTACTCAAAGCTACCACATGGTCTCAAATTCATTACTGTTTTATCGGGTTAAATAATAACATTTTTCACGAAGACTGAGTTCTACTTAGTCTATGTAATAGATTACATAAAATCTGAGTAAATAAGTAATCCACAGCCCAAATTTCATAATACTGTTCCCCCATATTCCTCAGCACCCTCCACACAAACAGATGTTCCTTGTTCTACTCAGTTCAGTCAAGTTTGTGTCTATACTTGGCATTGGGCTTATGAACGTCACATGTATTTTGTCATAGTTTGCCCTTTTGCTTTTTACTAATTGTATTTATACATTTATCACCTTTCTCAAAGAGCAAGGATAAAATGATTCACAGCTAAGAAAAAATAGGGGCTCAAGGAGATGAATGAAATTCAACTTTTGAACATTATAACTCAATAGAATATTTTTTGAATGGCCCTTCAGGTGACCCAAGGGCTGGGAGCAACTACCCTTTGTGCCAGTAGAGTCACAATTTCCTGTTGCACTGTCCTGTGACGTTTGCCTGGTCTTTTTCCATCTCCAGCACTACATGTTTTGATGGCCTATTGTTCTAGGAAGGGCCAGTGAAGGGCTGTATAATAAAGGGTTGAATCGAGGACAGGAGACATATTTCCAAATTCTTTTCCTTTTGTGGTCTCCAGTGGCATTTTTTTCTTTCTGGACCACGGTTCTGTATCTGGCAGGGTTTAAAATAATAACTCAATTTTTCTTCCCTTTGTTGCATTTGATTTGTTACATGACAAATCCACAGATTTTCCTAAGGCACCTAAAATGTAGCTTCAGGCACAAATTACCAGACCCTGTGCTTAATTACCCCAGCAGGGAAGGCCATGGAATAATCCTCTGGGTGTTGCTCTCTGAGCCATCCATCTGTTCTTGGCCATGGCCATCACAGTCAGAGTGTCTGGGGATTCTTCCTTTCCTAGAACATGAGAGCCTTGAAGCTGAATGGGACCCTCGGCTCATCTTGTCTCACGTTTCATTTTATAAAAGGAAAGTGTGAAAGCCAGAGAGCTTAAGAGACTACCTCTAGGTTATGACTAGTGAGGGGCAGCCCTGGGATAAGAACACCAGGTGTCATTTTCTCTTCCTTGTGCTCTTTCCCAGGCCCTCCATGGAGCTGACGGTCATCACTCATCAGAATAGTAGGTTAAAAATCACACTAAACCTTTCCCAAAAGCTATACATCTGTATTAAGCACAGAAATGTCATAGGGCCCATCTTCAGTAGCCAGCTGGAAGAAATGCTTATTTCAAGGTCTTTGGCACAGAATCAGTTTCACCCTGGAGAGCTCTTCTCTTAGAATACAAGCCTGAGCCATGGTAAATCCAGTTCTTAAATTGTCTATGCTCAGGTATCCTAGTTAATAAAGAAGCGAGAAAAGAAGCCCTTGTTTTTATTCAGTTGTTTAATGAATTAAATGTCTCCTTCCAAACATGCTCCTCTTTCCTCCTATCCCATAATCCATTTTTGCCATCACTATTTTTATTTTCTAATAAATAATAAATTAAGAGTAATAATAAGTGAATTATTTCTCAAAAACTGATAGCAATCTTGAATGCTGCTTTTTTGATATCCTGTGACTCAGCTATGTCTTAATTTGGGTTGTACAAGTAAAAATGTCACAGACTGCTGACTTCGCAAGCCAGGTGTAATGGAAATAAATCAATGCCTGGCTGAGAACTTGAAGATCAGCCTTCGGGCCATGGTCTACTACTTACTAATGCTGCCCTCTCTCTCAGCTTCAACTTGGATGATGCCACTCATTCCACAGAGTTGTCAGGAGAATTACTTGGGGAAGTGTAGGTGACAGCATCTACATATTCAAAAGGTTGAAAACATGACGACCAATGTAAAAAGCCAGAGTACTAAAAACTTTAGTAACTATAGAGTCTGAATTTGAGTCACTAAGAATACCAGACAGGGCATTGTCCCTTAAATTATGGTCTAGTTGCCTAGACTCACTTCGAGGTACTAATCCTACCAAGTTTTACTATGTCTGAGTCTATAAATGAAATTGAAATAGAGAACTGAGTCAGTTAAGGACATAATTCATACTAAAATCACTTTGGACTGAAAGAGCCAAGTAATTAAGGACAGAGTAGTTGGGGCCATGGATTACCTAGATGGTGCTAATGGTTAATATGGAACCTTTAATAAAGGACTTGATGTTGTCTTACGTTGACAATGAGACCATAACCATGGGATAGCCTGGGTAGCAGCCTCCATGGGAAATGTTAACAGCTATTAAATATTACATTGATATTAAAGCATCTGCAATTTTTTCATAGCTCTGAATATTAAAATGACTGAAAGAAAAGTGAAAAATACTTACTGGATTATGCTATAGGTATCAGAATTCTATTAACTTTCTATAATTATTAACTTATCTCTCTGTCTTCTTCTCCAGAATATATTAGTCATATAACAACAGCAATAATATGAAAATTAATAGTAATAACAATTGCAGCAATGAGACCCTAGCATAGGTGCTGTGTGGAGGAGGTGTGAATGCTCCATGGAAAATAGGAGTAGTTACCAAGAGCTCTCTTTAAATCCACTAGTTTTCATCAGCATCTCTAGGTCCCAGTGATGTCAGGGTTTGAATTCATCAAGAAATTCCCATAGAGAAATCTGACTTTATTTAAAGGTGAGAACCTATGTTTATGGGTTAATTTATTATTAAGAAACTACATGGATTATAATCCCAAATACCATAATTGTTTCTTTTTACATATGTATATACACATATATTCCTATTTAATAATTTAAAAGAGACCTATCCAGCCAGCGTGGCTCAGTGGTTGCACATTGACCTATGAACCAGAAGGTCACAGGTCAATTCTCGATCAGGGCACATGCCTGAGTTGTGGCCTCAGTTCCCAGTGTTGGGCGTGCAGGAGGCAGCCTATGAATTATTCTCTCTCATCATTGAAGTTTCTATCTCTCTCTCCCTTCCCCTTCCTCTCTGAAATAAATAAAAATATATTTTCAAATGTAATAAAATAAAAAGAGGCCTTAGGAGCGGTTTAATAGAAAAAAATACCTTTTTATTAAATAAAGAAAATATATATGCACTTAGCTTGAGATAAATATAATTAAAGTTAGTGTGAGACTTTTGAGAAAACAAATGAGGGCGAAATAAAGAAGAAAAGAAAACAAGACTGAGAGACAGAGGAAGAGAGAGAATGAGTAGGGGGTTATTTAGAAGTAGTCAGAGTAGACCCAGGGCCAGTAATGCATGAACTTTACTGAGGGATAAAATGTGTAATGGATAGAAGTTGTCTCATAGGACTTACTGTTGGGCAACATCTGCTGCTGGCAGAGGACCCCAACGTGCTGTGGTTTGGTAAATGTGTGACAGTATGTGTTGACTGAGAAACACAAGGAACAAACGTTGCTTTCTTTCCAGGCCTATCCTTCCCCTGCAACAGAAGGGGATGACCCTATGGAAGCTAAAATTCACTTCAGCGTCAAATTAAATATCAGTTTTACAAATTGAGGTGTCTGTGTTGCATCTGTATTGTGCCAGGGATGGGGAGTCATGTTCGGGGGACATAGTGACAGTTCATATTCTGTGTTTGTCATCTGAGGCCTAGACTGTTATTGTAACCATCTCCAGCTGGTCCCCCAGGCTCCAGTCTCCACTCCAGTGTGCCCTCCACATGGTTATCCAATGAATCCTTCCTCACTCCCCTGTGCTCCTCTCCCTCTTCTAGTAGTAAACTATAGAGTAATCAGCACCTTACCTACCTGTTCCATACTATCTCCCATTATTCACCCAAATGGACTCTGTGCAAGGCTTCGGCCAGCCCACCCTTGCCCTTGCCTGAATATGCATGTGTTTCCCCACTCAGATGCTTATGTCTATGTTGCTCCATTTGCCACATAGCCCCCTCCCTTTCACAGGTACGGTCCCTGAGCTTGGGGCTTACAGAGCCAGTGTGAGAAGAAAGGGCTTCCCACCTCCTATTGGTCTCACAGCAGGGCCTTCCAGTCCAGGCCCCACCCACACAGATGGTCCTCTCAACATGCAAACCTGAGTGCTGGGAGCTATTCACAGTAACACAATGGAGTTACAGTGACCTAGAGGGAAAGTTTAAAATGGTATGTACATTTGAATAATTTACTAAGAAAAAAATGGATGAAATATATCAAATAAACATATATAAAATGTATTTTATATATACAAAATATATAAAAATAGGTGGCACACATGTATATTGATGTAACAGAAGTCGGAAGGTATTTACACCCAAACATTTTCAGTGTTGAAAGTCAATACCCCACAGTGCGGTAACCATTATTCCCCCCTTTTTAATATCTGGAATTTCTGACTTTCCTCTAATTATACTATCTGGTACATTTTAAATTCTTTAAATACAAATATGATCATGTCATTCCTGGGCTTAAATTACTTCACTTAAAAAACAAAAGGAACAACAATTTTATGATGAGATTGATCAGAGAAGCCAGCAGGAGCGACTCTCCCCATATGGTCTCTAACTGACACTCAAGTGGCAGGACGGTAAGGTGGAAGAAGTGTCTCCTTTTCTGCTCACTCTGCTCCCCTCGGGCCAAGCTTCTCCTCTGTGAAAGGCTCTGGCTGAAGTTCAGAGTATGGACTAGCAACAGCAAGGGTGCTAGCTGAGGAGGGCACCTCCTAACAGTTGTTCTTTGCTGTACACATCGTGCCTGTAGATAATAATGCCATACACTCCAAAACCAGTTAAGAAGGCGCATCTCCTGTTAACTGTTCTTACCACAATAAAGTTATAAATTTATTTTTTAATTTTAAACAAATTGTTTCTCCTCCCATTAGGTTTAACAGGCTTTTGTTCAGGCTGTAAATATGGCTGTGAAGAGCTCCCCAGTATTCAGATTTGCATCTTGGGAGGATCTCTTGGTTGCATAGAGGCCTGGACTGCAGGGCAGCGCTGAGACCTGGAGGAGGCTGGGAAGCCCTTTCTTCTCACACAGGTTGGTCACCCGGCCCCGAAGACATTGATTGTGCACTGTGAACAGGGGCTCAGAAAATGTTTGGGAACCACATGGCTTCCTCACCCCTCCTGTGGCACCAGGTCCCTCTGCATAAGCGGTTCCTTCCTGGAGCACCCTCCTTTGCCCCCTTTTCCTGAAACTTGTCCTGACTCCCCCTAACCGAGTCCAGGTAAAGGGCTTGTTCTGTGCATTTTATGAGCAGCATGTCTGGACTCTCCCTTTGAACTCCTGTTAATTACTCTGCATTCTTTGCAGGGTCTATTTATGATCGGTCCCACCAGACTCTTAACTCTTCGAGAGTTACCATCATGATTTTCATCATTTACCCCTAGCATCCAACCTGCAATACTGAGTTCAATAAGAACTGATTAAACAAATGAATACATGGATGGAGGGATGGATGGAAAGGATGCAAGGAGAACATGCTAAAAACCAAAGGAGGCTGTGACAGTGTCACAGTCAGGAGAGGGAACATGGATAGCTACATACTATCCACATCCTGAACAAAAGCCTGGGGAAATACTGGGCAGAAGAGCAACCTTCAGGCGGTCCCATCCTCCCCCTGCACCCTTGCTGCTGCTCCCCCTCAGAGAGCCTGAGCTTCTACCAGAGTCCTTCAGAGAGAAGAAGCTCAGCCGGAGAGGAGAGGAGTGTGAGCAGAAAAGGAGACGCTGTCTTCTACCTTCCTTCCTGCCACTTGATTATCAGCTAGAGATCTCATGGCCGGGAATCGCTCCTGCTTGCTCCTCTGACCAATCTATTGTTGTCACTAACACACAACAATCCTCTGTCTAATTATGTCCAAGATTAGCACCTAAACATCCAAAATAGCAACTGACATGACTTTTTATTTATAGAAGGGCTCACGGGATGCATTAGCAACACCCTCACTAGATTCCTGGGCGCTGTGGACAGGCCCAACAACCAAGTGCTGAAGGAAATGGGCCGACTTGATATTTATCTGCTGATAACTGTACCGGGAAACTCAGAAGGGAATTCCAGAACCTTCTTTTGATAAAGCCTTCAAGCCACCAGATCTGCTGCTGCCAAAACTAAAAATAGCTTGGTCTAGCAGGAAAAGCATTGGTCTGGGTGTCAGAAGGTGTGGGGCCCTCATTTTGCATGAACTGCCTTAGTGTCCTTGTCATTTAACCTCTTAGCCTCTCTGAATAGGTGCTCTCTACGATGCATTGGGGATGATGGAGCAGACTCCTTGGGTCCTGGAGTGGGTAGGAGTCCCAAAGGAGATAATGGACATGAAAGCACTTGGTGACCGCCTGGCCTCGATCTCAGGAAAGAGAGAGGGTTGTGATAAGAAAGCAGCCACCCTGGAGACACTCCCCAGTTGTAGTTTTAGCAAGAATGAAATCCTCCCACACTCAGGCCTTTGATGGTCTGGGGGCAGCTCTTTGCTGTAAAATAGTCAGCCGTGCTCTCTCCTGACCTGCCCGCCCTATTACTCTATGGTCCGTGACTGCCTCATTCATGGTTAACACAGGGAAGGCCCACGTAGCAGCCAGAAATGCAAAAGGCTATTTTCAGCAAATGGGAGGTTACCCAAGTCACAGAATAAATAAACATGGCTATTTTTTTCTTTTTAAAAATAGTTATTCTGTTCTTTTTTAAGACTTTAAAAATACAGTATAGTTAAAGAGTATATATTGGGCACTGACTATATGCCAACCAGTGTTAACACTTTACATTATTTCATTTACTATTCATAATTAACTCAGTGGAAGAGGTATCAGTATCCCCATTTTACAGATGAGGAAAGTGACATCCAGGGAAACTAAGTTATGTGTCAAGGTCTCAGAACATCTTTAAGCCAATCTAAAATGTATTATTTCATACAAAACCCATGCTCCTGTGTATTATGCTGTGTTGCCTCAAGAATAATGATAGATCTGAGAAGGAAGAGTTAGAAGCATATATTTAATAAAAATAAATAAAAAGTCCATAGGTCCAAGCCTCTCACATAATCCAAGCACCACCTCGTGAACAGGGAGAGGAGGCCCTGTGTCAAATTTTTTTTTTTTAAAGTGTATGATTTATTGACGGTTAATGAAGAACAGGACCCAGTCCTTCAGAAAACAAATGGAAGCAGTTGTACACTGAAGAGGTCTATCTCTGACGTCAGAATATGATGTAAGCATTTATCATCATCATTATTACTTACAGTTCTTTTAAAGAGACAGTAGGGCAGGATAATTGAGAATTATTTTCCCTCTTCAGACTCTAGCCATCTTGTCTCCCAATAAGTTTTGCAAAGACCCAACTGTGGATGAAAAAGAGGTGACATGCAAAAGCTGACAAGCTTAGGGGAGGCCAGCATGGTGAGCCCTACTAACTCAGAAACTGAAAGTAACCATATAGGATGGTCTGAAATGAAAATTCCTAACTGAAAGCTGTCAAGGCAGGTAGCTACATCCTAGGCCTGTAGCTTCCTTGACAAAGGTCAATCTTACCTAGGTGAGCCTGTGCATTGTCTTTGCATCTAAGACAAACATACCTTTGAAATGTCAGAGTAATCTCCCCCAGACATTCTCAGGGCACACCCTGTACCAGAGCAGAGACCACAGAACCCCTCATTGTTATCTTATTTCCAAATGCCAATCCTATGTGATGTAAATGTTATTAACTAGCCTGTACCCACCACTGTAAAAGTAGTATGTGACTCTCCATTTTACTCTTTATCAAATCCCAGAGGTTTCCCAGCCTTGCTTTCTCTGGGCCCCTTCACCAACCACCAATGGATTTCATGTAATCCTCAAGTCTCTTCCTTTGATTATAATGTACAAAATAAGCTGCAAAACTGCCATTCTTCCGAGTATTTTCTCCACCCATTGAGAAATTGTCATCAATTTGGCTCAAATAAACTCACAAAAATTTCCTACAGGTTTTCTACAGGTTTGGATGTTTCATATAACCAAAACATATTTTTAAGTTCTTTCACTTAATCAAGTGGGTTAATCAGTTTATATGGAAGAAAATGATCATACTTTGGCTTACTGGTCCATTGCAATACTATTTTTATATCTTAAAATGAAAACATTACAAATGTTTTGGAATATATGAAAACTTTTGGCTTGTTCCAGTTTTGGCTCTTTTGTATCACACCATTTTCTCCTTTAAAACCAGTGACTTTAGTATCCGATTTACTGGATTCTGGTAGTACTTTCATCACTTACCAAATGTGTATAATAATACCTATCTCATGGGATTATAGTGAAGATGAAATGAAATGAGATACTTTATGCAAATTTAGGGCCACATAGAAGGTATTAAAAAATGGGAATGCCATCTCTCCTTCCTCCGAATTCATGGCCTTTATTTTGTGAGCTTCAAACAGTATAGATGTGAAAGGTAGTTTGGAATCAGTGAGGCCCAGGTTCAAACCTCAGCTCAGCTTTTGCCCAACTGTGTGACCTGGGCAAGTGTCCTAGCCTCTCAGAACTTTCCTATTTTGCAGCAACGCTGTGAGGTTCGCAAGTAACCTATGCAAATATCAGACATACAGTTAGTACAAAATTGTTGTTTCCTTTATCCGTAGAGAAAATGACTGTTGTTCTATAAAACAGAGCTAATGATTAGGTTTTGTGAAAATGCTCCATTGCATAATTGTGGGTGATTTCAAACACCTAGAAACTTACCTGGGCATCGTTTCATGGCTGTCTCATCTAATCTTTGTAAGTCATGTTTTGGTCTTGGAATGTTTAAAGCTCTATCATGAGGACAGTGTGACTAGAGATACCTATCAGCTCTTGTGGCCAGTGACCCAGCCGTGGGGGTACCCCAGCCCAACTAGAGCCCAATTTCTCCCCCAAAGTCTTGGAAAGGTTACAGACAGATGTGGTAGGCATGAGATTACAGGCCCAGAGGAAGAGGTCGGGGCTGTGGGCAGTATATTTGACAGGCTCACACACTGCAAGCCTTGTTCTGGGTCCCTTACAAAGCACCTCTTTAGGATGAAAACAAGATGTTCTTTGTAAATAAAAGTTCATGCATTTGAGTAATGAAGTCATTTTCCAGGGCCGCAGTGAAAGATATTCTTCTCCCAAGCCTCTGGATGAGGACTGTCAGGAGGAAGAGGGGTAGCCAGTCAGCCCCCAGGGATGATATTAGCACAAAGGGTGCAGCGGCCCATCTCTGAAAAAGGAGAAACCTTCCCCTCTGCCATCTGAAATCACCTACCTCTGGCTCCTGCCCCCAGGATCCCCTTTTCACCCACTTTCCTGCAAACTAGAGGCCGAGAGGGATACACACAAGATCTATCTAAGTACAGATAAAACAGCCAGTCACCTTGGCTAAATAACTAAGAGATGTGAGCAAGCAATGGCAAACGCTGAATATTCATCTGGGTTCCTTGGAGGGGCTCGGGACTGAGAGGGAGGAGAGCCGAACCGGGTGTGTGAAAGGCGGGCTTGGAGGGGGAGGGCCCGGGAGTAAAAGGTACAGAGGGAGTGGTGAGGCTGGGCGTGGGAAGGCAGCCAGGCCCGCAGCCCTCAGTCCAGCCCCGCAGGGACAGGAGGTGGCCAGGCTGGCCGGGCTCGCCCAGTTCAGTCTGCCTTTTGATGCTCAGCTTTGAGTTCCATCCATCTGTATGTTCTTCAGCCAGAACCTCTGGGAAGAGAGAGAAAGAGAGAAAGTGAGAGAGGCAAACCGTGGGGAAAGAGAGGAGAGAGAAGGAGGGAGGGAGGGGGAAAGGAGGGAGGGACGATGAGGAGAGAGAGAGAGAGAGAGAGAGAGAGAGAGAGAGAGAGAGAGAGACTCCCTTACTCCCTTACTCTCTCACTCTCCTTTTTCCTTTCTTTTTTTTTTTACTAAGTTGCTGCTTGGGCTGCCTTGAGTTCCCACATCTGGATTCTGCGAGCGCAGGGAAGATGAAGTGAGAAGCACCTCCTGCACCACGAAGGTCCCAAGCAAGGACAAACGTCTGCCGAGCCCCGAAAGCCTTGCTGGATGCCCGCGGCCGGATGGCTCTGAGCTCAGCCTGGTGTGCGGTCCTGCGTCTGTGGCTCCTCTGGGGCGCTGCCTGCTCCCGCGCGGCGTCCAGGGACGACAACGCTTTTCCCTTTGACTTTGAAGGGAGCTCAGCGGTTGGCAGACAGGACCCGCCTGAGACCAGCCACCCCCTCGTGGCTCCCGGAAGGCTGCCGCCTGCTGCAGAGGTACAGTGTCCCTGCCATTGTCACCCCCTGGGCACCTGCCCGCGGGCTGTGCGTGCCGCGCTCCTGTCCCTCTCCTCCCCCTTCCCCTTCCCCTCCCCCATCCCCCTTCCGTTTCACCTGGATGAGGTCAGTTCAGAAACTTTTGAAATGAAGAGTTTACTTTGTACGTTGGATTGGGACGCTGTGAGCTGAGAGCTGAGGCTTTGGAACGTGCCAGGTTCAAACTGGCCAAAGCGCCTCCTCTGAGTCAGTCTGCCTGCACCTCTGCGACTTTCTGCCCTTGGTGCCCAGGGGAGTCGTGTTTGTCCGGCCACAGCACTTGATGCCTGTGCCCTGCACTGGCTTCCTGCTGCCCTGTCGGGTTAGGACAGTGGGAACAATAGGGCAGGACCAATCCTTTTGTCACAAACTAAACAGAAGATCCTCCCTGGAGAGTGAAGGGGTGGGTGAGGGTGATGGGCACCAAAGCAGCGGTTAGGGAACTGCCAGCAGATAGAGATATGCTATGGATGATAGGTTTACTCAGAGCTGCTGTTTATTGTGCTCAATTACAGTAGCTTTTTAAAAAATTCTTTATTAGTTAAGGTATTACAAATGTGCCAATGGACATGGACAACAGGGGGATGAGAACATGAGTGGGGGTGGGGGTGGGGGTTAAATTACAATAGCTTTTATGTTGAAGACATTAGCAAAGGGTAGAAATTGGGTAAAGGAAAATGAACCCAGAGTAAGTGGTTTAGGAGCCCCTGAGGCGAGACGGCCGACAGCATGTCCAGGGTGTGGGAGATGCTCAGTAGGAGGAAAATGAAGTCATCTAAGTTCATGGGAAAGGAAGGAGCAATTGACCCAAAACACACACACACACACACACACACCCTATAGTTATAGTTGTAGCAACTATAGAACCAAAGCTGTTATGTGGATTGACACCATTCCTAACAGAGTGGAAGTCTGCCTTATTGCTATTAAGTCTACTAATTGTCAGTGTAACTGTAGTTATTAACTATTGCTGATAAAATAGGGTGCATGAAGATGACCCTTCTCCAGGAAGGAGTCCTACCCACGCCCAAGAAAGGGGGGAGGGTGGGTAGGCATAGAGCATACCAATGTCCTATTGTGGTGCAAACTGCAACCTCGGGGAGAAAGGGGGCAGGGCTTCTGGTCACCTTAGCACTCAGACAGGGGGCCCAGCAGAGACTCCTGGGAAGTCCTAGGAAGGCATCCCTTCTCTACAGGCTTGGATTTCACCCCCAGAGGCATTGTCTCCACCTGTTGTTTGGGCATGGAAAGTCCCTGAAATGCTTAACTTAAGAATAGAGTTGCCAGAAAAAAACACAAGCTGCTCAATTAAATTTGAATATCAGATAAACAACAAATAGATTTTTGGTTATGTCTCAAATATTGCCTGGGAAGTATTTAAACTTAAAAATTATTCATTGGGTATCTGAAATTCAGATTTAATGGGCATCCTGTATTTTTGTCTGCTAATTCTAAAGAGAGAGGCATACTTTTTGTAGCTTTTTTCCCCACAAAAAATAACAAAATAATTATTGGATTTTTAGGGAACCTTAAGTTTATTGTTAAGACCCTGAACAATTTTTTATATACCCATTTGTCCAGTAAAATAATAGGAAGGTGGCACACTAACGTGTTTACTTGCAGGCTTTGTGGTCTAATGATCTCAAGTTCAAATTTCAACTTATCTGCTCTTTACCTTGGGCAAATTATAGATGCATAAGTTGCAGATAAAGAAACTGAGGCTTAGAGAAGTTATTGATTTCTACTTCACATTCAGTTATCGTGATGAAACCAGATAAAATATATAGAGTGCTTAACGCAGTGCCTGACATAGTATAAATGCTTTATATATCCTAAGTGTTGTTGTTATTATTATAAAATACATGGATGATTGGATAAAAAGAAACACTTATCTGGGAATAGTTCTTAGAATTTTTTTTACGGTGCTGTTTTGTTTAATATTGCTATATCTCTGTCTATATTCTTCCAGCCAAAAAGAACACTCTATAGTGAGTTAAATTTGTAATACTGTTGGTCTCATAGGTTCAGGATACCAGAGCCTTTGGTTTAGGGGAAACAGACAGAAATGATTAGTCATTCCAGGAGGGTCAAAATATATGATGTAGAAAGGGTGGGATTAGAATCATTACGTTCCCACTGCATAGTTTCACATAACGCCTCCAGTTAGCCTGCATGCAGTCCCCCAGGATCCCAACGCCCCCACCGTCGGGTTTCCCATGCTCTTTATAGCCAGTATGGAGACTTTAAGCCAAATACATTCCGGAGATTTAACGACACGGTACAACCACCCTACTGGATTGGTTCAGGAGACTGTATTTATATCTACAGAGAGAGAACGAGAACATGGACACATCTAATATGTTGTTCCTGAGAGGTTGGAGATGTGACTGGAAGGATATTCTAAAAATAAATTCACTTATTTCAATTGGATTTATATGAATGGTTATTCCTCAATTATCCTTCAAGGGAAGGAAGAAAAGTACTAAAGCCAACATGCAGCAGTGGGAGGCACTTGGCTGGAGGCCTTCCTAAAGCTCCCAAGTTCCTCAATAGCAGGGCTTGTGTCCTCTCCACCCCTGGTCCTCAGCCTGTGACATGGACTCCAGCACACTGTGGTGCACAGTGAGAGTTAGGGGAACAAATGCATGAGACATGCATTGGATAAAATGTTGGAGAGCACTGACTGTCCAAGAGAAAGGTCCTTCCTTTCCTTCCAAAGCAAGCCCCAGCTCTCCCTGGGAGGCAAAGAATTTTTTTACAAAGAGCACCCAAGGGTAAGGGTAACTCTGTGCTCATTGGGAGGATGTTCTCGCCTTCTGCTTTTTTACAAGCAATTCATTGAGTCCGTTATTGATGAGTTTATGGTGAGAGCAGTGATTCTTAGGAGGTGGGGGTGGGCAAAGGGGAAACTAGGCGATTTTTAAAAGTATATTCAGTATTCTGTTATTTCACATTTAAGAAAGTCTTTATTTTGTAATAGCAAGACTTAGGTATAGCAAGTAAAACTAAGTCTTCTTGACCATATAGATGTGCAACTGGAGGGGTGGAGATGGGAACAGTTCCCAAGGACAGAATGTCAGAGTGTCCTTGGAAGAAGTGACATTCTGATTTATCAAAAAGAAACAGGAGTTAAGCAAGGTCAAGAACACTAGGCTAGAGGTCCAGACTGCATAGCTGGAAAGAAGCCACACAGAGACTCAGAAGGAGAGGGTGGGGACTCTGCTGGAAGAGCAAGGTGGGAGGCGGGGGAGGCCATGGGCTGTTACTGCCTTTGGCAGATAATTGAGAAAATAAGGGACATAACTGACAATATGAGCAAACTTTCCTGAGAGGGGAAAACCGGAATTCATTTCCTGGCAACTGACTGGGTGTTGCTGTTGTTGTTGGCTTCCCTCCAAGAAAATCTATTGGCCCCTGGTTTTCCCCACACTAGACAAACTTACCTACTAAAAACAAGCACATGAACTAAACTGGTTCTGAGGGACTTTTCCTCTGGACTCGTTCCACTATTGATATGTGATTCCCATTCTCTAGCATGTAAGTGAGCGCCAGGCCACTAAAGGATTGCAGAATGTTTATTGAAAGATAGTTTAGATCTCTTTCACTATCTGCTTTCCTTTTCCTTCTCTTGGTCCCTTACTTTGAAAAAGGACATGCAGAATCATACTAGCACCTCCAGTCACTGGCCTGGGCCATCATTCTGTACTGCTGTTCAGCAGAGCAATTAGGTCATTTGAAACCCCCATATTCAATCATTATTTCACTCACTTAATACTCATCCAATGAGCAGGTTTGAACCCTTACCGCATACAGAGCAAAAAAGTAGGTGCCTGAAGGGCCAGAAAGAAGGCAGTCACATCCCTACCCTCAAGGACTACAAATTCTAAGAAAGAAAAATACATACATAGTCACTGTGTAAGGAAGAATGAATCAACGTTCTGTAAGAGTGGCTACAACCTAGTGCCATGATAGCAATGTGGAAAAAGTATTACTCTTAAGATAGACCAGTAGGGTACAATCACCTACTCACCAAACATCAAAGAAAATTCCTAAAAACATTATTTTAGAAGGACCGGAATATAGTCATGGCAGTAATAATAATAGCATGGTTTATAGCTAACACCCATTGAGTATTTACCACGTGCCAGACACTGGTCTAAGCACTTTCTACGAGTTATTTCCTTTAACCCTTATGACAACTTAATGGGACTAATGTAGTTACTTTCTCATTTTGCAAACCTGGAAATGGAGGCATAAAACACTTGCCCTGGCACCCTACCTGGTAAGTAACACAGCTAGAAAGGAGTTTATAAGGTAATTTTGATTATGCAGGAGTATCTAGAAAAAGGTAGTTAGGTAAGTAGAACTCTCTGCAGGCATAATTTTAGCCAACATTTTGGGAATTTCTTAAAATGAAGATATATAAAATGCCGTTCAAAGATCGTAGTACTTGCTAGATGAGTAGCATAGGGAGCATAAAATTTTAGGATTACCAAAGAATTGCAATAACTTATCTTCCCTGTCGATTAACTGCTTTTTAAACTACTACTCAAATAGAAAAGGAAATAAGTAACTCTTATAGACTTCTACAAAGTCCTATGAACATGCATTATCTTATTTAGTACTCAATAGTGAAAATTATACCCATTATACAGATGAGCAAATTGATGGTGATGGTCTACAGCATGGATTACTGGACTAGCCTGCAAGAAACTTGGAATTCCAAATTCTATTCTTTTTTCCCAGCATATCACTGAGTTTTCCTGATAGATTTCTTTCTTTTTTTAAAACTATAGAATTTTCTTGTATCTTGTTTTGGTTTTATAATCATGTTCTAGTATATATTTCCTCTACATGATGCTACAGTCTACATTAGAAGCTCAGGATTTAGATTAATAGGTAGAGAATTAAAAACAAACAAACAAAAAAAAACATCTACAGCAATACATACATGGTCTATCTTATGGAACTTTTATAAAATTTCTGGAATATAAAGACTAGCTTTTGCTATAGCTCCAGAGTTTTCTGCTTTAACCAATAGAAGGTTTTTAGTTGTCATAAAGTTTACATAGCATAAAATTTAGCATTTTAACCATTTTAAGTGGCATTAGGTCCATTCACATTGTTATGCAACCATCACCACCATGCATCTTCAAAACTTTTTTCATCTTCCCAAACTGAAACTCAATACTTATTAACAACAACTTTTCATTAACCCCTTCCCCCAGGCCCTGACAACCACTATTCTATTCTCTGTGTCATGAATTTGACTAATCTAGGTACCTCATATAAGTAGAATCTGTAATATTTGTCCTTTAGTGCCAATATTTGTCCTTCGTGAGCTTTATTTCACCTACTATAGTGTCTTCAAGGGCTCATTTATGTTTTAGCATGTGTCCAAATTTCACTTCTTATAAGGCTGAATAATATTTAATTGTCTGTATAGATCACATTTTGTTTATCTATGTACCTGTCAGTGGACATCTGGGTTGTTTCTACCTTTTGGCTACTGTGAATAGTGCTGCTCTGAACATTAGTGTACACATATATTTGTTTGAGTCCCTGCTTTCAGTTCTTTTGGGTATTGCTGATCATATGGTACAAAGTTATAAAACTCAAAGTCTTGTAGGGGCCAAAAGTCTTGTAGGGGCCAAGCAAAAAATAAGTGCTCAGTGGATAGAGCGTCAGCCTGCGGACCAAAGGGTCTTGGGTTCGATTCCAATCAAGGGCATGTACCTTGGTTGTAGGCTGCTTCCCAGCCCAGGCCCTGGTCAGGGCTTGTGTAGGAGGCAACCAATTGATTTGTTTCTCTCACAGCAATGTTTTTCTCTGTCTTCCCCTCTTCCACTCTCCCTAAAAAACAATGGAAAAATATCCTTGAGTGGGGATTAACAAAAAAAAATTTAAACATAAAAAAAATAAGTGGGCAGTGAAAGGAACACATCCTGTGAGTGATGGAGCCAAAGCAACAGGAGAGGAAGGGGGTCCTCTGCCAGTGGGGCAGCCACCTCTCTGTGTTGCCAGGTCTTCTGTTTTGTCAAGAGAAGACAGAATGTGGATTCTTAAGTGAAACCGTTGATTCAATTCTTAAAAATGCCCTGTGGAAAGTACATCTGATGGCCCAGTTCAGCCTGAGGGCAGTTTATTTGCAGTCTCTGAATTAAAACATCTTAAGTTCACCTTTCATCAAAGGCACAATGTGGGCATCTAGCCAGACAAATGTACTCTGAACCCAGCTCCACTACTTTTTAGCTGTTTGACTTTGGGCAAATTTGTTCATCTTTCAGAGACTCTGTTTGTTTGATTGTAAACTGAGCAGAAGCACATTTGCCTTGCAAGATTGTTGTGAAATAAAATCTACATAACCTGCCAAACTCAAAGTCTGCCCTTAGTTCTCTCTCCTGTTCCTCTCACCTCACCCCTCTCTTTCTTCTACTTTGTTTTTATCTATCTGTAAGTTAAGATTTGTAGTATCAGTCTATTTTTATCTAAATTTTCTTATTCTGTAACTTTGATTACTTTCCATTTTTGCTTACAAATTTGCTGATTATCCAACATTTGAGAAGAGACTGTTAGTTTAGTTTTTATAATTATTGTATCCCTAATGGTTCTTTGACCATAGCCTTAGGATTACCTGAGCAGTTAAGATAAATGAATGAGTTTTTCTAAATCCCCAAAAATCTAAGAACAAATAAGTAAGCAAAAAATAGTATCTTTGATATGACAAGGACTGTAACCTTTTTTCCTCTTTCTCAATTGAGTTCTCAAACCTGACTTATGCCAGTTTCTTGATGTATATAATGCCAAAAACACTCCTCTCCTTTATGGATTTTCCTTGTTCAAAGTAATTATATAAATATAATGATAATGATGGCCACACATGATTTTGAGACATTTGATTGACTGGAAAACATTAAAATCAGATCACCAATACATGCTCTAAGTTCCAAAACTTAGCATTTGCAGACAATTACTTATTTGTTTTCTAAAACAAGTAAATCTGCTAGTTCATCAAGATGCAGTGACCACATACACGAATATTTATATATCTACTCCAGCATTTGCCAAAGAGCAGTCTTTTTTTTTTTTCAACTGTTTCTCTTTTTGCTCCTAGTGTGGTAAAGTTAAATTCTGGGAAATGCTTTACTAAAGGGAAGTTTAACCACAGATGTTTGTAATTCCAACTTAAGTTTCCCATCAAAGTTTTAATGAAATTCAGCTGCCAGCAGTTCGGCTCTGAATCAAGTCTTTTTCATGAGAAACTTGAGGGAAACAGCATTCCAAGGCTGAATGGTAGTGGGAAAATGTTCATCTACAAACCCAAATCCTCTGCATAAAGAAAAAAGACATAAAGAAACCAAAGGAGAGGGGAGTGGTCAGATGTACTTTGAGTCGTGTGCAACAGGACCCTCTCTTCACTTCCAGGACGTTCTTAGTTTGTGTGATATATTCTGGTGGAAGCCAGTGAGCTAGTGTTTACTTAAATGGAGTGAAACATCTCCATTTATGACTGCATGGGAACTGATGAGTTAGAGAAACCCCATAACAATAACAGTTGCATCAGCACAGTTCTCTTGCAGCCTAGACCAGTAATCCATGCTGTACATACACCACAGTTAAAAGGACCCTTGAGCATAGTGCAGATTTTGTGTATTACTATTTACTTTGAAATGATATCCTCCTTTAGATGGAGAGGCATGATTACTTTAACGGAAATCAGGGAGTCCAGAGATCAAAGATGCTCTTACTAAAACTCACCTCAAACTCCTGTTACATGCAATGCTGTTGTCTAGTTACAAAGTGAATTGCAGCACAGCATACTGAATTAAGCAGCTTCATAAAGCCAATGTCAGCCCAAAGGAATGCATACTATAGACACCAGCAGAAGGCAAGAGAAATGTCCAGTGAGCCCCATATTGTCGGATGCTAGGGCTGTAGAATCATCTGGAATGACAATAAGAGCCAGAGCACATAGTCGAGTCTTGAGCTTAAAGTCATGCCTGGCCTCTTCTTGCACAGCAGAGTGGCTCCACGGTGCCCTTCAAGCTTCACAACCACAATGTGTGTGATTCCCCTTGACCAACAGAGATACAATTTGATAAGCTGAGTGCCCTAAGCATAGCCTCCCTTCCTGCTGATGTGACTTGAGTCCTGGGAGCATCAGAGTGGTTCTGTCATCGGTGATTCTGTCACTTCTCAGGTCACAGGTGAGGTGCTAAATGCCTGTTATTTGAAGATTGAACGAGTCGGGAAGCCTGGAGATGGACCAGAGTCTCTCTGTGGTGCATGATTATTGCCTCATTCCTTTTTGTTCCCTTGGAATTGTTGTCTGTCATGACCAATGTCTGTAGACACCCTGAAATCCCATTCATAAGAGGCACACCCTGAAGCCTCTGCTGCAGCACAGAGTCAGCATAAAGGGGACCTGTTTGCACGCAGAGCCAGTGGGTGGTTATCGCTGGATGCATAACCCTATTGGACCTTGTGGTGTGGACCATGAAATCAAAGGAATCATAGAATGTTATCCCTAGAAAGGATGTTCTGAGACTCAGCCCCCTCATTCTGTAGGTGAGGAACCTGAGTATCAGGAAGGGGTTGGGGTTCTTCACTCAAGGACACAAAGCTCTTTAGCAGCAGTGCCAGGATCAGTGTTTTCTGACTTCTAGCCTTATGTTCTCATCCTTAGCTTTAGAACTGGAGATAATTAAGTGAAAATAGGTATAGATATAGATATAGATATAGATATAGATATAGATATAGATATAGATATATATTCCCCCAAAATGTGAAATGTGTACACACATTTTGAATAATTATAAAGGCAGTGTTTATTAAAATATATTTCATTTTCAAAATTGAGCTATCAGCTATTAAAGTATATATATGTATATATATATATGTATGCACATATGAGAAAAATTGTTTATTCTAATATGCTATCACTTTACTTTTTATTGTTTCTATTTATCCTTAAGTTGATTTATCAGTAGGAGAGTCTCACAGGATGGGGTGCAGTGGGACAGGCACTGCACTGTGAGTCTGGAACTAATGATGCTGGCTCTTGGCCACGCCACTAACAACCAGATCACCTTCACCCGTTAAAGGCACCTCAGCAAGTCCCTTCACTTCTCAGGGCCTCCGTTTCTACAGACTAAAAAGAACAAAACAAAAAGGTTATTGCTCCTAGCAACAGAGTTCTAGAATTGTCTAATAAATAGATCAAAACTTATACTAATTGAAGGGAGGCTGGCTTAAGGAACAGAATCACTCAAGAGTCATAGCTGTTGTCCTAGTTAGAACCCCTAGTTCGGAGTCCAGAGCCTGAGGGAAGCAGGCTGATCTGGAGGGGCGGGTGGGGTGGGGCTGTTTTTATGGAATCCTTTTTCTGGCTTCCTCACAACCCCAGGTGCAGGGCCGAGGAAGGTTTCGGGCCACAGCACTGCCCCAGCCCCAGACATGAGCCTTTCCAAGGTGCCACAGCAAGAGGCTACCCAGCCAGCATTAGCGGCAAACACCTAAGTGTGTCCAGTGACGTTTGTCAGTAGTCTCCCACACCTGGGTTCCTAGGTGCTGTCACCTGCTCTACTCAGACCATTCAGGATGACTCTAAACATAAAGCTCCCCACAGAGAAACAGGAAGCATGGCAATGGAAGAGGTAAGGCGCATGGAGAACTCCTGAGAGGAGACTCAAGTCAGTGCGTCTCCTAACAGTTAAGCAGCCCGTGACAGAAGGCCCAGAGAGGAGGATGTATTTCATGCAGTGCTGAAGGAAGGGAAGGCTGGGGACGGATTACTGGTTCATCATATACATCCATTAAAATCACTGCATTATAGCATTCACGGATAGCTGTCAATCATAAGGCAAAGAGGAAGTCTAACTCAATAATCTGCTCTAGATTGGTCAGAATGCAGCCTTCAGAAGCAGATATTTTCAAGGACTTTTCTGGATGTCAGAATTGTCAGCAAGTGAGGGAACCTGCCCTGGTATGTGAATGCCCTGATTGCTCCTGGCTGTGGGGAAGAGGAGTCTAAATCATAGTGACTCGAAGTGTGGCCCAAGGACGGCAGCATCAGCACCACAGGGCATGTGTGAGAGACGCAGACTCAGCCTCCTCTCCTGAATCAGAATCTGCATTTCACCAGATCCCCAGGTTGTTCATATGCGCATTAAAGAATGAGAAGTGTTAGCCTCTAAAGTGCAGTGGGGCTTGAATTTTAATGGACTCAGGAGAAATTGGTAACCAAGAAAAGCTTTTTGGATACACTGCAATTATAGGGAGGCCTAAAATCTAAAACCAAATCAAGGCTGTGTGAGGCTAGTGAGGGGCTCACAGGTACTAGCCTCTGGCCTGAAAAGTTACACTTTAGAATAAAAATTTAAAAAGCTTCAAAGCAAACTGCTGCTTTAAGACATCTGAAGAAGCTGAAAAGGTTATGTCACTTACTGGCCTGCACATAGTAGGTATTCAGAAGGGGTTTTAAGGAAAACATGAAATGAAGGGGAGGTTTCCTACTCCTGCCTACTTCCCAGCACCCGTAGCCTAGAAATACAGCCTCTGGAGACCCTGTGTTCTTGAGGGGAGAGGAGGCAGGGAAGAATATATTTGTGGAATTTGCTTGGAAATAGGGTGTTGCTCAGACTCTTCAGAAAATAGTGAGCTTGTAATGTTTTTCTTGCTAACAAGGGAGGCTTTCTAATTTAGTTTAATGTATCTTTAGGGAGTGAGGAGTATGGTCTATGGTCCTAGACTAGAAATATAACGTTAACAAATATGGCAGAGCTAGTTCCTCACCGAGAAAATTGCCCAGGCTAGACCTCAAGGTGGAACTTTTCTGGACAGATTAATATCTGTAAAAAAGTGCTCTGAAGTCGAGGTCTGTGCCTCCTCCTGCATCAGAGGAGGCCTTGACATTCTCCTGGCAGATTCCAGGTCTCCTTGATGCTGCCTCAGCCCCGGGAGGGCCCCTTGCTATTTCATAACAGCCTTAAAGAACAGCAGCTATCCTTGAAACCATTCAGGGCGGCTAACTGGCTGATTTCAAAGATCCTTGTAGCTTTCATTCCTACTCCTTTGATTAGCACTTGCTAGGCATTGTTCTAACTACTTTAAATGTATTATTAATTCATTTATTTCTCATAATATAATAAGGAAGACACTACTATCAGCACCATTTTACAAATGAAGAAATGGAGTCATATATCAGTTGAGTAACTTACCCACGGTCATAGTTTAGGAAATCTGGCTCCAAGCTCTTAAACTTTGTCCTGTAATGACCCTCTAGCACAGTGGTTCTCAACCTTCCTAATGCCATGACCCTTTAATACAGTTCCTCATGTTGTGGTGACCCCAATTTCATTGTTAAAAATTGAACATAATTAAAGCATAGTGGTTAATCACAAAAACAATATTAAATTATATATGTGTTTTCCGATGGTCTTTGTGAAAGGGTCGTTCGACCCCAAAAGGGGTCACGACCCACAGGTTGAGAACCGCTGTGTCTAGCATCTCTTTTTTTCTTTTTTTTAAACCTCAGAGTGCCTTAGACTATCTCAGCTAACAAGAGTCCCCCGTATCATCCAGGAATGCCAGAATGGTCTTAGTAGTTGAGGAATCTGTAAAGAACATTTAAATCAGTGCTAAGTATTAGTCATTTCAGTGGAATCCTGAGTTTACTATAGGGACTTACTACTAAAAAGAATGTGATAGATGGATAAGGAAAGAATTTTAAAAGTAATAAAAGCAGAACCTCAGGGGAAATGATTAGACAGAGAATGTCAATCATAGGGAAACTGAGTGAAGGTTTAGAAAACAGTTTATTTTTAACTCTTTTTTCTATAAAAGACAATATAAAAAGAAAGGGAGTTTAGCAACAGCAAGGATTTATCAGATCTAAAGAAACAGGCTGTTAACTCCTTTCTTAGAAATTTTCAAGCACTGTATAAGACAATAGGTCTGAAATAAGTGAGCTATTGATTCAACACATAATGATTAAGAGCTAAGAGGCAGGTGCGAGGCACAGATGATTCCATGAGATGGGACACAGGTAGCCTCTGCCCTCTGGACTAGGAGACTAGCTGTGGTAGCAGTAGTCACTCATGAAGGCCATTGTTAATCTGGGGGTGGGGGCTGTATTTATTACAGTAGTGGTTCCCCCAAATTTTCATGCCCAAGAATCTCTACTATTTCTTCTATTCCTCTAGCCTCATGTTTTGAAATATTTTGTGTAGTGTGTTAGCTTACTAGGGTTGCCATAATAACATACCACAGACTAGGAAGCTTTAACAGCAGGAATTTGTATTCTCACAGTTCTGGAGGCTAGAAATTTAAGATTGAGGTGCCCTCAGGGTTGGTTTCTGGTGATTGCTCTCCTCCTGACTTGCAGATAGTGATCTTCACTCTGAGGCCTCACAGAGCTTTTCTTCTATGCACATACAGAGAGGGAAAGAGGACCTCTATACTGACAGCAGTTCTACCAGAATAAGGCCTCATCCTATGATCTCACTTAACCTTTATTCTCTCCTTTTAGGCCCTGTCTCCACATAGACACGTAGGAACTGGGGAGGGGAGTGGGGAGCAAAACTGAGTCCATGCCTACCAAGTGAAGTATATTAAGCAATAACTCATTTAACTGCAAAAGAGAGCTTCCGGTAAAATTAGATGTTCAGTGTTCTAATTCTATATTTACTTCAGTCAAAAGTAAAAACAAAATTTAGCATTTATTTTTGGTTGTTCATGTTTTAAACAGTAGGTCACAATTAATTCTAACTAGATATTTTAAAATATGGAAAATAGTGTGCTGGGTCCTATATTGTCACTTTGTATTCCTTAGGTGTCCAGGGACACTTGATTGATCAGCATAAATATATTCTCTTGTTGTTGTTTTTTTAAAAAGGTACCCACTGCCTTTTTTAAAGTAAGTGCCATGTATTCTACAAAAATGAATAAACGTGATCAAAGAGATAAAACAAGTGCACTAACAGTGTAATACAACTTAATTGATATATAAAAAAAAACCAACAACATTTAGAGGGTCTAGAACAGTGGTTCTCAATCTTCCTAATGCTGCGACCCTTTAATACAGTTCCTCATGTTGTGGTGACCCCCAACAATAAAATTATTTTTGTTGCTACTTCATAACTGTAATTTTGCTACTGTTATGAATCGTAATGTAAATATCTGATATGCAGGATGTATTTTCATTGTTACAAATTGAACATAATTAAAGCATAGTGATTAATCACAAAAGCAATATGTAATTATATATGTGTTTTCCGATGGTTTTAGGTGACCCCTGTGAAAGGGTCATTTGACCCCCAAAGGGGTCTTGACCCACAGGTTGAGAACCTCTGGGAAGGTTGCAGATGGGAAGGTCACAGGTGACTTCAGGGGAGAGATGTCATTTGAGTTGAATCTTTAGATTGAAGAATATTTAAGCTGAGCAGACTGGATTAGTAAAGACAAAAGACAAAGGATTTCTTCTAGAAAGGCATAAACTCCCAGTTACTGGGACTGGACAAGAGGGAGCCATTGAAGATTCCAGAGCAGAAAAGAAATTCAGTGAGAATTGTGCTTCATCAACATTAATCTGGAAACAGGCTGTTGGATGGCTTGGGCAATAGGCAGCAGAGAGCCTGGCATCAGGGTAACCTATGCTGTGTATTGGTAGTTGTCCAGGAGAGAGAGAATGGCCTCGATTTGGGTGGTGGCCATGGTCTGGAAAGGAAAACACAGATACTGGAGTCATTGCAGAGATTTATCAAGATGACTTGCCATATATTTGGAGAGCAAAGATGATGAAGTCAAGGTGTTTGTAGAAGTGTATTACATCATGGGGAATCTCTTCAGAGAAATTTTAATATAAGACCTACTAAATCAGTGGCTTCCAAGCTAGGGTTTTATTGAAATGCCTCAGGTATAACTTGGGGTGAGGGAGGCTGAGCACCAAGAAGTTAGGGCTCTGCTTTCTTCTATAAGAGCATCTTTCAAAATTTCTTTTAGAGATGAATTCCACATGAGATTTCACTAGGGTGTGGGGTAGAAGATTTCTCTGTTCTAATATTTTTGAAAACCATTATGCTGGGAGCTCCCAATCATGAAATATCCAAAATGTTACCCAAAATCTTATTCAAATCAGTGCCTCCAAGGCACTTTCCCAACAGTACAGACACAGCCTCAGGGCCAGGACATGGTGCTGATAACCAGAGCTGCTGCTGCTCTGAGCTCCTCTGCAGCAGCTCCAAACAGGAGCTAACAATCTCTAAACAATTGGTGCTCTCCTGAGAGATATTTTTATGCTTCCTGTTCCTTGTCTGAGGATATTTTTGGCCCTTTCCTAGGAAATTAGGAAATTCCATTTTTGTCTCAGTTATTACCTGGGAGTGCTGATCAAAATAACAAAGGAATTTTAGAGAAAGGACAGGGTGGTAGCGAGTAGACAAGACAACTGGTATATGTTGGACCTCATAAGGAGTGGTTGGATATTTACTTGGTTCTTATTTTTCTGAACCAATTAATCCATCACCATGAACATCATCTTATCCTAGAAGCTAAACCACAGTTTATTCCCCACACCCTGAGTTTAAAAAGATTGTTCCTAATCTTTCTCTCTTCCTCACTCAACACAGGATTACACCTCTCTATGATCCTTTACCTCCAAAAGCCAAAATGCTTCCACTATGAGTACTTCCACTATGTCTATTAAAAGAGAGAAAATTATTATTAAAAACTGTATTTTATCTTTACTTTTTCATTTGAATAAAAAAGTAGCACCCTAAGCGTTTCAGTGTCATGAGGCAAGCTGCAGCTTGTTTTATTTGCTTTATGACGTACGTGCAGAACACCGAGGGAGAACTGATCTTTTGATTGATTAGGAAAGCTTCCTTTATGTCTCAACCTATAGCTTGAAGCATTTAGCATTTAAAAATTAGCTATTGATGTTGCACCAATGTTATCCCAAACTGCTAAGTGTTGGAATTTGCAATAACTACTAACTCAGTTGAAAAATAATGTGAACCTTGCCAGTATGGCTCAATGGTTGAGCATCAACCTAGGAACCAGGAGGTCACAGTTCAATTCCCAGTAAGGGCACATTCCTGGGTTGCTGGCTTGATCCTCAGTGGAGGGCTTGCAGGAGGCAGCCAATCAATGATTCTCTCTGATCATTGATGTTTCTATCTCTCTCTCCCTCTCTCTTCCTCTCTGAAATCAATAAAAATATATATTTTTAAAAATGCAAATCCCTTAAAATAAAAGAATGTTACTACTTATAAAGCTCCCATTACAAGTTAAATGTCTACATATTTCCACCTTTATTTCAACCATCTAACAAACCGGGTGGTTATTAATCTAATTTATGGGAACTTAGAGCTATTAAATCATTTGCCTGAAGTCTCATAGCATGTACCTTATTGAGGCAGAAAGAAGTTTTATAGATTTCTTGAGTGTTAGTATGGGAAGAGCCCAGAAATCATTGTGCCACTGATGCTGTTGAAAGAGGAGAAAACCAGAGCCAGAAGTTTAGGCACTAACTCCAGGTTTTTAGAACTGGAACCAGAACCACATTTCCTGGCTCTTAGAGCAGCCCTCTTGCCTTTCTGCATCAGAGCATGGATACAGAATAAGTAATAGGGGTGAGGAACACCTGAATCAAACAAGAGCATATCCATGTTCACCTTCTTGTTACGTAGTATGTCACCATGCATGCCTGAGTCCTAAGTAATTTTACTACTAAAATATTTCAAGTTTTCTTGGCCTTTTAGTCATTATGTTTACCCCAATTTTGAAATTAAGTCATGATCACATCACTCATGCCTTTTATTTCAAGGATTTTTGCTTTGGCTCCATATGGCTATTGACCCCTTAAACTATGCTCTCAGCACGTATACTTAGAAAGCTTTCAAGTGCAATAAGACTTCAGAATTTCCGGCTAAAGTTTTCTGTCGGTCATGTAAAAATAAACAACACATCCTGGATCTTAAAAGGAAGAAAGAAAAAAAGCACTATTTCAAGAATGAACAATGATGTTTTTGTTTTAAAACAATATGAAGAAATAATTTTAAAAATTTCCCAATCACATCATGTCTGTTATTCCCTCTACACACAGTCACCTTTCAGGTTTCCCTATGACTTCCAGAAACTTTCTTATCATGTAGCAAAGAAATTGCAACCTGAAAAATTAAGGAGGAAGGTGAAATATGTGATAGCACCAAAGTGGCCTACTCTGGCAGTCAAATCCCAATGAAACCTTCCCAACCAACTTTACAACAGCTCCATTTTATTTGTGCATTTTATTTGTGGAGCTTTTTCACTGCTGATTTTGAAGCCCAAGTCACCTGACTCTTCTAACACAAGGAACTACATAATATAATACCTGCTTCTCAAAGAAAATCTCCCAACTCCCAGCAAAACTATAGTTGGTAAAATCCAGGGACTGTCCCATGAATAAATAGAGGAGAGGAAATAAGGAGGATTTTAGGGGGTTAGGGCAGCCCCCATATGGTCAGCAAAATAAGAAGGTCTTTGAAAGGCAGGACACCTCTAACCTGCTGCCCCCTCAATGATTTATTTTCAAAATAGCAGGCACCCTCATCCCTTGATCTCTCCCCTAGTCTCTGATGTGAGGAGGATCCTCAGTATGGTGAGAGTAATCTATATTGATAAAAGCAAAATATGCTAATTAGACCGGACAGCCAAACGACCTTCCAGACGTCATTCTGGATGAAGTCTCGGCGTTGGGGGCCGAGGCAGAGGCGGTTAGGGGTGATCAGGCAGGCAGGCATTGGCTAGGGGTGATCAGGCAGGCAGACAGGTGAGTGGTTAGTAGCCAGTGGTCCTGGATTGTGAGAGGGTGCAGGCCGGGCTGAGAGGACTGCCCCCTCCTGTTCACAAATTTCGTGCACCGGGCCTCTAGTACTGTATATAAAATGATATAAATAGCTTAATAAATCAGAGTAATAATCTCTATCAGGGAAGAAGAATACTCTTTGTAAGGTGCTTAAAATTTCTGGGTTTTATTAAAGGGCTGGGCTCTTTCTACTCTCAAAGAGTATTTGTGATTATTTTGGCAAATGAAGTACATTGTTCCCATGACCTGTGTTTTTGGACCTGCAATATACCAAAATGTTCACTGGAAATAAGCATTTTGTTGATTTTTTTTAGAGCATATTTTTTGCCTGCTCTTCCATTCAGTTATTTTAAAAACTAAAAAGTGTTGGATCCTTTTTTAAGTTTTAAGACATTATATCTTCATCTCAGATTATCTAAACTGTTTTGCTTTTCCTTTTATTACAATCTCTCTTTTTTTTAATCTACTAACATAAGCTCATGTTCATCTAGAAAACGTGCTTTCTCTTCGAAGTCATGAGTCAGTATGAATTTCTTATGAGCTTAGTTCAAATCGCCTAAGAAATCTACAAATTTCCAAAAAAGGGAAAAAAATAGTAGTGAAAGCTTTGAGTAAGGACAGTTTTTTGCTCTATTTTAGCTGTTCAGTAACTGGGCTATTGACAGTAGAATATTGAAAACCAAGCACCAGGTTCTTCCTTTAATTCTTGGTAGGTGCTAAGTCAATTAAATCAATCTTGTAGCTACTCAGAGAGCCGCAAAACTAAGGATTTCCACCACCATTCTTTTGACCTTCTCACTTTGGACAACATATATTAGATAGCAGAATAAAAGAGGATAGAATAAAAATACTGTCTTTTTATAGTTGGATGGCATTCTCCCTATGCATAAATTATAACTTGGAAGTTATTATTGATTCCAAAATTCCTAACTTGTAAGCTATGTGACAGTCACTCATAAGGGCTGGTGACCACAAAGAACAAATGAGGCTTCTAGGCATACCTAGCAGTTATTTCCGGGGTTGGGGCATGCCTTCAGTGTTTTCTATAAAGTACAGCAAGAGAGCGGTATCTCCTCATGAGTAGTATACTGTAAGCCAGAAGGTTGCTGAAAATGTCACACAAGTTCAATTGCTGATATTAAACTAATCCTCCCAAAGAAGATCCCAAAAAGAAAGGCCATCTGGTGCCTTTATTGAAGGAGATTACCAAGACGGAAGGATGCAATTCAACAACAGAAAGAACATACCTTAGGAGTGACTAAAAAATTCCCTGTGCTTTTCAGACTTTCAGCTTCAGCTTTCCTCCTTCCAGAAAATCCTGCACATATGCTACCTCCTCCACAGACCATTCTTCACCACCACCCCCTCATGTTAAAAGTAACTTGTCCTTGCTCGCTCTCTCAGCATTTCTCTGTGCCTCTCATATTATGATCCTTAGAACTTTCTATCTCGTATTATATGTGTATCTTAAATGCTCCCACTAAGCTCCTGGGGGCTAGCAGTGTCCATTATTCATATTCTGATTGCCCAAATTGGCTGGCCAGGTGCCTTCAGTGTCATAGGTGCTCTAACAAATAATTTATGCATTCCTCAGTTATTTGTTGAATGCCTGCTTTGTGCCACACCCTAAACCAAGCCTCAGGTAAACAGTGGTACATGAAACAGAGAGATAGAATGAATGCGTGACCAAACCAAATACTGGAAGCCAAAATAGTGCCAAGTATTCTGTTTGTAGCGTGTATACACCCAAGACATAACTCTGCCATATAATCCTGATGAGCAAATCAGTATTTGGCTTGACCTCAACAGAGAACCATGGTGTCCTAAGCTACCCAGTCCAGGAGCTCTGCTCTGCAGGCGAGAATGCCTTTTAAGCTAAAAGTGTTGTCTTTCCCACTGTATATGGAAAAATTGACTGCACTTTCATGGAGAAGGTCTAACTAAGAAATGTTTATATTGGAACAAGCCCCATCTCTAAATCTGGGCTTGTTGCTGAATGGTATTTTGTTTCCTTGGATCAGGGAAGGGGTCTGGAAACATCTGTAACTAGAGTATTGTTTTAAAATCAGCACAATTTTCCCCCCTCAAATGACAGATAACAGAATGACTTTAAATCAAACAGTCTCAGCCTTCCCCATCCATTTCCTTTCATAAATGTGTAGTATTTTATTGTCATTAAAAAGGCAGTGAATAGAATAGACTTGTAGCACTTGAGGTATTGCCATCTCCTTTGCAGTAATTTTCTTTTCACTTTAGTGTGTGTACTTTAGCTTCACTTTTATAAACACTCTATAGCAGAATAACTATCTGAATCACAACAGTATTTGGAGGGAAATTTTAAAGCTACAAACAGATCATATCAGATTGTGAAATGATTCTGAAACTATCCTCCAGAATTTTCACTAAAAAGAAATGTGCAGATTATTTATGCCATTCATAAATGTAAAACTGAATGAAATAAATATGCAAATTAGGTAGTATTTTATCAGAATCACAAAATGAAATCTTAGGGGAAGGAAGTTAGGGAGAAAAATCACAGGTAATAATTCCAAATAACAAGGAAAGAATGGAAATTCTGTGCCAACCTTGGATATCATTCATTTTCTAAAAAGAATAAAGTAGCTTATGAATAGTTCATGATATTGTAGTTAAAATTTTGTTAGTATAGATTTACCACTTCTTGGAGAAGCTTTTTTTAAAATTAGTTCCCCAAATTAAGGAGCTAAATGTTCAGGATAGTAACTCAATTACTTTGCTTTCTGTAAGCAGTGCTGTTTGATATATTTATGAACTATTTGAAAATGGCCCTGTCAACAGAGCCCCTGAACAGACTACCATTCAAATATGCTGATCTTGGTCTGAAGATTCATTCTTCTGAGGCTTTTAGGTGTTTAACACATAGTAAGGATGCAAAATATTGTTAATGAATTCTACTGCTTGCATTTTACAAATGAAAACACTTGGAGTAGAGTCTCATTGTTATTTGCCTCAAAATTTGTCTCATAAAATACATCCATGGTAGCATGGAGGGTCAACACACAATCCTGTTTTGGACCCATCACCAACCCTCCGTAGGATCTAGCCTCCCTCAGTGTTGAAGGGTGAAAGTGTTAGTTTCATGGCTTAGTCAAAATTGTAGTGATGGTATTTTATTAGTATCGTTTATGGGTCTTAGTTTTCTCGTTAGGTGGGATCAGACATATATCAAGCTGTCATACATTCTGCCTAACCAGACATCTGCTTCTGATTCATAAGGGAAACACCTGCACACATGCTGATGAATATTACACAACGGAGCATCCTTTCCCAAGACTCACTGTCAGATCCCTCGCAGAACAAAGGAGGTGTCAGGAACACAGCTGCATGTCATACAACCAGCTCCTAACAAGGGTCACCTTCTCTAATGAGTAATCTACATTCCTTGCTTTGCAGTCCATTTCTATCTCCCCTACATAGAAACTGTTAAAAATTGAAACACCAGCTATAAATTATTATATTTAAATTAAAAATAATGGCCATATGCCAAACCAATTACTGAGGGCTGAGGGGCAATGTTGCCTATCTTGAATGAGACACACAGAGCAAACCTGAGCAAGGCTTAAAAGTGTTCCCTCTCCCTTAATCCACCTCCACTCTTCACCCCACCCCACTACCATTTCCTTACCCCCATGGCTGGGAGATAAGGCAGCGCATAGAGCAGATTTGCACACCACCAGAGGTAGTAAGACCTTTTGATGATGGTGATGGCACTAATGAAAGTTTTAATTAGATTCTTGATAAATCTGATAACCACGAGCAGAGTTTATCTTTATCCCAGATATGATGGGAAAGACAGAAGCAAACAGTGTGCCTGTTTGCAGCCCAGAACACGTATGAGCTACAGCACAACCCTACAATTCTCAATATTATGTTCTTCTTCACCATCATCAAAATGTGTGGTTTAGTGGAAGGAGCACTAAGGGTGGCATTAACCTGCTCTATGCAGATGACTTTTGGTAAGTCTCTTACTTCTCTCGGTCTCACTTTTCCAATATTTAAAACGAGAGGTTAGATGAGGTAACCACTAAGATCCTGGCCAGCTCTAGAATCCTATGATTCTGTGATGCCAAGATACATTCAATACATATTCATTAAGCACCTGCTATGCAAGGCACTGAGGATATAGTGACAAATCAGACAAATTTCGTTTCTGTTCTTTTGGTGTGAGTCTTCTGAGGAAGAAAGACAATTAACCAGTAATCTCAGGGGTCATAGTGAAGCTGTGTGCCACAAAGAAAGAAAGTGTTGCAGTTAAAACGAATAACTGCACAGGCACATCCAAAGGGAAGGGAAGAAACTAACAGCTACTGAAGCTCTTCCATGCCCTTCTATTGGACTTTAAATGCACATTAGTTGAGCCATAGCCAGTTTGGCTCAGTGGATAGAGCGTTGGCCTGCAGACTGAAGAGTCTCGGGTTCGATTCTGGTCAAAGGCATATGCCCAGAGAGCAACCAATCAATGATTCTCTCTCATCATTGTTGCTTCTGTCTCCCCCTCTCCCTTCCTCTCTGAAATCAATAAGAAAATATTTTAAAATAAATAAATAAATGCACATTAGTTGATCCTCACAACTACTCTAGGAGTTAATATACTGATCACTACTATTTTTCAGAAGGGGAAATTGAGACCCAGAGTTAAATGGTCTGGGCAGGGTCACGCAGTGTTGAAGCTGGAACAGGCATCCAGATGATCTCATTTCCCACTGCTCCAGTTCTCTCCAAGGGATGAAAGTCTAGGGAATTATGGCCAATGCAGATTGTAGATTGTAGTGTATCCCATAAGTGCACATGGGAGATAAATCAGTGAGGTCTAGAAGCTGGGGTGATCCTAAAGGCAAGCAGACTTGGAGGAGAGATTGATTCATTCACTCCACAAATATTTATTGAGTGGCTGCCAGATGCATAGTTAGCAAATGGGGATTTGAACATAGATACACGTGTGCCTTTCTTAAAATGCCAAAGAGTAGGTTTTCATCATATTCTGACAATTTGGGTTGCAAATTTTTTTTAAAAAATTACATACATGTATGTGTTATTGGGGCGGGGGGTTGTAAGCTGTTAGAATAAGAAAAAGAATAGGTTTAAAAGGCAATTTTCCCCCTGCCTATGAAATGCTCTTAATTTCCTTGCTTTAACAAGTAATTTATCACCTTATATTGAGAGACCTATCAAAATTGATTATTTGAAAATGATCCCGCCTTTGGATACAAACCGTTATCTATTTAGATTCCCTGAAAATATGTTCTGTCAACTGAACAGGGGAAGTATGTCACCTTTTTAAAACTTATTATAAATTATGATAAAAAGAGTCCAAATATGTGAAGTGCAATCCATCTTTAGAGCCTGCAATTTCAATTCTAAGATGGATAGAATTCTATTTTTATCTCTTTTCAGTCCCTTACAAGCTATTCCAAAAACATGTCTTGTAAAAAGCTTATATATACATATATATGTGTGTGTGTGTGTGTGTGTGTGTGTGTGTGTGTGTGTATACGTATATGGTATATATTCATGTTTTGTCTTGACAATGACCCCTATTGAAACCACTTAAAATACTGTTGTCACCACCAAATTAATGTTTGGACTAATTACAGCTAAAAATACCTTTTCACTTCAACAAAGAATAGTTATCACCCAAGAGTTGATTGAATTTAAATGAAAAGTAAAGTTCAGATGAGGATGTTGGAGGAACTAGTGCAGTGGTTCTCAACCTTCTGGCCCTTTAAATACAGTTCCTCATGTTGTGACCCAACCATAAAATTATTTTCGTTGCTACTTCATAACTGTAATGTTGCTACTGTTATGAATCGTAATGTAAATATCTGATATGCAGGATAGTCTTAGGCGACCCCTGTGAAAGGGTCGTTCAACCGCCAAAGGGGTCGCAACCCACAGGTTGAGAACCGCTGTAATGGATGTGGTTATGGTTTTGCCTGTGTCAGAGCCTTATGCCTGAGGAAGGCTGAAGAACAGGGCTCTCTAAGGGAGGCAAAAACCAGGAAGGAGCTGCACTGCTCCCCACCAACAAAGACAGCGAGGAGTGGAGCCACGGGGGAGGTGTGATTAAAAAGCAGCAGGATGTGAATAATCTTAAACTTTTGGCCCAGTTCTAGCTCAATCCACAAAACCACAGGAATGTCTGGTATCACCTTTAACCAGTTTCCAGCAAACACTGATTTTGCTTCTGTTTCAAGGTTTAAAACCATCCTAATTGGTATATTAACATTTTTAATGAACCATCAGAGATTTGGTGAAAACAACTTATTTGAAAGAGCCCTTAGCCTAGGACTGTCTGAGAAAGTCAATCAGCTGTCATTTCACACATCTACTGGGCCATTTGAATAGTCCCCAGATAAAGAGCTGGCAGCTGTTATCTCCTACTGTTACTTGAGTACTCCTGCCACACCCCCGGGAATGAGGGTGTGTGTTGGTTATTCTGCACCTACCCCATTCATTCCCCATAGATTCTAGCTCTGCCTGCCTTGCTCTGTCTCCAGAGGCCAACCTCAATGGACTGCAGCACTCAGGCTCCTGTGTTCAGCCAGAACGGAGAAGAGAGAGGTGGACAGTTCTTCCCTATTCCCTCTCTGCCTCAGCTCTGGCTCTTGGGCAAAAGCTATAACCTCCTCAAGACTGCAGCTCCTCTGGTGGCCTCTCCTCCCCAGCCCTAGCCTCTCCCTGGATCAGTGTAACAAATGTCTTTGCTTCTTGGGCCCCAGGAGCCTCTCCGTTCCTTGCTGCTTTAACCTGCCCACACTTCTGCAAACCATCCATTTGTTCTCTATCTTCATTTGAGCCATCTATAGTGAATTCTCTTCCTGCTGGCCCATGACTAACTAATTGACTAGGTCAATGACAAATCCATGGCTTTTATCATTTCCTTTCTGGTGAGGGAACCTTTTCCAAAAGCGTCTGTTGCAACTAGCTGTTTCAGTTCACAAATTATTTTACTTTCAAGTAAGGGGATAATGGCGAAATATTTAGCAAATTATGAGAACAAAAATCTTAAATTCCACAGTTCAGCCTCATTTGGTTTGAATCATTGCACAATCTTTCCCTGTTCCCCGTTTGCAGCTGCAGAAGGGCTGGAGAGGGCAACCTTTAACCGGAGCTTGTGGGTCACTCTGCCATGTTCTGCCAATCTAACCAGGGATGCTTGGGGCTCCCATCATTACCTGTCTCAATCCCTGAGGAGACAGGGCTCTCTGAGTTTGGACCCCCAACCCCCTCTTACAACAGAAATCTAGCCTGTAAACCTTCTTACTTGGATTCTAACATTTTTGCTTCTCAGACATCGGAAAAATTGGAGTAGTGTGCACTACTCTGAGAATCTTTTACCCCTGCTTTCAATTAGTAAGCTGCAACCAGAATAAGTGCCCCAGAGTCCTCCAGGCTGCACAGGTAGCCTGATACCTGCTCAATGAATCAGATGCAGACATGTGGAAGGCTTCCACAGGGGGTGAGATCGCTGCTTGCTGCAAGATGAAAAACAAAGGAAGAACAAATTAAGAAAGGAATGTTCCCTTGCTTATTTTTTTTAACTGTGTGTAATGGTAATGATACATAAGCGAATAACAAGGAAGTTAGGGAAATTATGCACAAGCGTCTGAATCTATTGTCAAGACCACATTAGTCACTTCCTAGAGATGGTGTTTTAGAGACCTCACCGGGTCTAGACATGGGAAGCCAATATCCAGCCAACCTAAGTGGGATCTTTTGTTTTCCTTTTCTATTTTCTCCCTTCATTTTTTTCTTTCCTTCTTTCATAAGCATTTTATCCCCTCCATGTAACTTAAGGAATAAAATATTGCCAATATAATGGAAGCCCATATACCCTTCTTTTAATTTCATTCCCCTCTTTTACCCTTAAATGGCCTGATTTCTTAGATTCCCATTTTTTTCTTTATAATTTTTCTTTACATATGTGTATGGAATAGTATTATTTTACATGTTTTTGAATGCAATGTAAATACAGTATTGTATTGTTTCTATTCTGCAGCTGGCTTTTATCCTCAATATTATATTTAAAAGATTCATTCATTATTGGAGATCTTCACTTGTGATATTTGCCAAATTGCCAAAGTTTTTACATGGTTTGAATATTTTCAGTATCTACGTGCTATTTGCTAATCACTCTGATAAGTGATGAGGATACAAAGATGAATAAAACACTCTCCCTGTTCCCAAGTTGTTCACAGTGATTTCAGAGACGCGCGAGTGTGAATTAAAAATTGTAATAGCATGTTCCATGTGCTCTAATAAAGTATGTGCAAAGTGCCATGTGAGTGCAGAGGATGTGCAAATGAGTCTGAGACCAAGGAAAGGATTCATAGTGTTGGAGGGGAGAAAAACACTGTAAGTCTTTATGAAAGTGTGTGCAAAGTGAAGGTGGGAAAGATAATGGTATATTTGGGTAGGGCAGGGGGGAGAAGGTAGATGGTTTAATTAGGGCAGAGGGAGTAGAGGTTGACCCTAAAAAGACAGGTTGGGGTTGCATTATAAAAGAGGAAACTTGTATGTCATGCAAAGGAATTTTATGTACTCATGTAATCAATGCATGAAGAGCCAGTGGGAGGTTTGAAGCAGAAAAGTAGTATGACCGATGTGTATTTTTTTAAATTTTGGTAATAAAGATTAGACTGGAAGGAAGAAAGTCTGGTAATTAAGAGAGTAGAGTGGAAGCAATTATAATAATCAGAAGTGATACATCATTATCCTGAATTAAACCATGGGATTGGGATAAGGAGAATTGTCTTGGTAAGTATCTCAGAGGTAGAGTATAAACTGACAACAGTCTAACCTAGGTGCAGACAATAAGGAACACATTGTATATAGAGAATTTAAAAACAATAATAAAACTTACTAAACCTCAGTCTGCTTTTTATTACCACCACGCGCCAGCAATTCTAAACAATGTCAGTGACAAAATTCTCCTCTCTGAAAAATCTTTTGTTGTCTAAGTTCTAAGCAGTCGCTGTGGTTACCATTGAGTATTAGTAATATAACAAATATGGAAGCTGCACATTAGCACATTCTGATTACTTAACCTTTAATAAACATTGTATTCTAGTCAGAAATTAGCTCAGTGAACTTCCAGTCCTACAGTCCACCCCAACACAGGTATAGGTATGAATTTAAAGAGTAAATTTGTAACAGTTTAGAATTGTGTAAGGTTATTTCTAACTAAATACCCTACCATTTGAAAACCACAGATTTGAAATAAACAATGATAGCACCATGATTGTGAAAAGGAAGACACAGAACTTGAGTACTTAAATTTTGTCATTCTATGTGCAAACTATTCTCCGATCCTTGCAGGGTTCACTCTTTTGGAAGCATTTCCCAAAACGACATTAGTACAAAATACATTAATGTAATTTAAAAGTATTAACTGATTACTTTTTCCTTTTATGTTCTATAATCTTTATCACTAACTGAGATATAACACAAGGAGAAAATGGAGTGGGGAGAGAATACAATAAGGTCGGTGTGGGAAGCAGGCAATTCCAGTTGCCTATAGAACTGGAGACGGGCTTGTCTAACAGGCACTGGAAACAAGAGTGTGGCATAAAAGAGCAAGATCAGAGATTTGTAGAGAGATTTGGGAGCCCCCAGAGTGTGGAGAGGTTGACGTTACAAAGTGTGCACACAAAATGTGTAGAGAGAAAAAAAGAACAAGGAGGTTATCTTGGAAAACATCAAAAGGGACAACAAAGGAAAAGGAACAGTCTTCCCTTCCTCCCCCATTAAATGGTCATGATCGAATTGGAATGTCTATAAAAAGCTCTCAGCGCAGTGCCTGGTGTCTGTCAATAAATATTTGCTGTTATTATTCGTAGAAACCCAGACGAAGATGCCAGAGATGTCTGTCATCTCACAACATTGATTCCTGCTCTAAGTGGTTAAGGAGTCATAGGAGTCGTATCATAATCGATTAAATGTCTGTAGCTCTGAAATCATTTCTCTCTACCCATTATGACAGCTAGCCCTTGTGGTCCCCATCTCTTCCTTTCTTGGAAATGTGTCCAGGGCATTTGCACTAGTAAATTAAATAAAACTGAGCCAGTTTTCAGATATAAAAAAAAGTCTGGCAGAGGCTGTGTTGTGTAACCACAGTTTGGAAAGCGAGGGGTGAAAAGAACAAGCCAGTGACATGAGGCAGTGTGAGGAGGACCCAGAGCAGAAAGCCAGACGTTAGCAGATTTTTTTTTCAGGAAAAAGGGCACCACCAAAGCCCCATTATGTTATATAAGTGGCTATCGCTACTATAAACACACAACTTAAGTGTTTTAAGTAATTCTTCAAGGAGAAAGTTTTAAATATTTTCATCAGAATTCCTGAACATAATCATCCCAAATCCAACATTTTACAACAAAAGTCTATATGGTTTGGGGGGCTCTAAAGTTCTAAACTTTCTTGTTCGACCCTTTTAGTTATATAACTAAAGAGAGCTATTTATTAGCAAGCCTGCTAAGTACTTCATCACAGGCTGCCTCTGTTGGTAGCTATTGTCCAAATAAGCATTTGATCAAATGCAGGGTTTGAGGGCAGTTATTTGAGATCTTTGAGAGGAGCACTGGTTTTCATGCCTGAGAGGATATGCATGAGGCCCATGAAAAGTGCTGAGGAGCGTTCACATAAATACAACATAAATGCCGCGATAAATATCTCTCCACTTTTCAAAATTAAGGGACCTGGCTTAACAGCTCTGTACTCCTCAGAATTCCTCAGGACCTGAATCACTGCCTCTATTTCATTTGGTGATTACATTGAGAGCTGGAGTGTTCTGCGAGCTGGCCAAACACGTGGCTGACAGGAATCCCAAGCGATAAGCACAAAGGAAGCTCCAAGAACCAACTAGGAGAAACTGGCCCCATAGGTCGTGTGTAGCTGATGCCCTAGTTTACTATGCCAATCTTAAGAAGAAAAACCTTTGAACTGGATAAACCTCTGAGGAATGCTGAAACCACTTTCCTAATCAAGCTATGGTGAAATCACTGTCAAAATCAAAAATGTAACTTCGCCTATTGAAATGTGGGGAATTTCTATTGCGCAAACAAGAGCTTAAAGAGACTCAAGGGAGAATACATGGGTAATTCTCTCCATAGTCAAGTAAATTCAGTCAAGAAGCCAACTTCTTGCAAACTGGAGCATGTTGCATAATACATTTAACTTATGTTGGCACTTTGAGAACTGCTTTGTATATGAACAACCAGGGCTTGTTAAGCCCTACATGAAAAAATTTAGAACCTAAGTTATCAATAGCTTAATTCAGAACTGCTTTCCATCCCAGACACTTTATCTTTTATTTTTATAGTCACAGAAAAAAATGGCCTGTGAGATGCCTACCCATGTAATAAATGCATATGTTCTTAGAAGTAACTCCTCTCCAGCAGAGGATAAATTTATATTTGTAGTAAATTAAATTGAGCTATTGGACCTTACTGGAGGATTCCAGAATACTACCTGATTCTTAAATCTGCCCAGCGTTTAAGCATATGGACATCAGCAGTGTGCAGGACCCATGGACTCTGAATAAAGGCATAAAGTTTTAGCTCCCAACTGCACATAATATTTAATAATAAGGTGACTAAATTTTATGCTGACTCATTTAATAAAGCAAAAAATGGATTTCACTAAAACTAGAGCTAAAATCATTGTTTCCTGGAAACAAGAGAAAATGGATTCATCATATACACACAAAAACCTAAGCTTAAAAATGAAAGATAATTGAATGTGTGCTGTTACATTTGAAAAATGCTAATTTGAAGGTAGCAATAACTTTGACACATTTGAATGAATTCGGAGAGGTTTTATTTTTTAATGCTTTCCCATTGAGCCTCAGTGAATTAAGCAAAAGGTTATGAATAAAAATTCTAGAAGTCTAATTCAGAAAGCGAGATGAGTCAACATTTGTAAAATGTTTGTAGATCCTTGGTTGAAGACACAATGCAAATATCTGTTTCAATTATAGGTCAGATCCTATTAGAATAGGCACTGAGACTATACATATGCTCTTTATAATGGAATTTTATTTTAATCAATTCATTGTTGTTTGTTGAAGCTAAAGATTAGGGTGTGATTCTCTGGGACATAAGTACCTACTCGGAGATCTCAAAATGTGTCCCACACCCTCAGACCTCCTAAATCCCATCATTTTTTGCCTTTGTCAGTTATTAGCTAGTCTCTTTTAATGAGTGATTGAGGATCTTAGAGTTCTAGAGAATTTACTAGAGCATTTTATTTAGTCAACTAGGCTTTTTAACAGAAATTCTGAAGCTCTCAGAAATTTAGTGTCTATGCAAAAGTAGTGGCTTGTGGCCAGTTAATTAGCTCCTCTGTGACAATATTTGGAAAACACAAAGAGATTTTTGTGAAAGTTTTCCATCTAAATTGGTATTACTTCGTTTGGTACTCACTTTATTTAATTACTACAACTGACTTTACAAGTTTGCTACACCTAAAGAATACATACTGAACTATACCTCAAAAGAGCACAATTTAAGAATTTTGAGAAAATACAAAAATGTTTAATACAATGACAGTATTACTGACTTAAGTCTAGTGTTCCCAAGGGGACTTCTTCAAATGAGGACAAAAATGATCAATCAGCTATATAAATGTTATTCTCTTTGTTAAAAATAAACAATCTTACATCATCATAATCATATCTTATGAAATAATTAACATCATGATTGCATATTGGACCTCTGGAAATAATGCCCTCTGCAATGATATCAGCACATATTGTTATTCCCAGTTTCTTTAAATATAAGTGGCACAAGGACCTATCACACTAATTTACTCCTAAAATTCCATCTAGTTCTAATCTATGAATGTCAAACTAGTCAACTACACAGACATTGATTTTTACTCCATGCCAGACATTACACTAATCATAACCAAGTAAGTAAATGGCAATTTTCACTCTTATTCTTCAAAAGCAGAAGTAAATGTTATGGATTAATCCAATCTTAGCGTCAGAGCAGAAGATCAGATGTAATAATAAAGTGGCCCAATAATGGAGAACTGTAAAAGGTCTATGAAATGACTTAGTGGAAAGTAATTCATTGGTCAAATGACAATTTGGCTGAAATAATTTTTTAAAAGTTAATATTCCTATGCAATGGTTTTTGTATATTAATAACTTTATATGTTTCAAGTATGTATCTATTTTTTAAGATTTTTTTCTGGGGCTTAAAGGGGAGATTTTACATTTTTTATCCATTTCAGCCAGCTTTGGACTGTGGCATCTAAAAACTGATTGTAAGACTTTTTCTCTTGCTCACATACATGAATATATGTAAACATTTTCTTTGTTTAGTAAATTCTGGAGATGATTCCAAAATAAAGCAGATAGACACTAAAACTATTCATTGTTTGCAGGCCTCTAAAAAATACAGGTCTTGAAATTACTTAGCAAAGAGATTGTTAACCAGGAGCAAAACTAAAACAAAAACAAAAAGGTGTTTTCTTTTATTCTTGAAAAGATCTACCTTTTAAATACTATGACAAAGGTCAATTTTACCAGTTCCTATAGAATTTCAATAAGAGATTCAGTAAAAGTTAACAGAACTTTCTGGGGGGGGGGGGAAATAATAACTTTTTTATATAAAATAAACAGCTCTTCCTTGAGAATACTCAAACTTTCTTGAACTGTGGTAGGTGAGCAGAGCAAGGATGATGGCCAGGTACAGAAGGTCACCAGCCCTGGGTGCCTAGTGAAGGACAATTGAAGGGGGGAACCTTGCCCCCTGGGTGACCTCACTCCTCTGGCATATTGGTCATGTGGTTTGGATCCCCTGACATTTTCTTCCTAGAGATAACATCTAGGCCTCAGTTGTATTTCAGCTCCAGGCCCAGAAAAGCAATAAAACCAGCCACCCCAAGGCTGATGTTAGCATCAGCTGCATTGAATATAATGACCCCCTGCCCTGGAACTGACCAATCAGTGGAGACCTAGACCCTGAATGGACACACCTGGAAAGCTGCTGAATATTATAATGAGATCTTCCCTTAGGACCTCCCCTAAAATCTCCACCCTTAAAACCCTTAAGAGCAGTGGTTCTCACCCTTGGCTCATCCTCCAGAATGAGGCCCAGAAATCAGGATTTAAAAAGATTCCCTGGTGATTCTAATGTGCAGCCAAGGTTGAGAACCACTGCTTAAGAGGCAGGACACTTTCCAGAAACAAGCCTGCAACTTTCCCTTTCCCCTTCCCCTATCCCCGCTCCTCTCCCCCACCAGACACTACCTTTACCTTCCTCAGTCCCAAGCTCCTGGGGCCCTTCCTTTGCCTCTATAACTTTTTCTGAAGCCCGTTTCTTCTATGAATTACTTCTTCCATCTCTGAGATTTTCCAAATAAATGGAAATGTCCTCTTACAGTTTTGAGTCTTGGCTCTGAATTCTTTCCTAGCCAGAACTCAAGTACTGAGGTTGCTGAACCCAGGTCCGGTCTGACCCTATGGGTCTAACACTTGGTGCCTTTCCCGCCACTGCTAACAGAACCACTTAATAATTTGCCACTCCAGGGAATACTCTAAAGTTCTACAGCAGAAGGTTAGAGAGGTTCAGAACAGGCCTTCCCAAAATGTGATACTTTGACATGTAAATTCTTTTGAGCTGAAGACAATCAAGATACTGCAATCTCATGCCAAAATTTTACTCTTCCCTTAAAGAATTTAAGAACTTTGCCCCTAAAAAGAGTTATCACCAGAAAGAACCTTTTATGACCTATCTATAGGGCAGGGCAAATGTCCAATTAGTGAACATTCTGCACATGACCATCCTTCCCTTTTAAGCCCCAAGGCTCTTACTGCATCCCTTAGCTGAGAATATCATTATCACTCCATTTTCCCTTTCTGTCTCTGAACCTCTCATGTGGGGTCTCTGACTCTCTTGTGTATGTGGGGCTCCCATATGTAAGAGTGCACTTAAGTTTGGTTATTTTCTCTTGTTAATCTGTCTCATATCTGTTGGATTATTAGACCAACCAAAAGAACCTAGATGTGTAGAGAAAAGTTTCTTTCTCCCTCACAAGGACCAAGGCACCCAAGTATATGGGCTCTAGTAATGGCATCAGAAGCTCCTTATGACCAGGGTTTCCATTAGCCTGTGTGGTGCCTTTATGTGAATTTAAAAATGGTGCCTCCCCTCTGAATAGATGAATTAGAAAATATAATCCTTTCAGGTGTACAAAACCCAGCAGGAAAGGAGTTGGCCAGGTTTCCACACTCAACCTCACCTTCTCGGCAGGAGGCCAAATGACTGCTTCACACAAACTTATCCCTGCCTCCCTTTCTTCCCATCTCCTACAGTAGAAAAGACTGGAGCCAAGTCATCCTTCACACAAGGCCTGGGCCTGGGCCTGGGGAGTGAATAACGGATAACCACAGATTCTCAGAGTGAAGTTTCCTCCTAAACTTGGCATAACATAAAGATTTCATCTTGCACGCATCCAGTCTACGCATTGGCTGTCTGGACTGTGTTGAGAAAGATTGGAGACCCAATCCAGCACAAACAGCAAGCAGTGGGTGGATTAGCAGTAAAAACCATTGGTTTCCAACAACACATATGTCTCAGATTTCCTGTCCTGATCCAAACCATTCAAATCACAAGCATTCATTGAGCAATGAACATGTACCAGGCACTGTGAGTGATACTTGGAAGCAGTCCTTCCAAATCTGGTCACACACTGGAATCCTTGAGGGACATTTGTTTTAGTCAGAATGTCATCAAGTTAGTTTCCATGTTGAGAAACTTACATCACTCACACTAAAACCTCTGGTGCATTGGAATCACTGGTTCAACACACCTGCATCCACATGCATTTGTAGCTGTTGTATTCCTGACGATTCGCTGGGCTCTGCCTTCTGTAGTCATGCTCTAGCACTTATGTATTGAGATATGATGCAGAACCAAATAATTTTCCCTTGATTTACATGGTAGTTGTGTACTTGGAAAATGCACTGCATATTAAAAGCTTGCAAAAACATTTTGTGTTTAACATGAGAAATGAAGTTAGCTTGTGGGTTCAGAGGAACAGGCTTTTAACCTACAGGAAGATTGTGTTGGACATTCCCAAATCTCATAGAATGAAAGATAACGCTTTATTGTGTGGGACTCTCATACACTGCACCATGCCCAGCATGCCCTCCCTATGGCAAGCCAGAAGTGCCCCACATTCTTCCAGAATGCCCCCTAGGGACAATAAAAACAAACAAACAAAAAACCCAGAACAGATCCCTTGTAATTTTCTGTGAACTAAAACTATTCTAAAATACAAATTTTACCACTTTTTAGGGTTTCTTTTTGTTTGTTTTTTCTATGTTGTGACAATTTTATTTTTAGAAAATGAGTCTTGATTTAGCCAGAGCCTTGGGGATATAAGGGATTAGCCACTGTCATATTCAAAATGATGCATTTATTAAGGGAAAGCTTGAATTTTCTTTGTCTTCTTCAGAAGAAAGAGCTATAGGAATGCCTAAAAGACTGGAAGTAATATCAATTTAAAACAGCTTTACTGAAACTTGAGTTGATGGTCCTTACCGTAGTTGATGGTACAAGTGGATCTCATGTACTGTTTCCAGGCATCACTCCCAGACTGCTTGCCACCATCAGTGTGCTTTTCTGCTGCAAATACACCTCCAGTCTCTGCCCCACTCATTGCAACTCATAGAACAGAGATCAGAATGGTGCTTACAAAGGCTGGGGTCAGGAATGAAGGAAATGGAGAGAAGCTGGTCAAAGTGTACAAACTTCCAGTTATAAGGTTAACACGTTCTGGGTATCTAATGTTCAGCACTGTGATGATAGTTAATAATACTTGAAAGTTGCTAAGAGAATACATCTTAAATGTTCTCAAAAGAAAAAGAAATGGTGATTACATGACATGATAGAGATGGTAGCTAATGCTGTGATGGTAATCATTTTGCAGTTTGTACATGTATCAAATCAACACATTGTACACCTTAAATTTATAGAATGTTACATGTCAATCATGTTACAATAAAGCTGGGGGAGAAGAATTAATTAAAATAATATTTTAATACAAAATTTATCTTATTAAAAAATACAGATTCTTTGGCTTTATCATCAGAATTACTGACTCAGAAGCTCAGATGTCTGTAACATGGTCAGGGAGCTCAAAAGCCACTCTTTTGGCAGCTACTAAGATGACTAATAGGAATCTCCTCACTTCTTTTATCCATTTATCTTATAATTAAAACGCTTTTCATGTCGAATTGCAAGAAGAAAAACAGTTAACATCATCAAATCAACTTTATGTCTCATGACCAAGATATATTTTTAAATAAAATGAAGATGTGTAAGATATATATATATATATATATATATATATATATATATATATATATGTAGGAAACTCAGAAAAAGTGTATATGTAAGTATATAGCATATCCCCAAAAATGTACTCACATACATTTTTGATAACTTGATTAATGTTTCTTTTCAGATTTACCCCATTGGAATTAATAATTATTCAAAGTGTGTATATTTTTTGGGGGGGACACCCTGTATATACTGCATAACAATGAAAACCAGTGTGTTTATATTTTGAAACAAAAGTCAAAAACATGAAATTAGATGGTCTAAATTAAATACTTCCAGTGCAATTTTAGCACCTTTTCCTCTCTTTGGTCTCTAGTGGAAACTGAAATAAAAGCTTACTATCATCCACAAACTCTCAATGATACATTATAAATTTGTTCTCTCTCAGCCTTACTTTCTCTCACTTAGTAAAATGATATTTCTTTGCCTTTTCTTCATGGGCTAATGTCATTATCCTCTATTAAAATTTCTCCAAATGGAATATATTATATTTTAATTTTAGGATCCAAACTGGTGGTGTTTTTATACTGTAAATGGTGTCTAGTGATATTTTCCTTCTTTACAGAGAAAAAAAAAGTAAGAGGAAATGGGTTTGCATAGCAGTCGGAGGAATTTCCGCCAAATATAATGAAAAATTTCCTGGTAGCCTAGACAGCACAAACTGCAATGGGTCAGTTGTGGGCGGGGGGTGGGGGTGAGGTGGTGATGTGAAATCTCCTGCTTTGTAAGTTTGTGATAACAACCTAGATTCTTATCTGCCTGAAATTCTTTAGATGTACATCTGTCTGGTGGGCGGGGAGTAGACTTCCTGGTCTATAGGCCATTTCTACCATACATCATTGAGACAGAAACACAAAATACGTATCTATAAACCAATTGCATGAACCAGGAACAATCTCACCACGTTTCTCAGCTGGAACACTGGTAAAAATTCATCTCTGTGCATTGGAAGGTGGTTTAACGTTGCCACAACCCACCTCTGGGTCTAATGATCTAATCACTAAAATGAAGGGAAATAATGTGTTCCTCACAGAGTTGTGAGGATAAATGAAATATAGCAACACTGCCCACATAGGATCTGTCCTTTAGAATTTTAGGATCTGAAAAGATAAAAATGTTCAAAAGGCCAAGCTATAAAAGACACAGCTCTAAGTTGTTATACCATAGCCAATAACCTCTGAATCCACGCATTTCTATAGGGAGCATGATGCGATTCCTCATCCAAATAGCCATGGCTTTGTTTCCTGTTTTGTTTTGTTTTGTTTTGGAAGAAAACATTTCTTCTCTTTTACTGTTACCTAAAGTTTTCTTATTCTTCCTTACAATGATGGGACACTGTTAAAGTTATTCCTAATTTCCAGCAAAGTGAAAGAAGAGAGGAAAAATGTGTAACGAAGAAAATTGAATATACATCACCTATCCCTGAATGCTAGTATAAATCTTTTAGTGTGTTTTGTAAAGAAATAGTTAGATAGTTTCATAATCATATCCTCTTATTCTTCTCAGAAAATATTGACCAAAATTGATCGTTTCAATAATGGAAATACTTTTGTTGTGTCTGTTTCAGACATGTGGCGCCGGGTTCTTTCTTGCCCAGTCGGGAGAATGCTTGCCCTGTGACTGTAACGGGAATTCCAACGAATGCCTGAACGGCTCTGGACTCTGTGTGGTAGGTCGGGGGCACTTCTCACAGATTTCATTGGCCCTTTGCATCGTGGGTGGGAATAAAATATTTTTCCTGGACATTGGAGCTACCTAGGAACAAACTGCTAATGAAGCTCTTTTTCTTCCCCTTCACCTTTTCCTGTAAAACACCCCATATAAACTGCTTATGATTGCAAGTGGCCACCGAGGCCTGTGTCTGAATGGGCACGTGCCCCTCGGGGTAAGTGCCTCACCGCCCTCTGCAGCTGGCTTCCTGCTGTGGGCCAACAAGCGATTGAAAAGAACACACATAGGAGGAAACCACCCATCCAAATTCCTCTGTAATAATATAGTTTGCCATATGTTTGGCTTCGCTCCACATAAACTGGGAGAGTAAAACAGTTGTTTCATAGACTATTTTACAATTTATAAGGTAGTCAGGTCTACAGGTCAAAATTTAAAAAAAAATAGGTTCGAACCAAATTGCTAATAAAAATGAAAGCTTTGGCCTTGTGGTCTTTGTAATCTGTGATCGAACCCCCAGAAGACTTTTTTTTTTCTTAACTGAAATGAATTCTTCAATAGACTGTTCTTCAGTGAAATATGGTAGAGACTTATGAAGAAGACTTAGAAGCCTTCTAGCAAAAAACTACTTGCTACATATTTTCCATTTCCACTAAATAGACTGACAACTTAGTGAAAATGGGAATTGAAAAATTTACCAGAAATAGTTTATGTAGGAGTCATAGCAGGCATTTTTAAAGACTTGTGCCCTAAGATCATATTTTTCCTTCATAAGCTATATTGCATATGAAGGAAAATTAGGTTCTTCAGTTTCCTATGAGACAAAAGAGGCTTTCCAGAACTGCAAGAGTATTTTTGCATAAAATATAAGAATATTTAATTAAGTATACCTATTTACCTTAAAATTAACATAATTGTTCTTGTAAGCAGGTCATTTTGATTATAAGTGGGCTCCAAGGTGTGTACATGAAGGTGTTATTTTACTCATGATTTACATTAAAATGCAAGTTAGAATGTTTTCATTTATTTTAAACCTAGCAGTTGCCGTTGTTCTAGGGACAGAGAGAATTAAGTGGCAAACAATAACAGTTGTTGTCTGTATTTTTGCTTAGTCCTGGCATTTCTGTATTCCCTTCCCCCCTCTTCTTAAATAACCATTACATCCAGGATGTCCTCTGTAGCAGTGTAGGCACATGCAGCTGCCAACATCTACCCCTTTCTAATGCTTCCATCTCCGGTTTCCTGTTATTTTAATCCCAGTGACATTTGAAAAGAAAATCCCATGGATGCACTTGAACTAATAATGTACAGCTCGGATAGTTTGACTAAATAAAGGCTCTTTGTTATCTGGCTTATTAAAATATAAGTCAATAGGGACTTGAAAGTCCATCAGCTATTGTTAGTCAGGCAGTCAATAAGAGGGAAGACAAACAGCTTAAAGGGAAATAAGTTCCTCCTGCCAGTGCCTGTGGAGAGCCACGACAAAGCCGCTCTTGCTGACAGTGACACTTGTCAAAATAGGAGCTCTCACGGGTTTCCCCTGACTAGCCATGAGCTTCTGAAGGGACAGCCATCCTGTGATTCCTCCACAGCACCTGGGCCATAAGAGGTTCTAATAAAATTAGGGATGGGCTATGGTGTAAAACACTTTTATGCACACTCAAGGGAGTTGCCAATCTTCCTACAATTACTTTTTTCAAGACAGAACAATGGAAAAAAGAGATAAAGAATAGCCATCCTATTCATCCTAATGGTGATTCCTCCACCCCACCCTACCTGGAGGGAAATATTTTTCTCCCTAGTTAAAGTAATATATGTTAAAAACACACAAACAAAACAACAACTACACATATATACTGTACATGAGATCCAAAGGAAAAATCAAGCACTATCTCATCCCCCAGAGCTAAAACATAATAAGTATATTCTTATAAGTTTAATTTTGAAAGACAAAAAAATGTAATTTGTGTTTAATTAAGCACAAGTGAGGGAGCAGAAGAGGTAATATAGAAAAAATATGTTGCCATTTAGTTGGCAAATATATTGTCTATAGTATCACACAAGAATCAAACTCATATTTATTTGTAATTCTGGCCATCTGGTCGACCAGAGCCAGTGTCTCAGCTCCTGCTCTGTAGCCCCACCTCCTTCTCAGTTCTCAGAGAGCCTGCGAAGCAACAGCTCCACATGAACACTTCCTTGCAGCTCACTGCAGGCACCAGAGTTTCAATAAGTTGCTGCAGTTCACCTGGCCTACCCCATGCCTTTCATCTTCCATAAGAAACTAAAAATAAAAGGCCTTATTTTATTTTATTTTATTTTATTTTATTTTATTTTATTTTATTTTATTTTATTTTAAAGGCTTATAATGCCTCTGCCTTATCCTCTCTCAACTGTTTCTAATTCTTTCAATGTGACCTTATATTTTACAGGCTGCTTTTAAGGAACTACGACCTTTGACAATAAAATATAAAGTAGATAAAGTTATATTACCATTTTTAGAAATTCTTTCACAAGAGGAATGTTAAGTTATCAAATGCAGAAAAGTGGCTTAACTAATGCAGTCCAACCAGTATTGGTGTCTTTCAAAAAGGCCATCTTGCATCTTATCAGAACCAGAACACATTGGGAAGAGTTCTCAGCTGAGTCTTGCAGGCAGGGCCCCAAAAGCCAAGCAACTCCAGTGCATATGGCAGGTCCCCAGGAAAACTCCAGAAGGAGGCCTGAGGAAGGAATTATGGGGCAGAGAGATGGCTGGTGGTAGGAATGCCTGCTCCAGACTCTTCTTTTCCTGTTGTGTCTTCCTCACTAGCAACGGAGACACCTTTCAAAAACACAACCCAATCACGGCATTCGCCTTTTTAAAATTCTTCAGGGTTTTCTATTCCAAGCCCACTGAGCCTCTCGCTACCCTCTAAACTCACTCTGTGCCCTTGTAGTCTGTCCCAATTTGTACTTCCAAGTTCTCTGCCTCTCCCCTGTTCTTGCTCAGCCCTCAAGGCCTAACTCAAATGTCACCACCTCTACTAAGCTTCTCCAACTTTCTCAGGAAAAGCTAGAATCTTTCCCTCCTCTTTGTCCCACAGCAAGAATGTACTGAATGCATACCTCAGAGCACAAATACTATATTATTCTTTGTTTATCTCTGTTTCCTTCACAAGTCTGTGAGCTGATGAAAGGAAGGAACCAATGTTTTTTCATTTTAGTAACAGTCACAGCTCATTATCTATCAGGATATCAGCTTAATCTAGGTTTGTTAAGTGAATGAATGAACTGATTGATAAAATAACTAGCTTAATTGCACAAACCTTTGATTTTATAATTTATGGGACACTTGAGTCACTATTTCAGGAAAAGGTAATGTCTGTTATGCTAGAGACTCAGCTCAAGTTCAATGCTGAAGAACTAGGCAGACACTTGCTTCTCAAAGTACAGTCTAGGCCAGAAACACTGACGTTACTTGGAAGCTTGTTAAAAATGCAGACACCCAGGCCATATTCCAGACTTCCTTAATTAGAACCTGCATTTTCACAAGATGCCCGGGGCATTCATGTGCACAGTAAAGTTTGAGAATCACTGATTCAGACAGAGCAGCATATCTCCAACTTTTTTGTTTCATGAGCCCTTTACACTCGTAAGAATTATTCAGCTTGCCAAATGACTTTTCTTTATGTGGGTTATATCTATATTTTCAGCATCTGACATTTAAAACTGAAAATTTTAAATAATATTTTTTCTATTAATTTATTTGAAAACAACAATAATAAATCCATTGCATGTAAATTTACATATTGAAAGTATATTTAATGTCCAGTTTAATGGGAGGCAGCTAGATCTCACGTCTGCTTCTGCATCAATCTGTGGTGATATCGCCTGTCTTGTAGCCTCAGGAGGACTCCACCTTACACACATGAGAAAACTAGAGTGTCAAAGAAAATAAAATCTAGGTATTATTATGAAAATATTCTTCACCTCCGGGCATACTTCAAAAAACACAGATCTAGATAGACTATAGTCTTGCACAAAGCATGTGACAAACCACACCAAGGCTAATCTGATCCTTCAGGCTTTCTTCCTACATTGTGCTGGTACTGTGGCCAAATCAGTAAGAGACATCACTTTTAATGTAAAGGAGACACAGCTCTGCCAAAACCGGTTTGGCTCAGTGGATAGAGCGTCGGCCTGCGGAATGAAGGGTCCCAGGTTCGATTCCGGTCAAGGGCATGTACCTGGGTTGCGGGCACATCCCCGATGGGAGATGTGCAGGAGGCAGCTGATCGATGTTTCTCTCTCATCGATGTTTCTAACTCTCTATCTCTCTCCCTTCCTCTCTGTAAAAAATCAATAAAATATATTAAAAAAAAAAAAAGGAGACACAGCTCTTATCCAAATATCCTTCCTATTACCAATGTGCAATTGGTTGTCTACATAGTAGCTTTCTTAACCACTGGCCAAAGATTCAGAATGCTTTTTACATTTTTGAGTGAGGTCAGGTTTATTTAAAAATAACTCTTCCCTTCTAACAACATACTTATTGATTGCTGTCATTTTTGTTTTCTGATTTTTTAAGTGGCAGAGTATTGAAGGTAAAGGGATATTTGCAATATCAGATTAAACAATTTTGAGAGCTAGAGGAAATTTTATAGGCCTTCTAGTCTAGATCCTGAGAATAGAGACCCAAAAAGGGCAAGTGACTCGTTCAAAATCAACCAGCTAAAAATGGAAGAGCCAGTCCCTTCCAGCATTCTCTCTGCCCATCTCCCAGACTGCGCATCAGTGCCTTTTAGGAAATTTCATTATAAACCCTTTAAAAGGAGACAGATGAGGAAAGTCAGTGTTTACACTCTGCACATTTAGAGGCTGGAGAGATTTGGTTATTGCTCCTGTGGCTGCTCTGGCAGAATTAGAGCCCTGACAAGGAATCCAAAGCATCTGTTGAGCCATAAGGGGACAGAATTGGGAATTAGCTCATTTTTTGCAACTTAATAGGCATTCCAGGCACAAAGAATGGCCTGCACAGATGGGCTTCATCTGTCCAACAAGGACTCAGACAAATTTGACCCCAGTCTACAAGTAGCCCTGCCAGATTGCTTATGGCTTAGATTCCTGGTGGTTGGACAAGGCTCATTGGTTTTCCATGGGATGAGAGATTGCCACTAGTTTTTAGCTGGCTTTGGGTGAGTGTTAATTTCCTTTATTTGCTCCAGATATCAATTGACTAATTCACCCTATGCCAATTTTTCTTTCATTTTTTTTCCTGACAAGACACAGTGAGGGAACTATGCTAACATCCGGTTGTCTGCACATCAGATTTTATTTTTCAGAATTTTCACTGATCTATCAGGCACTCTGAACTATCCCCTAAATTCCATTCTAACATAATTCTAATCAGGAGCCAAAGATGACCAATTAAGTATGCAAAGGGTGTTCAACTAGGATAGCTTGTTGCCACAATAGTATCCCTCTTTTTTTTTTTATTAGTGTGCTGTACTTTCTTTGAAGCTCAAACTATTCATAAAATAGCCTGACAACTTCTGATGCAATGATTTTGTGACTCTTCTGGAAAGAAGCCTTTTCTCCAACACACTGGAGAAGCAGTATGTTGTGGGAATGAATAGCCTCTCCATCTGCCTGACATTGGGCAATGTCCTTAACTTCTCTGTGCTGTCATCTCTTCATATGTAAAACGGGGGAGGAAATGTAACTTTCCTTAGAATTATTGTGAAAATCAAATTAATCTATGTAAAATGTTTACAGCAGGGCCTCACCATTATTTTATTTTGAGCCTCAACATAGCATATAAAGATTAAAGACCTCAGAGTTCAGCCTACTATTGCTCCATTTTGCCTTCCCCAGGCTTCCTCACAGAGCACTGTTTGGAAAAAAACTAATTCTGTTGAAGCTCTGTGCATAGGTCTTACCAAGGGAATTGCTCAAACAGGAGGGTGTCTCTTCAATGGCATTCTGATTCTAACCCTGTTGAATCTTTAAACACTTTGGTGAATGTAAAGATAAACATATCTTAACTAGTGGCTCAGAGTGTGAAATCGCACACAGTAGGCTGCCTGCCGCTTCCACAGGAGCTGGCGGGAGCCACAGGCACCTGCAGGAGGCAGGAGTGAGCCTCTGGCACTAGTGGGAGGCGGGCGTGAGCGGCCGCCACTACCCGCAGGAGCCGGGGGGAGGGGAGGACCAAGAGGTGCTCCATGCATCTCCTGGTGACCGGTCGCACACGCAGCCCCCCCACCCACACACGCCTCGCCACACACGCAGCCCTGCCCCGCCCCTGTATGTGCCTGCTGCGCACCCAGCCTCCTGCTGATTGGTCGGTCGTGTGAGGGTGTGACAACCATTTGCATATTAGCCTTTTATTACATAGGATGCTAATGGCATTGCCTTGTGCAATCCAGGCTAGTCCAGGTGGAGAAAACTACCAGTGAACTAGCATCACTTACAGAGTACTAGTCAGAAATCAACCCATCAGCTGGACAAAGAGCTATGAGTACCTACTCCATTCAAGTTGATGGCAGTGCACTGGTTAAAGACACAAGCTGGGAGCAGATGATAACAGTATAATGTGTGCAGTGGCAGGAGAGAAGCATCACGGAGGAATTCCTGGAAGTTTTGAGACCAGATAAAGATCTCAAATGATGAACAGGCATCTAGGCAGAAAAATCAGCCTGTTTTGTGCTTTTTTTCTAATTACCCTCACAACAAATGGATAAATCATACAAATAAACCAGCTTACTATTTCTTGTATGTCACCATACAAGATACCAGTCCATTAACAGTATATTCTTTATCTACTTTCCATTACATTTATACTTCAGAATAACACATTTTGTTCTTCCATGCCCATAAATCAAGCATGTCAAACTCAAAGGCTAACACGGGCCAAATAAACAAGGTTTAAGTTTGTGTTGGCCGCAAAAAAAACAAAAGCTTCAATTTTCATAGAAACATAGGTTTATTTTGATAGAGACATACTGAATACAAAGGGCTGAAATAAATAAGTAATCGTTAACATAAAATAATAGAACATTTTAATAAAAATTAATATTTTTTCTTGAACATTAACTTACCGGACACTGAATAACTGCACAAATTAATAAACGTACTGCAAATAAACCTAGTTTTCTTATTCTCTGAAAGCAAAATATTTCCTGTTGTGCACACCAAATAAGTCAGTACAAGGCTAATGATGTGGCAATCGGCTGCTAAAATATTCGCTGCTAGTATTAGTGGAGACAAATGGTGCGCCTGTGCATAAGGCACATAAGGGAAATGAATACAACACGAGTATAGTAATCAGTCATTAGTGAATGTTGTAGTTCATTATTAATGATTATGTATAACAGGATATTGTAAAAATTAAGTTACAACATTTTTTATTAAAATGTTTCTTACATATCGTTATATTGGCTGGGCCACAAAAATATTCATTGTGGGCCACATGCGGCCCGCGGGCCACGAGTTTGACATGCTTGCCATAAATTCTTAAATTGTTCCCTGTGTCATGGGTGAGCACAAGGAAGATTTTTTTTTTCCATTTCATATTCATTCCAAGTCAGTAAGCTGATGCTTCCACAACATCCAGAATTTGACATTCTGATTAGCATTCTGAATTGAAAAAGCACACAAACTGTAACGAGAATCCCAGGCTGCTAGTGCTCACACAGAAGTCCAGGTCTAAGTCATGCATCATTGTGCACACTTTCTAGCACTGACTGGGGGCAACGTGTATCCTTTGTGATAATTAGTACTGATGCACACCATCTCTGTCAAGCCTGACATCCTCTTTACTGGCAGTATCACTTGGTTCCCAGATTCTCTGTCTGTAAAATTTCTTTTGTGTCCTTGTCAATTTTTCTATCTTTTGTCTTATAGCACTGCCAAAGGAACACAACAGGAGAGCACTGTGAGAAATGCCTAGATGGTTATATTGGAGATGCCATCAGGGGACCACCCCGGTTCTGTCAGCCATGTCCCTGTCCACTACCATACTTGGCCAAGTAAGTCCTAAAGGAAGATGATCCCTTCTACTGCTTATCTCTCCCCACCCCACCCCCATTTTTTTTATTCTATCCAGAGTTCTAAGGTTTTCCCATTGTCAAAACTGAGTACCTCATGCTGAGATGAGATTGAAAAAGATACAGGAAAGCTATCTAGCCTAAATATACTCTCAGGGAAGCTTAAGTGCTTGCAGTATACTAGTATGTGATGACTTCATTCCCAAAATATTGGGGTTCACCATAAAGTTAATGAAGTCTCCCAAGTTTTATAAGCAAGGGTAATCTCAGCTATTCTTGGCTTACCCCTGACCTAGAGAGATCACAACTGATAACACCAATAGATTCATTATAATCCAATATTTTCTTTAAACTCTGATAGAGCAGATATTTCCCTATAAATTGCAGCCAAAAAGGATTTTTAATCAGAATTAGAACACAAACAGAATGCATGCTTTAGGCTAATCACCTCATAGAAGATATCCAAGAAAACTAATTTTCACCTCTGGTTGTGTTTTGGCCTGAGTGAGAAGTTAAAGAGCATAGATATACATCTTAATGGAAATAGTGAATTTCTTTCCAGGTAGCTAATATGCATACTAGTAAATTCAATAGTCTAGTCATGGTTAGCCATTTTATTGGCTTAAAAATGATAGACTGTAGAATTAAAATGGTGTACTGGTATTTGGTTCTCCAAATATCAACCAATTCTTTAATTCTCTGATACCAACTTGGTGTCCTACAATCAATCAGTTCTCACACTAACTACCTAGAGTTAGTGCAGACCCCAGAGTTTAAGGGTTCATTCCACTTCAGAAGCAGCTGAAATGGGGCCCCCAGGCTTTTCACATTTTTTCCATCTAGCTACAAATGTAGGGATCCCTCAACCCCACTTAGGTTTGGTAATTCTCTAGAATGACTCACAGAACTCAGAAAAATGAGTTTTATTATAAAGAAAATAACTCAGGGACAGGCCAATGAAAAATATGCATAGGGCAGGGTATGGATGAGGAGATAGGATGGACCAGAGCTTCTGTGTGCTTACTCTCCAGGGGCAGCATCTTTTCAGCAAATCAGTGTGCTCACCAGCCCAGCAGCTCCCCAACCCTTGCTGTTGAAGAGCTTTATTGAAGTTCCATTACATAGTCATGATTGATTAAATGACTGGTGATTAAACTCAATCTTCAGCACCTCTCCCCTCCCCTGAGGTTGGGGGAGGGATGAGGTTGAAAGTTCCAATCCTCTAATTGTGTAGTTGGTTCCTCTGGCAGACTAGCCTCTATCCAGAAGCTATGTAGGAGATCACCAAGAATCACTTCATCATCATAAACTCTGATATGGTTAAAAGGAACTCATTATGAAGGACAAAAGACAGTCTTGAAATTCCAAGGGTTTTTGGAACACTGTTCTAGGAACCCTGTACAAAATCCAATTATATATATTACTTTAGGTAGAGTAATAAAACTAGGTCAATATCTGTGCTCTGGCACATAATAGCTGTATGATCTCAGACAAGGTCTCATTTTCCATGGGATTGGGGTCAAAGAGACTAGATTCAGATCTTAGTTCCATTTATTTATTCCTTTAGCCCAGTGATGGAGAACCTATGACACGCGTGTCAGAGATGACACATGTGTCAGAGGTGACACGCGAACTCATTTTTTTGGTTGATTTTTCTTTGTTAAATGGCATTTAAATATATAAAATAAATATCAAAAATATAAATCTTTGTTTTACTATGGTTGCAAATATCAAAAAATTTCTATATATGACACGGCACCAGAGTTAAGTTAGGGTTTTTCAAAATGCTGACACGCCAAGCTCAAAAGGTTCACCATCACTGCTTTAGCCACTCTGGATCTCAGATTTTTTTAGTAAATTAAAGTTGCTCTCAGAATCTGCCTCAGAGAGTTAGACTATGATATTATGTGTGAACCATTTGGGTTGGTGCCTTGCACATAGAAAGGAGTATGTTGGATGTTGGCTTCAGTAAACACATACTTTATATATTTTCTTAACACTTACATTCCACTTACTCTATGTCAGGAACTGTTCTAAAGGTTTGGATATAATAATTAGTTGACAGCTGTTATAAAAATTAAGTTAAACAATGCATATAAAATAACTTAAAAGGCCTCAATTAACTGCCACACACACACACACACACACACACTCTTAAAAAGAGAAAAAAAAAGAGGAGATAACAACCAAATGTCTCCCTAATGTTTTGTCCTTAATTGAATACCAATATTGATTAACATTTCTCCTAATAGCTTGTGATTTGTTCAAATCCTCTGAGGGTCTGACAGTCTGGGAAGAAGTCAGATGTTTTATAGCCCCATCTTTCTTTAGAAATCATTAAACTGCCTCAGCCCTTCCTTTGTAATTTTTCATGTCCAATGGTATTAATAACCTGCACAAAATGAATGGTACTGAGAGTGAGAGTAGAAAACTCCAACATTAAATGTTCTGTTATTTCCACTCAAGTGTATCCTGATTTATGTCGCCTCATCTAGGTATATTGTTTTACTGTTCATTAATATTCTGCTCTTAAACATTAGTCTCAAACATATCTGATGACATGTTTAGCATGTCACTCTCTTATGTGATATAGTTATTTTGATAAATATATTTACCTCCAACCTCCTAATAACAGGTATCACTCATTTTCCCATGTAAACAGAGATGTTATAAAGCATTAACTGCTCTAAACAGGTTTATAAGCTTTTAGAAACTAACAGGAGAATTAAAAAGGCAATCCCAAATGCTAATTGTATTGTCTAGCTTGTGCATTTTTTATTCCTTTCCTATGACAAGACTTTTTAATCTAAATTACCTGACATTAATGCCTTGAGATAAAAGACTTTTGGAACTCATTTCTATTGACTGAGAAATTTTGTCTACATGCAATCAAGAAATATTTATTGAGTGCTTATGTGCCAATCATATACCAGTTGCTGGTCACAGTAGTGAATAAAACAATCAAAAAGTCATGCCTTTACTAAGATAAGTCAAAATACAGCAGTATTATGAAGCTCCTAAAGCAACTTTTTCCCTTTTAGGCCAGATTATCCAGTATTTCAGTTGCAGTTACTTCAGCTATTATGAAGGCCATTAATTCTTTTATTTATCATTTATTTTTTAAATATATTTTTTATTAATTTCAGAGAGGAAGGGAGAGGGAGAGAGAGATAGAAACATCAATGATGAGAGAGAATCATTGATCAACTGCTTCCCTCATGCCCCCTAGTGGGGATTAAGCCCACAACCCGGCATGTGCCCTGACCAGGAATCAAACCATGACCTCCTGGTTCATAGGTCAACGCTCAATCACTGAGCCACTCTGGCTGGGCTGTTAACTCTTAAATAATTGAAGCAGAAACTTGCCAATTGGGTAATAACCTTCTTGCCTTGAAAGAGAAAAAGTTCCCATAGGCATCAAGGACCTCTGTGTGTGAGAGTGGATCCCAGTTCCAAAGAGTGAAGGTCTTAGGAAATGTGCTCTGCAGTTAGGAGCATATTCACAGACATGAACACTGAAGTCTCCATAATACAGATCTGAGGTTGAAAAACCTGCTCAACATGAATACAAAAGCAAAAATACATCCCTAATAAGTAAAGGCCATATGTGGGAATGTTGAGGGATTAGGAAGGGTGTGAGAGACCTGCTCTCTTTGTAGTGGCAATAGTTCTACTTCCCAAATCCCTTGGGGGGAGGGGGGAACTGGGACAAAAATGGGGGTGGGGAGGTAGTCAGTGATCATAAAACAGGACAAATTTGCTTGGACGCTATGAAGTTCCAGGCTTTGATCTGGCCTTATTATTGACTCAGTTAACTGATTTCAAACACTAATCAAATATATTATCAAAAATCAAATACACCATCGCCTCTTTCAGTTGTTTTAAAATTCATATTTCTATTTTCTATAAAAATGAAACTGCCAGGACTTTGATTTGAGTTCAGAAAGGCACACGTGTGGAATCTAAATCACACTCTCAGAGATCTGCTATTTGACCCGGGATTTGGATTTCTAGTTACAATAGCCACATCAGAAAGCAAGGAAATAAAGTCTGAGGGAGTTCAGCAACACACAGTGCTGAGTCTATTTTTCTTTAAGTTCCCTTGAGGGTTTTCCAAGAGCAAAAGGCTCCTTTCCTCTTAGAAAGGGCGCCATGGCTGCTAGTGCGGGCTGAGAAAGGCACAGTGTTTTCATTTCCCCAGCCAAGACAGACTTTCCTCTGAATACAACACAAACATTTAATGCTGATGAAAAACAAAGAAGGAACCCTCCGCGGCTGGCATTGCCTCTGAGTCTCCCACCACAGAGACCAATGGTCACGCAGCTATTCCCAAGGACCATTTGCCCAGAATTCATTTATTTATTTTGGGGTTGGCCAGACATCCACCATGTCTGCTATTAGCTATGGTAATGGCTCCAATTAAGGAAAATGTCATCTGTTTGAAGCAGCAGGACATTAGCTGAAGGCAGATGACTCCAGACACTGGCAGATGTTTCAGCTCTTCAAGCAGTATGCAGGCTGCCGGGAGAAACATCTTCAAAGAAACATGCATGTCCTGGACTCTTCACTGACAGTGTTTCTTTAAGACAGCTAAGGAATAAGAACAAGCAAAATGAAGAGTAAAGGCCAAAGAAATGTAATTTCATGGAATGTTTTTAATCAAACTGTTAAAGGAAGTAAATTGTGGGTATTACCTTTCACTGAGAAGCACATATTGTTTTCTTACTTGATTTTATAAATATCTTTAAACAAAGCAAACACATCCATTTTCTTTCTTCTGAAAGCCCATTAGGGTAAAATTGCTTACACATGTAGTAATGCGAGAACAGCAGATCACGCTCCATCGATTGTACAGTACCTAGGCCAAAACTAATTTAAGAGTCTGTAAAACTTTTTATACCCACCTCATATGGGTGGATTCGTGTCAGTGTAGAATTATCCAAACATGTGCAGAGTAATATTTCACTTCCCCTGTCTTAATAATTCATTTGGTTATTTATTCTGCTGAACTAATATTCTTATTACTTTTCTGACCTAAATTTTATTATCTTATGAAAAATGAAGATGAAGAATTAAGAGCGGGGTTCCATGGACTAGAATCCTTTTACTGTGGGTCCTATTGCTTGAGTGATTGCTTTGTGACTTTGATCAACTAAGCCAGTCCCTCCATCCTTTATTTCCATTCTTCAAGGTGCACATAAAAGAAATTAAGGTTCTGTGAAGATTATAGAGTACTAGAGGCCCGGTACACAAAATTCGGGTAGGGTCCCTAGGCCTGGCCAGTGATCAGGGTCAATCAGGGACTTCTGGTGGGACCTTCCTTCATTCTGAGCCACCCCCTGGTGGTTAGTGCACATCATAGCGAGGAGTTGAACTCCTGATTGGTCAAACTCCTGAGGGGACAATTTGCATATTAGCCTTTTATTATATAGGATAGTTTAGAATTGGCTCATAACTGTGAAGAGAGGAAGAGATCTAGGGAATAAAAAAGGGGGAACTTTCAAATTTATACACAGAAAGTGATGGGAATAAGAGAAAATTCTCACATAAATCTAAAATTGCAGGCAAAATTTGCTTATTTTATCTGTCTTTGGAATGTGTTTTAGAATTTATATATAATATATGGTTTTCTGAAATGCTCACTGCTTCAAGTAAAAATAATGAAATGCCTCTATGGAAAAATAAGTAAGGTGAACCTGGAAAATGGCTTCACAAATGGAGTGGCATTTTCTGTCTGAGCCTTCTTGTTCTAAACTTTTCAAAAAAGAAGAGGATTTACTTTAAATAAAGCAAATGACCACACCCATTTGAAGAAGGTCTCTTCAATGATTTATGGAATTGACTTCTAATATCCCCTTACAATTCTAGTTTTGCAGAATCCTGCTATAGAAAAAATGGAGCTGTTCGGTGTATTTGTAAAGAAAACTACGCTGGACCTAACTGTGAAAGGTAAGCTAATAAAATGTACCATTTTCTGTGTGGACCAAAGGAAGCTTTCTGTTGCTTGTATTCATCAGCTCTGCCTTACTCCCCTTCAATAGATGCTGAAGTGAATGATTGAGAGGAAGGAGTAGGAGATAGCATTTCATAACCCCATGCCCCAGACACAGATATAACAATATGCTCCCTAGGGGCCCAGGCCAGAGCCACATCAGGATAAATGGACATGGAAAGAAAAAAATGAGTATGTGTATTTTAAAAAGATTCTCTGGATGGTTTTGGTAATACTCCCCTCTCTCTCTATCATTAAGAACCAGTAATATAATTAATGGAGAGTGAGGCTGCCTTGTTAAATAAAAAATAAATCATATCCTCTATTAGAGCAATAAGTTTAAAATACATTGCAATGCACTGAAATACTGAAATAAAATTGAAAGTCAAAATTAAATCCTCTATGAAAGCAATCCATTGAAATACACTGAAAAAAGCATGAATCTATTATTTAACTCAGTCTTTATACCATTTCTTCCCCTGGAAAAAAAAATTCATGAGAGCATTTTCTGAATCCCTGTTTGGTATCTGCACCTAACTTTCTTTTTTTGAGTTTCTCTGAGCTCTGCTCAATCAAGAAAGGCTTGGGGACTAAAGATGCGAGGCTTCCCACTGAATGATTTCTTGGCAAGACATTTCCATTCTCCCCACCTGTCAACTGCTCACAGATTTCTATGATAAAATGGTTTCACCAAAAAAAATCTCACATAGAGGTCTTCTAATTTTCATCATTGTGTTTAGGCAGCAAAATGTTAGGTGGTGTCATAAAGACAGAGAGGGAAGGGCAGGAGGGACCAGTCCAACATCTAGTCCAACATCTGCAGTGTACTCACCTCCTCACACCACACTCCCGACCATCCTGAATGTGACTTAGCCTTGGGGTCAAAACATAAACCTTAAATGATAAGCCAACTCACTTCCAAAGAAAACAGCCTCCATCTCTCAAAATGTAGTTCTGCAATTCTTTTTAAAAAGCCACAATGTCGTGGGATTGTTCCCTTTTTAAAGAAATTAATCCTCACCCGAGGATATTTTTCCATTGATTTTTAGGGAGAGTGGAAGAGTGAGGGAAAGACAGAGAGAAATATCGATGTGAGAGAAACACACAACACACATCAATTGGTTGCCTCCTGCACGAGCCCTGACCAAAGAGGAGCCTGTAACCAAAGTATGTGCCCTTGACCAGAATCGAACCCGGGACCCTTTGGTCTACAGGCCAACGCTCTACCCACTGAGCCAAACCGGCTAGGGCAGATTTTTCCTTTTTTTGCTATAAAGGAAGAGGGAAAGTAAAAGCTGAGGGCCATGTGAGTTTCATCTTTCAGAGATGATCAGATTACCTTTGGTTGATTAATGTTGGCGACACACTCATTCTATTATTTCCTTACTGAGGGACCCGGGAATATGAGGCACTTGATTTATTCTTTTTTTTGTTTTCTCAGTGGGGGTCTGAGAGGATTGTTAATCATCCAGGGGTGGAGTTTTTTTCTCACCAGTGTTTGAGGTTAAACTCAATTTAGTCTGATAAGGATTGAGCTGTATTCCCAGATAATGGGTGTTCCATGGCTCCTGTGAGGGGAACTAATGGCCTTAAATAGGTCCCTGCTAACCTAATGCAAGGCCTCCCAGAAGTGAAGTAATCTCAGCCCTAAGAGCTCATTTCTGCAAAATCGCACAGGGTGCAGCTAAAGGTCTGTCTGCAGCAGTGGGGGTCCTGGCACAGAATAGCATGCCCACCTGAGATGTGGGATTGTGGATGATAAAACCCTGGCCCACAGCAGAGGCTCCTAGGATCTCCTGCCATTACCCCGTAAGGCTGGATCAGATTGGGTGCTTATGATGGGCCTGGATTGATAGGATGGAGGAGAGAGCACTCGTTTGGAAAATGGAAGTAGAGAGCCTGGCTGAGTTTGAATCTCAACTCTAGCCCTTTGTGATCCTCCTGGGCAAGTTATTTTTGACCTCTAAGTTATTTCCACATCTCCAGAACGGAGAAAATGAAAATACCCACTTTATGAGACTGTTGTGAGGTGATGCTGCCAAGTTTTTAGTATGACACCAGGTGCTTAATACAGGCGCAATAGAAACTAACTGGTGACAGTAGGAGTCACTGTGGTCATTGTTCAGTTTCCACCACTGGCATAATGTGTGTCTGGGACATGGTGGCTCATTTCCCCGACTCTCAGTTTCCTTAACAGAAATTCTGGCTTTGAAGTAAATAGTGTCCTTCATTGATTGTCTCCTGTGTCTCATAGCTTTACATCCTCATCTCTCAGCCTCATGACCATCCTGAGAGGAGCCTATAAAAATCTGTAGTGTTGAAGGTTGGACTGTGACTTCAGAGTTGCCACCAAACCTATCACCAAAAGATGTTCTTGAAACTCAAAGTAACTTAAAGTAGGTTTCCACTGTGATTGAGATTCTGACTTACAGAATAGAGAATTTGTTTTTTTCTCTTATGGAAGACCAGGGGACAAGCTATGAAGATCAAATACAGTGAAATTAAACAGAGAAATGAAAGTACTAGTAACTGGCATCTGACTTATGCGAGCTTGGGCAAGTCCCTTCACTCCTGGACCTCAGGATTCCCAGCTGCACATTAAGGGGGTAGATCTGAGTTCCATTTCAATGAGTCTAATATTCTGTTTAGTGAACTGCAGCAAAGGTTAGAAATTCAATCCAGCCATGTATTCCGTAGAGGAATGATTTATGCTGTCTTGGGGACCAGAGGCCCAGTAAATTAGAGGTGCAAAGACATGAATGAATATGAGTAACAAAATTCATTAAACATTTTCTCTTGGGGATATCTCTTTGTAGATTGTGTGACACTTTAATTCATTCTTATCTTTATATAGACCTCAATTTCTAGAATTTAGATATTATGTATGATTGTGCTTCATTTGTTTCCTGTTCTTTCAGAATGGGCTGTGTATTTTTCCTCTTCCTGTCTTTCTGTGCCTTGCATAAAATAGACATGAATTGTCCCTCTGTTGGATGAATTCACTCATTCATTTATAGTAGCAGCAGTGTGGTCCAGGGTGGAGTGAAGGAAAGAACATGAGGGTCAGAAGGTCTGGGTCTTGCACTGTGACTTCCTAGCTATGTGAGGCTGGAAAACCAAGTAGCCTCTCAACCTCAGAATGCCAGGCCTGTGTGGCCTACCCCCCAGTTGTCTGTGGTAACTAAGTAAACTCACCCAGGGGAAGCTATGAGATACAAGGCAAGTCAAGGGTGTAAAGACTGAACATACACCATCATTACAACTACACCAAAAAAACAAATGTAGGAATAAAGGCTGGAAGATCATATGCAAAATGTTGAACAATTATTTCATTAGGGCCTTGGGATTACAGGTGTGATTTTTATTTTTCATTTATCTATTTTTCAAATGTTCTGAATCATAATTTTATTACTTTAAATGGAAGCTTTTAAAATGTAGTATCGTATTACTACAGACCAAGCCTTACTTATTTCCTTGGAAAGTCCTCCCTTTCTTTCCATTCCCAAGACCAATGCCCTAGCCCAGGCTCTCCACACCCCACCCTGGTCTCCCCATTCCAGCCTGCAGTCCGCAGCAAACATAAAATCCAAATTTTAACTTCTTTGTTTAAAAATAGGAAAATTTAGCAATGCAGGTCCTCCATTCCCTCACAGCTACAATTTGGCAACAGTTGACAGGAACCAAGTAGCAGCTGACACTTAGATGGGACCTGCAGTCCCACCACTCACAGCAGGGCCTTTGAAAAATAGAGAAAAGCATTTGTTCCTCTGAGCAGAGGCAGCCCCACCTAGAGTGCACAGTTTGGCCAGGCCAGCAAAGGTTGGATGGATTTCAGTCACCACTCTCCAACGGGGCTAGGCTGTCTCATGACGGGCCCAGCCAGCATGACCAAAGGCACCAGCTGTGCCCCCACAACAAATGCAGTAGTTAGGTGCCTGGCCTCTGTAGACCCAGAGATCTAAAATGTCCAGAATAATGGCTACTTAGGCTCCAGCTGTTTCTCTGTGGTACCCTCAGCTCTGCCCTCTGCCTTGTCTCCACATTGCCTTTCCTCGGTCACAAGATGGCTTCAGAACTAAGAGCACCACCTGACTCTTCATTCTCCCACAGATGAAAAGAATGCCTCCCTAAAACCCTCAAAAAAGAGCCCTGGGCTACACTCCAATTGAATCACCTCTGAGCCAATCCATTTTGGACAGGATAGTGCCAGGCATTGAGTGGCTCAGATTTAGGTTAATCTGAACAATTCACTACAGCAAGGTGGACAGTGATTTATATCGGTGTTTCTTAACAAAGGTATTATTAACACTTTGGCCAAGATCATTTTTAGCTGTGCACTAGTAGTGGGTCTCATTTAGCGTATCTAGCACCACCCATCATATGCCAGCTGTGCACGCCAGTTGTTGGAATGACCAAAAACTCCCACACATTGGTCATATCCAGACACTCCTACATCTGGAGGGCTGGCCATGCTGAATGGGCTGTAACACACTGGGGAGGGGTGGTTCCTTAGAAACAAAGTCTAGTTCTATTAGGAAGATGGGAGATGTGAATGAATTCTGGAAAAGCAAACCACAAATATTAACTACGCTTTTGTTCTAGGTGGGAAAGAAGATTAAAAGGAAGAAAAACTATGGCTGTTAAATTTTTAACATGTGATTCCCCTTCAGATGTGCTCCTGGTTATTATGGAAACCCCTTGCTTGTTGGAAACACCTGTAAGAAATGTGACTGCAGTGGAAATTCTGATCCTAACCTGATTTTTGAAGATTGTGATGAGATCACTGGCCAGTGTAGGAATTGCTTACGTAATACCACTGGATTCAAGTGTGAACGCTGTGCCCCAGGCTACTATGGGGATGCCAGGATAGCCAAGAACTGTGCAGGTACAGTACTGTAAATCCTTAGACAGCCACCCGGATTTAGATGTATTTATCTTGGGAAAATGTCTCAAGTGCCCCGGTGGCCGTGCAGGGCGGTGAAGCTGCAGACGGAAGAAGCCTGTGGGCTTCTTGCCTTGCCAGAGCCACTGCCCACCCTATCGTTGGCTCAGTTGAGGGCCTAGCTCCAGGGGCAATGCACATTCTCAGGAATGTGCATCCCATACTCACCCCTGGTGGATATTATCAAGGCTACTAATGTAACCTAGCTCATAAACCAAGAGACACTGACACAAATGAGCTCTTGCCTTGCCATCTTATATCCTTCCCATTTTGATCAAAGAAGAAAAGCAGCCTTCCATGGACAGCCTATGATTGGCCAGAATTCTGAATGAAAACCTGCATGGTTCACATCACTTTTCTTATTCTGGAAGCTAAGTCCCATTTTTCAGTTATGTTTGGTAAAACTGACATTTCAGTGCAATAAGTGAGCAAATCAATGGTAGAGTTTACTCATCCCCCAATTTCCTCAAATTGTCAGAGCAACTATATCAGGTAGAGTATAAGAATTGACTTCAGTTAGACTGAAATGTATGCATTTCATTGATAATTTCTATAATCCATTTGCTACATAGAATAAAGCTCTTCATAGGTAAAGTTAAATTGCCTTCCTCTAGGAATAAGGCTGAGACTGAATATATCTTATTCGTTTGTGACTTTGAGGGGAAGCAGGGTGAGGAAGAGGTATTGTACTCTTGTGGCATGCTCCTATTGGAAATCCCCTCACTAAAACAAAGTCCCACTTAAAAAGATTCTAGGTGTAAAGGTTAATATTGAGAAGAAAACACATGTGATCTTCAGAAATCACAATAAAAGTAAACATGTCTACAAGAAAGCAAAGTGCACAAAGGCATAATACCGAAAATGACACAGAGTAGATAGTGTTCTGTGTCCAAACAGACTAAAGAAGAAAAGCAGGCATCAGAAAGAGTGCTGGCAGCTCTGGCTGGGTGGCTCAGTTGATTAGAGCATTGTCCCACACACCAAAAGATTTTGCGTTCAATTCCTTGTCAGGTCACATACCAATGTTGTGGGTTCATTCCCTGGTTGGGGCATGTACAGGAAGCAACCAGTTGATGTTTCTCTCTCACATACATGTTTCTCTCTCTCTCTTCCTCTTTCTAATATATATATATATATCCTGAGGCAATAATTTTAAAAAACTGCTTGCAAAATCAAAGCCTTAGACATTGATGAATATTCTGATTCTCAAAACATTTACTAAACTTAGGTTTAAACTACATAGAAGCAGATCACTCTTAGAAAAGAAGCTAATGCTAAAAGCAATAAAGCATGATCTTGCTGAATGGTTTAATAAATCTACATTTTGTGGAACATTAAACAGCTGAAATGTAATAAATGCATTTCCCCTTACAGCTAAATTTTTTATGATTTTTCTCTAAAGACAGTTAAGAGATGGGGAAAATTCACAATTCTAATTCAGCTTATTGTTGATAGCTCAGGAATTCCTTTTTAAATATCACAAATTAATTTCTACTCTGAAACTCTGAAATGGGGGTTTTATTTTTGTTTTGTTTTTTCCAAATGACTATCTTGAAAATCCTCAGTAGATGAATAGAGGGTTCTCAGGATTTCTAAATTTATGTAAATATGTTCCTAATTTTTTCCACGACATTATTCCTAGCCATCCCACTGAGAACTATCACTTGGAGGTTTGGAGTCAGCTTTGCCAAGGGTCAGGCACTGTGGAAGCCAAGATTTGCTCTTGGGCCTCCTCACTCTCTCCTTGCTGGACTACTCCTCCTTCACACCTGGCAATGATCAACCCCGAAGTTGGATTAAACTGGAGAATCAGGCTGCAATGAAAGGCTGGCTTTCAGAGTCCAGTTGAATAATGGGCTCCATGATTATCTTGTATCTTGTGAAATTTACCAGGATTTTTCTGGACTGAAGCAGCTGTAATAGTCATGTCAGGATCCCCCCCAAAATTGTGAGAGGAGTCCTAGAAAATTTAAATTTGTTTTTGCCCAAGGGTCTCCTTTGAAAATTTCACTGGGCTGGGGCTTAATTGGGTGAGGGGCACAATCTCGGTATCATAGAATATAATTAATGCCCATTGAATAATTATATACTGATAGCCAGTATTTCTAGAAACCATGAGAACATTACCATACTTTAAGCACTAAGAAATGAATCCCTAATCTCTTGTTTTTGTTTCCCACAGTGTGCAATTGTGGAGGAGGCCCATGTGACAGTGTAACCGGAAAATGCTTGGAAAAAAGTTTTGAACCCCCTACAGGCACGGACTGCCCAACCATAAGTAAAAATAACAGTACATGATTGACTAACCCCACTTTCTCTAATGTGCTGCAGGTGGAGGATTAAGGAACGTTATGCAATACCCCTCTCTAGAAACTGCCTGAGTTTCACCCCTGGCTTTAACCCTGTCTGTGCCTCAAACAAATGTACCCTAAACAAAAAATATTCAGTTGTCCACTTGATTCTAATTTGCAAATAGGTGATTTACATTTAAACACCTCTACAAAACTTATCAAGTCTTTAAGTTTAGCATCTTACCTAGTGGATAAAGGCAAATTCAGAAACATAATTCCCAAAGACTGGGTTTATTTTAGCTCCCTTTCTCCCTTTTCTCTTCAGGTCACTAGATAATATGATATACAGACAATGCTTTACAACTCTGAGAAAACTGAGATACCAAGAGATTTCAGTGGTTTTTCCCAGATCTCTCCAAATCTAAAGTGGCACCAGAAATAAAATATTCAGGCCTTATGAAAAGGAGCTGCAATCTTTCTTTCCTGGATTTTTCTGTCACTCCTATCAATCAAATAGTGATCAATTCTGATGGTGCAAGGACCTGCTGAAACATTTCAAAACAAATTTCCAGAACTAGTCTTAATGACTTTTCAAGCACCATCTATGATAAACCCTCAGCCAATATCATACGCAATGGTGAAAATCAGGAATAAGACAAGGATGCCCACTTTCACCACTCTTATTTAACATAGTTTTGGAAGTCCTAGCCAGAGCAATCAGGCAAGAGAAATAAATAAAAGACATCCAAATTAGGAAGGAAGAAATGAAAGTGTCTTTTGCAGATGACATGATTCTGTATATAGAAAAATCTAAAAATTCCACCAAAAAAACCCCTATTAGAAACAATAAGTGAATACAGTGAAGTTACAGGATACAAAATCAATGTACAAAAAGCCATTGCTTTCCTATTATACTAGCAATGAAACTTCAGAAAAAGAAATGAAAACACCTTTTGCAATTGCAACCAAAGGAATAACATACCTAGGAATAAACTTAACAAAGGAGGTGAAGGACCTATATACTGAAAACTACAAAGCATTATTAAAAGGGATTGCATAAGACACAATGAAATGGAAAGATATTCCGTGTTCATGGAGTGGAGTGGAAGAATCAACATAGTTAAAATGGCTGTATTACTCAAAACAATATACAGATTAAATGCCATCACCATCCAAATCCCAATGCCATTTTTTAAATAAATAGAGCAAAAAGTCATCAGAGTTGTATGAAATCACAAAATACCCTGAACAGCCAAAGAAAAAAGTTAGAGAGGTATCATATCACCTGACTGGCAGAAGAACAGACACACAGACCAATGGAACAGAATTGAAAGCCCAGAAATAAAACCACAGGTACATGGGCAAATAAATTTTGACAAAGAGGCCAAAAACGGACAATGGAGAAAAGAAAGCACCATTATCCTCAATAAGTGGTGCTGGGAGAATTGGAAAGCCACATGCAAAAGAATGAAACTAGATTATAGCTTGTTCCCTTGTATAAAAATTAAATAAAAATGGATCAAAAGCTTGGAACAATAAAGTACATAGAAGAAAACATAGGTACTAAACTTATGGACCTTGGTCATAGAGAACATTTTATAAATTTAACCCCAAAATCAAGGGAATTAGAGGCAAAAATAAATGAATGGGACTCTACCAAACTAAAAAACTTCTGCACAGCAACAGAAAACTACAACAAAATAAAAAGATAACCAACCGAATGGGAAATGATATTTGCAAACAGCAGCTCCAACAAGGGGTTAATATCCAAAATATATAAAGAACTCATACAACTCAACATCAAACAAGCAAACAATCCAATTTTAAAAAATGGGCAGAGGGCCGAAACAGACACCTTTCCCAAGAAGACATACAAACTTAGCCAACAGATATATGAAAACATGTGCAACTCCACTAACTATTAGGGAAATGCAAATCAAAAGTATAATGAGATACCACCTTACACCTGTTAGAATGGCTGTTATCAACAAGACAGGTAATACAGTAACAAGTGTTGGAGAGGTTACAGAGTAAAAGAAATTCTCATTCATTGCTGGCAGGAATGTAAACTGTTACAGCCACAATGGAAAACAGTGTGGCAGTTACTCAAAAATTAAAAATAGAGTTACCATATGACCCAGGAATCTCTTCTAGATATCTACCCCCCTCCCCCCCAAAAAAAACCCCACTCAAAAAACATTTATTCCCAAAGATATATGCACCCTATACTCATTGCAGCATTATTCACAGTGACCAAGACATAGAGACAACCAAAGTGTCCTTCGACAGAGGATTGGATAAAGAAGACATGGTATACAATGGAATACTACTCAGCCATAAGAAAAGATGGAATACTGCCATTTGTGACAACATGGATGGATCTTGAGAATATTGTGCTAAGCAAAATAAGTCAGTCATAAACAGTTAAGAACCATATGATTTCACTCATGTGGGATATAAAACTGATACTCATAGGCACAGACAACAACATGGTGGTTTACTAAAAGGGAAGGGGGAGGGTGGTTTACTAAAAGTGTAAAGGGGGCCAAATATACGGTGACAAAAGATTACTTGATACTTGCCTTTGGTGGTGGACACACAATGCTACACACAGATCATGCATCACAGAAATGAACACCTGAAACCTATATGACCCTATAAACCAATATCACCCCAATACATTTCATTTTAAAAAGTAACTCATATTTATCTTTAAGTAGAGTGATTTACAGACTATATATTTTTTAACATTAGGTATTCCCTCCCCCAAACAAAAATATCTTGACTTCTGAGTCCTCCGGACACAAGAGATTAATATTACTGATGAATCACATTTTAGAAGATGGCACAGAATGAGAGGCACAAGCAGGGTAAAGTTTACACACTGATAACCTAGGTGGTCCCCTAAGCAAGGTCACTTTAAGGACATCATGATACCTGCCTGGCCCTAAGCATTTTCCCCTCCAGCCTGATGTTCCCCTGAGAGTCAATACGAGTAAGACCATGTTAAATTTAATTAACATACTAACAACTATTAACACTTCAGTCTCCATTTACCAGTTCTCCAGAAGAAAGTACAATCTGAGAGAGAGATAGAGAACAGGAAAGTTTCCAAGAGTGTACTTGTGAGTGTGCCCTAGAGGGCACTGGGATCTTGGTGGGTGATGACCGTGGTCAGAAGAACTCAAATGCGAAACGTGAGAAGCAATGAGAAACTGCAACTACTGCACCAGACAGGAGGTCAGGCCATGGGGAGGTGCTCAGGGAGTCACCCTTGGGGTGAGGCCAAGGAGTAAGAAGTGCTAGAACCTGAATTGAGACGAGAAAAGATGACAGGAAAGGAGGAGTGCCTATCAAATAGCCGCCTTCACCAGTGGACACCAAGCAAAAGCCCAAAGCCTGACATAAAGAGAGTCATCCCAGAGGGCTGTCCCTTTCATGCTTTCTTTCTGTCTCAGTGCAGCACTCAGTGTTCATGTTAACCTACTTTCCCTGTTGCATGTGTTGTTTCTTTTTGTTATGTGTTAAGTGGGGATAGTGCTTGATGTAGTTTGGCTCATCTTGGACTCTACTCGACTTTGAGTATAAGGACTAGTTCTGTGACCCAGAACAGCACCTCATGAAACAAAGATGGAAATAGAATTAACTAAGGAAGTTCATGTAGTGATCTACTGAAGGCAGCATGCTTCCCCGCTGACTTTTCATTTTGAAGAAATGACCTGCCCATTCTACTTCTAGGCTGTGATAAGTGCATCTGGGATCTAACCGATGACCTTCGCTTAGCCGCGCTCTCCATTGAAGAAAGCAAATCCGGTGTGTTGAGTGTGTCCTCCGGTGCCGCTGCCCATAGACACGTGAATGAAATGAACTCCACCATCTACCTCCTCAAAGTATGCAGAAATGTTTACCTTCTGCGCGTTTTCATTCTGGTTTCACTGAGGCACTCCTAGTAACCCCTATCAGTTTTGGTATCTGAGTCCCATGGCAATATTACAGATGGTTAGCCCTAGGAAATTATGACAAGTTAATTGTAAGCATGATCTTCAGCTCAACCAAGAGCTGCCATCTATAAAAGAGGTTAATACTGAAAATGAAATGACTAAAAAACTGGTATCTATGTACAAAACTATTGAGGGATGTGAAACACTTATTTCCTTGGTGAAGCTGTACATTGGTCATTCAAGTGATTACCACAGACTTACCATTACCTTACCCTCAATGTGCAATGTTTTTGAGAAGTTTCTCTAGAAACGTTTCTCTCTGTGTGTCTCTCTGTTTCTCTATCTCAATTTTTATCTCTATCTCTATCTCCTACCCTGACCTTACCTTCTCACTGTCATATTCCCCCTCATTTTCCCACACTCACACACACACACACACACACACACACACTCACACACACACACTCACACACACACTCACACACACACTCACACACACACTCACACACACAACATACTCACATGCTCTGTTTCTCCTCATAGATCCTGTGGTTAATCTCTAATAAACGAGTTAAAGGCAGGAAACAGATGAACTGTGCTTGTATATCTAAGCTTTAAGAAGTGGTTTTATTTCCCCCTCTAAATCATGGGCTTCTATCACAACCAACAGATTTTTTGAAAACAATGATAATTAGCTGAAAGGACAATAGAATTAATACCAGTGTAATTTTTTTAAACTTTGTTAGTCAATTTAGTATAGTAGTTAAGAGCATAGACTTTGAATTTAGATTGTTTGCATTCAAATGCTGGTTCTGACACTTACTAGCTAGGTAACCTTGGATACGTTATTTAACCTCTTTATTCTTCAGTTTTCTCACCTGGAATTGAGAAAAATTATTGAACCATCTCATGGATTGTTGAAAGAATTCAGTGAGTTGATATGGGTAGTGTCTTAGAACAGTACCTAGCATAGTAAGTGCTCATTACTTTGTGGAGGTGCAGATGACATGCACAGCAACTGTCCATATTATGCAAAAAGCAAAACAAAAAAAATGACAACATTGTTGAAGTGAATGGAATCTTAGTGAGCATTCTGTTCCAAACCTAGAAATCCTTCTTGTCCAAACTCATCAGTTTGGACACATGAAGGCGCTAATTCTCAGGGGAGTCACCCAGATTCAGGCCTCTAGATGCCACTTGAATCCTCTTTCCCCAACAACACAACTTCAAGATAGATATAATTATAGCTGACAGAAAGGCAGTGCCAAGTTCGGTGAGCCTACTCCAAAGTAATCTGAGTAAAACCACATTTGGACTAAGCTCCATTTACTTTAATTTGTGTGAGTTGATCATTTCTTCCAAAGCCTTCCCAAATTGACATTTTAAAGGTCAGACACCCAAGGCCACCAACAGTCTATACTGTGCATTTGTACAAATTAGAAAAAGGTACCCTTTCCCCATGGCCAGCACAGCACAGCCCAGGGTCTGCCTGGTGAGCAGAGCTGGAAGAATTTTATCCCTTAGGGCTCTGAGAACCCCCATGCATTCCCCAACCTCTATACCAGCCTGCTACAGCCTGCAGACCCACCACCATTTGGGGAACAGAGACTCACATTCTACTCTAAGTCTTCTAACACGGGAACAGTTTTGTGTTTATTTTTACAAACCTGGTGTGCACGTCTACTGATTATTTTCAAAACATTTTTTTCCACAGACAAAATTGTCAGAAAGAGAAAACCAGTATATCCTAAGAAAGATACAAATCAACAACGCTGAGAACACAATGAAAAGCCTTCTGTCTGACCTGGACGCATTAGCTGAAAGGGTATGTATTCAGTTTCTGGAACTACCTTCAGAGAAAGGACTTAGCTGGTGTGAGCCTAGCAAGTCACAAACAACTGAGGCTCAACACAGCTCAGAAAATATGTAGTGACTCAAGTACCTTAAAATAAATCAAGAGTAGACTCGGTCTCTACTGTTTCTTCCCATTTTGACTGGTTTCCTTGAAAAACTGTGTTATATGAGGAACTATTTTAATATTTGCTGTTGGTTAATATGGTTGATATATTTCAATTAGAATAGTTGTTCAGCTGTTTGCCTTAGCATTTTATGACTAAGAGCTATAGAGCATCCAGAAATAAGCTTTACTATGTAGAATATAAAATTTAAATGTCTGCTAAAGGATGCATTAAATAATAAACAGAAAGAAGAGAAATGATGCTGAGAAAGCAATTTTGCACTTTGGCAGGGAAAAAAATCACTTTCAACCCTCACCTTACACCATATCTATAATAATAAAAGTGTAATATGCTAATTAGACTGGACATCCTTCTGGACGACCTTCCAGACGAAGCCAGGGCTGCTGGCATCCGGGGGAAGGAAGGCCTACTCTTGCACTAATTAAGTGCATCAGGCCTCTAGTACTAAAATAAAATCTCAGACAGATTAAAGACTTGAGTTTAAATCTCAAATTCGCAAGAAAACAGAACTAAATATTTATTTGAAATTAAAAGAAAATGACAATTACATTTAAATACAGCATGAGGAATTACAATAAAAAGATATAATAGGTATGACAAGATAAAATTTCAAATACCCAGTAAAGACAACTAAATAAATGAAAAAGTCAATGAGACTAAGAACAATATTAAGGGAAATATGACATAAAAGCTCTCAGAAATTAACCACAAAAGCATTGAAATTTGAGCAGAGTCAGTGTGAGAGACTATTAAATACACTCCCCAGCAGCCTAATGGAAAAATATCCTGCCTCTGTAGTAATAAAAAAAAATACAACTAAGCCACAAGGCGCCATATTCAACATTTAAAATGTTTAACACATTTTTTTTTCCTTGTTATGTTCCCCCAGTGCTGTCCAGAGCACTCTGGAATTTCTGCTTTCCTATCCTGGTATTTCACATAAACTGTGGAAGTGCTTTTTAAAAAACAATTCTCACTTTCTACAAAAATAAAGATTAAAATAACTTTGATAATCTCTTTTGACCTTGGAGCTCTTAAAATTTTAAGAGATTAAGCTTCTAAAAATGTTAATTACTTGGACCCTTGGAAGATTCAACCACTTTGAAATGCACATGAAAATTGTCCTTGTTTCCCATACAATGTCGCATATTAATCCAACTACCAGCATTTGAAAAGCAGTGAGATCTCTTAAGTTTCAAAGGAAGTACCCAGAAAGAAATCTTTGCGAAAAGCTCATTGTGATTTCATTCTTGTATCATGGTTGGAACTTGCCAAAAGTGTCTCAATTCTTGAGGATGTGTTTTCACCAAGATTCGTTCCTCCCACAGCTCAGACAGAGTTACAGACCATTTTGTTGTATAGCTTTTCTACTTTGGATATACTTCAAATGCAGGCTTTCATAGAGAAAAATAATGCAAGCTTGAAAATAACAGCCCAGTAAAAAAGGCTCCAAGACAACAAGAACACCACCAAAGCAGGAGGTTGATGAAAAAGCTACTGGAACGTTCACCTAGCTGTTTTCATTTATTCTTACTGAAACTAATGTCCTTCTGACTCCAACAGTCCTGATGGTACAAGAACCTGCTAAATATTTCAAAATCAATGCCCAGAGTTTGTCGTAAGGACTTCTCAAGTATCCTCAAGCCCTTAGTCTAGAACAATCCATAGTTTATTCTAAGAAGGATTTAAGAAAAACTTTGTCTTAGAAAGATTTCTATCAAGAAAGTAATGCTTGGCTTCAGAGTGAAAGATTTCACGGTAGGTTCCCACAGTGATAAAAGTCACACTAATGTTGCCTTTTGAACTTGAAAATACCTCTGTATGCAAATTACCTGTCACATGAACTTCATGTGACCCAAATCTCACAATTTACATTAACCTGAAGTTATTGGTTTTGTCCCAATTCATATCCAAGTCCTCTACCCCCTTTGGGGAAATGCTATAGCCCTTTCCCACCCCTACTTCTGGGGACCTCCTAAGGGATACCCATGCATTTGATGAAAAGAGATCTTTAGGAACGGAAGGAAAATAGGTCACCTCCACACATAAAAAGCAACTGAGCCTCATTTCTGATCCTGAAAAAAGGGCAGGACAAAAAATAAAAAATGTTTCAATTCCAAAAGCATTACTTAACACCTGGTATATAACGGTCATTGTGCTAGGTGCTATAGATACTGAAATGAATACAATAAGACCCCTGTTCTCAAAGAGCTCATGGTCTAGTAGGGAAAACAGGCATGTAAAAATATATATGTAACAGCATTTGATAATCGAGGCATGATACAGCCTAAAGAGATAATTCTAAGGAAGAAATAATTGTTTTAGCAGGGGCACCGTAGGGAGACTTCTCAGAGAACATGAGCATAGGCCTGTGCATTGAAGAATGACTAGGAGTTTATCAAATACTTCCAAGCAAAGGAAATTTACCACAAAGCAGAAAGATGTAAAGCACACTGTATTCCTGGGACTAGAAGGACGTTGGCCTTGGCCTTCTGGAAGATTAACTGTAAATCAAGGAGCAGGAGATAATGCTAAAGAAGTTCTCAGAGGCCAGATCATGAAGAACCTTGTCCACCAAGCTAAGAACCTATGAATTTCACCCTGTGGACTTTGGAAGACACTGAAGCATTTACTTAGAACAATGGGCTGATCAGACTTGGAATTTCAGAAGCATTCCTCCTCAATAAGGGTGATAGATTGGTGAGTAAAGATCTGAAGATAGGGACACAAATTAGGAGACTGCCCCAGGAGAAAATGGATATACTGAGCCAAAATTAAGTGTGGTTGATTGCTACATTGTCTTCATTTGAAAAGCATTACAGTGAATAGGGATCAACTGGGACTGTGGAAGTGGGGAATTGGACGGGGGCCAGAAAGACAAGTGGAATCAAAACAAATTCAGTGATCAATTAAATATGAGGATAAACAAGGAGGAAAGCTCTGGCTTGGAGAAATGGATGACTAAAACTAAAAGTACGGAATGGATTACCCTGGACATTTTAAGGATGAGGTATCTATGGATGCCCAGAGGGCAGTTAGAAATCTGAGTCTGCTCCTCAGGGAAGGCATAAGGCTGGACAGGCATTTGGAAGTCTTAATGTGTAGGAGGCAGGCAGACCCACAGAAGTAGATGTCACTATACAGATTCTGAAAGGCATGCCGATATTCCTGCTGTTGTTTTGTTCGAGACTATCTGTTCCTGTTTATGCTTATCTCCCAGAGTGATTGTTAAAAGATCCTCCTTTCACTCTCAAAAGTGTCCCCATTTAAACAATAAAATATATGATCACCCTAGGTCAGGGGTGGGCAAACTTTTTGACTCGAGGGCCACAATGGGTTCTTAAACTGGACCGGAGGGCCGGAACAAAAGCATGGATGGAGTGTTTGTGTGAACTAATATAAATTCAAAGTAAACATCATTACATAAAAGGGTACGGTCTTTTTTTTTTTTTAGTTTTATTCATTTCAAACAGGCCGGAGTTTGCCCACGGCTGCCCTAGGTAGATCTGATTATCACCCTCAATCTGATTGATTTTTTTTAGTTAGTATTCTAGATACATTACTCTTTATACACTTACTTCATTTGCAGGTTAAATCATTAACTGATTTATGGTTGTGAGATAATTTTTTAATCTCAGCTTTTCTTAGAGCAAGGTGCACCTGTTTTATCATATGTCTATGTCATTAGTTTTCTTCCATAAGCAAAGTCACAGAAAAAATATAACATTCACATAGGCACTACTATATATTATAGCCAGTAATTTTGCAATTTATTTATTTATTTAGTTAGTTCTTAAAATATTTTATTTATTTATTTATTTATTTATTTATTTATTTATTTATTTTTAAGTAATGGTGGTTCCTCTGCCACGGAGTCTTTTGTTAAACATAAATACGCACCCTCTGGTGTTTGTCAGGAAGAAAAGGTTTTCTTAGAGAGAGGACATCCTCCAGCTGTCTTCCATTGCTTCAATTCAAAGTTTCCATAATAAGTGAAATGAACACATTAATAACAATAGCATTTTCCCTTGAAGGTTGAAGCCAAAGCCAAAAATATGATGTTGTGCTGTTCAAATATAATTCAATTTAAGCTATATCAAAAATCAACTTGTTAAATGTTTTAAAGTTTTAAACTATTGTATTCATATATTTAAAAAGTGGAGAGAGCCCTGACCAGTTGGCTCAGTGGATAGAGTGGCGGCCTGCGGACTGAAGGGTCCCGGGTTCAATTCTGGTCAAGGGCATGTACCTTGGTTGCGGGCATATCTCCAGTGGGGGGTGTGCAGGAGGCAGCTGATCGATGTTTCTAACTCTCTATCCCTCTCCCTTCCTCTCTGTAAAAAATCAATAAAATATATATATTTTAAAAATAATAAAAAAATAAAAAGTGGAGAGAGGTGACATCAAGAATAATATTAACCTTATGCCCTGCATCATTTAATTTTAAAATGACCACAAATTTTGTGATACTGGAAAGCCTTGGAATAAGCCAAGAGGAAGATAGGAATTGGATGAAGGAAAGCATTGGCTCAGAATACAGTGTCCATTCAGAGAGCTCGCTGTTTAGGGAAGGGACTGATGGCTGCATTACTGCTGCACAGGGCGCTTTGTGTGGAGGCAATTTCAGACTTGCCCGAAAAAAAAGCCTCTAGAGCTTATGCTTGCTATGATATGCTTTCTTTCTTTTTTGTTTTGTTAATCTTCACCAGAGGATTTTTAGAGAGTGGAAGGGAGGGAGAGAGAGAGAAACATTGATGTGAGAGACACATCCATTGGTTGCCTCTTGCACGCACACCTAACCTGCAACCCAGGTACCATTCGGTGCACAGGCTAACACTCTAACCACTGAGCAACCGGCCAGAGCTATGATATGATTTCTGCATTCTCTTCCCTGACCAAGGGCCACTTGCTTGGGTTAGGCCTGGGAAGTATAAAAACATTCCAGGTATAATCATGGCATAATCCACTGGCTAAAACCAGGTGAAAGGAGAGAAGTCTGAAACACCACTTTTCTGTCCTGGGACAACTGTGCAGTGGTTAGCAGTGGTCTGTGTGGCGGGTCACCCTGCAGTCCATCCAGGTGCTGTAGCCCTTTGTGACAGAGCTGAGCCAAAACAAAACCACACCACACCAGATGCAGCAAGTGGGCACCCACCGAGTGTCAGACTGAAGTTCTCCTCCTCTTAAATAGGACCCATGAGTCAGTCTTTCTAATGCCAAAAGGAAGTACCCGGCCCCCATGCCTTGCATGCAGACAAGTGTCCTGGCCTTGAACCATGTCTTAGATCAGCTTCTGTCCTTGCACACACAGAGAAACATGCACATACACATGCACCCCCACACATCCTTTCTTCAGGAGCCACATTTGGGTTGGGATTTCATTTTAACAAATGCTTCGTGGGAACTCCGAAACAGCAGCTCCCGAGTTGAGAAATGGAGTCAGCTTCCCGGAGAAGAGCGCCGTTCGCTCTGAGCCAAATCTGCCTGAACAGTTATTTGTGCTCAAGTGCCATCGCTGTTGATGGGAATCTGGAGTGCAGCACTAAAAACAGCATTTAGCCCAGTGAGCCTAAGCCTTTGAATCTCTGCGGTGATTCAGTTTCACCAGTGATTGGACCACCCAGGAGCCACGGGATGCGTGGAGCATTTCAAGATCTGCCTGCTTTCTTGACAATTTTCCCTTTGAAGCTTAAAGCTCTTGAGTGTACACTGTCAAACTGCTCAGCACACTTGGGAAATTTCCTAGTCTGTCATCTTGAGATACAGTAAAAATTCAAAGGGTAAATCAGCTATGAAAGCCAGCTGGTTTGGGTTGAGCTGTGACTGATGGCAGAGGAATGCCATCTGATTTTGCAGCATTCTGTAGCATTCTGTAGTCCTAAAGCTGGTCATCACAGCAGCCTTCATACATGGTTTCTGGGACCATTTTATGTTATAGAACTTTCCCTTGTCAGGGAAATTTCCGGTTTTAAAATACATTATTCCCACCCACCCCCACATATACATATACATATACAACATTTCCTTCTCCTAAATTTAATCTGGTGTTTACACGGATTATTTATAGGAAAGTCAAGCTTCAAGAAAGAGCCAACTGGCTGAAAAGGAAAGTATGGATACCATTAACCACGCAACTCAGCTTGTAGAGCAAGCCCACGACATGAGGGATACAATCCAAGGTAAATATATCCTCTTCTGGTTCAGCTCCATGTCAAGGCATCATTCCTGTTATTAACAACAATAAAAACTAATAGCTACCGTTAGTGCTTACGATCGTGCCAAGAACTGTTAGAGTGCTATAGGTTTGAACTTATATGAGGTCTGCATTTCAAGTTGGTTTACCTGGGATTTCTGAGCACTCATCCTTCCTTACAATCTGTAAGTTTTCAAGAATAAATGTACAGAGTCACCTACTTTCCAGGCCTTTTACAGAAGGGAAATGCCAAAATATCTTTTCGGCAGAGGAAATTGCATGCCATGGTGTCTCTAAAATGCAGCAGTTGAGCAGGATTCACGTTTTTCTTAATGACTGACAGCAAAAACACTGCTTTTAGAGGGGCCGTAAACTGTCTACTAACCCAAATGGCCCTGAGCTGTCTCTGACGCGCTTTCCCAAGAATCAGGCAGGCAACATGCTCTGGTCCCCAATCCAGACTAAAAACAGGGAGGGGTGTATATGTGAGATTTCTTGGCCCAAAAGCTTGTGGTAATTTGACCTTTCCCCTTGAAGGTTCACTTACTTGTGCTCTGGCCTCTGGTAAATACAGGTTGCATTTTAAAGCCTATTTTGATGGTGCATTGAAAACCAGCCTTCATTTACCAACAGAAAAGAGGCAACTTTGTTCTAAGATAAAGAGAAATTCCTTGGGTTAGAGTCTGCTAGGAAGCAGTGTGTGTGTGTTCCCATAGTTTTTATTATCCTATATATTCAGAGCTGGATGACAAGACCAACTGCACCCTAGGGCACAATGGCAGTAAAGGGACCCACAGTGGGAGATTCATATCTTTATACTGAGGTATAGGGGGCATATTCCAAGAAAATGGATATCCTGAGCCAAAATTAATCATTTGCTATATTTCCTTTGGTGCCTATAATGCACAATAAAACAAATGGCATACATTTGAAACACTTCCCACTCCCATCCTAATTATTGCATGCTTTTGCATCTCCCAATAAAATACTCTTTTTCTCTAACATTTTAGAGTTAGTATTGATTTGTTCTAAAAGTGAGATTAAGCCTAGATTAGCTGACCTCATCTAATTAAGGAATAAATGTCCCTCTAGGTAGCAAATAAAGCCAGCGTTCATCCTAGTAAGCCATTCGGAGAAAATAAGTTACTTTTACTTCTGTAACTCAAAGTTTTATTCTACAGCATTTCATTAGGAAAGTTTCTAAGCCCTCTTATTTAGAAAGTTTCTAAACCCTTTCACCACCCAGCGACTTTTAACCTAATGGCACACATAAACTGACTACTAAAATTCCGTGGCACACCAAAAAATTTATGATATATTTTTGCCAATCTGACCCCAAAAAAAGGTATTTTGATTCATTCTCACCAGACAGCTATTGCCATCTTTTTATTTGACAGTCTAAGGGAAAAGAGGTCCATATCCCTGACTAGATGGGTATTGCATGTTTTAAAAATTCTTGTGCATACCAGTGTGCTCTGGCACACAGGTTGAAAATCACTGCTTTAAGCATAAGAACAAATGGAAAAAAATTACAAAATAATGTAAATGGGAAAGTAATTTCCATCAGTTTTTACCTTTTTTTAAAAAATAGATTTTATTGAATTTTTTACAGAGAGGAAGGGAAAGGATAGAGAGTTAGAAGCATCGATGAGAGAGAAACATCGATCAGCTGCCTCCTGCACACCTCCTACTGGGGATGTGCCCGCAACCAAGGTACATGCCCTTGACTGGGATCGAACCCAGGACCCTTCAGTCCGCAGGCCGATGCTCTCTCTGCTGAGCCAAACCGGTCAGGGCCAGTTTTTACCTTTTTATAATAATGTATGAACAGTCTCCAAAGAGCAGTGGCAAAAATGCTATTGTCTACATTTCCTTTTTCTAACCTCTACCAGAAGTGGCTAAAATAAAACAGATCAGAATTGTATGTATAATATTTTTATCAAAACACCAAAGAATTAGCCTTGCAAATACTAGTTCTAAGGGGGGGGGCTATGTTTAGTTTATTTCAGGAGTTAGTGTTTTAGACTTTCTTGAAAAGTGAATGTTTAAATCCCTTCATAAGTTTTTTTAGCATATCTTGGTGTCCCTATAATTTTCTGAGTAGTATTTCTAGTATTAAAACTTCTTTCCTCATTTATCTCCCTTTCTTCACAATTCAGGAATGCTGCACAACACCACTAGTGTGTCATTCCTATTCCCAGCCATCTCTAAAATAACTACTGGCGACCTTCAAGCTATTAGCCATAGAAAATACAAGCCCTTATTTGGTATAACTTATGTGACAACAGTGTTTGTCTGCCAAACCACATATCACAGTAAACCACAGACACACAGTTTCATTTATGCCAGGAAGATAGAATGCTTCCTCCTGGAGCTCCTATAGCACAAGTTGGCAATTATATCATTTTCATCTGATCATCTGTAGTAGAAACGGGGAGTCAAAGAACTATTCAGCTCTGCTAATATTTCGGCAGCTCATTTAATCCCTCTGAACCTCAGCAGTCCCTCCAGTTCTAAAATTCTCCATCCTACTTCTGGGCATGGGGTGAAAATGACCCAGAGTCAAAATACCAACAGTCATATACAGAAGGCAGATAGCAATTGCAAAAAAAATGCATATGAGAAGAAATTCACAAGCCTTTTTGGTATATCTACTCTGTAGAACCATCTGAAAGACTCACCTGAACAAATACAGTATACTCTAATTTTGGCTTAAAGCCTTGATAACTCCTTGGCTAAAGTATGATTAATATCGCCAATGTATCCTACATATGACAGGAGATACCTCAGAACATTTTCTCCAAGTTATGTATCCTATATAATAAAAGCCCAATATGCAAATCGACTGAACGGCAGAACGACCGGTGGAACGACCAGTCACTGTGATGGGCACTGACCACCAGGGGGCAGACGCTCAATGCAGGAGCTGCCCTTAGCCTGCAGGCCCTAGGCCAGTCAAGGCAGGTGCCAGCGGGGCCCCCCGATCACCCCACCAGTCGCCCCGCAGAGGGAGGCAACTGGTGGTGGTGGCAGGGTTAGGATCGTCAAGCGGGCAGCACCAGGCCAGCCAAGGCGGGTGCCAGTGGGGGCCTCCCAATCACCCTGCTGGTTGCTACACAGATTGGCCCTGATCGCCAGCCAGGCCTAGGGACCCTACCCATGCACGAATTTCGTGCACCAGACTTCTAGTTTTATATAAAAGATTGATCAAAGACTGCAGACTTGTGTGCCTTAAATATTAATGTTTTTGAACCACTATGTAAATGTGATTCAAAAACCAGACACAAGTTTCCATGAAATCAGGGCAGGCATTGTGTTAATCCCATTCCCATTCTGAAGACACCAAATAGGAAGCAAAGAGGAGTGATTTCCTCAGGTTTTACTTCTCCCTGGAATCAACATTGTACTCAGATGCTGGCATCAGTATTTGCAGTGTGAACATCAGTATGCCTGTCCTCCCCCGTGTTTTCAATGGCTTCGCTGTAAAAGGCCCAGTCATCTCTCCCCGCTGCCTTCTCTCATCATGTCCTTCCTTTCAGAGATCAACAACAAGATGCTGTACTATGGGGAGCAGCAAGATCTTAGCTCTGAGGAAATCTCCGAGAAGCTGGTGTTGGCCCAGAAGATGCTGGAAGAGATTAGAAGCCGTCAACCATTCTTCACTCAACGGGAGCTCGTGGATGAAGAGGCGGACGAAGCCCATGAATGTAGGTCCATTCAGCTCCTGGAGCCCAGCACATTTCTGCTTTCTTTGTGGGTCCAGGAGTGAGGAAATAAACTCCACTCTTGATAGGAAGAGTTGCAAGGCATTTGTGTCCATTTTAATCTACACAATCAACAAAAGAAGCAACAGGTTTGCATATCATATTATGGCTATTGCTGGTATCTCAAAACATTAAGCTCATCAATAATTCAAAATTACAGTGGTTATTAGTCCCACCTCTAAATCTTGTTACTTAATGCATTACTAAAGAAGCACATATATTACCAAATTGTTTTTTAATATATTGGTCTCCCTTGTCATTGTATGTATTTTACTTTATGCATTTTAATAAATATTTTAAGAAGGGGTCTGAGGGTTTTACTAGATTACAAAGGGCCCTGCAGCACAAAAAGGATTAGGAACACCTGCCCTAGATCATTTTCTTGCAATTGTCACTATCAATTTCTGCTAACAATGAATGTGAACACTCTAGAAGAGGAATATTCTCAATATAAGGCATAGTACCATGGCAGACATATAAAGTCATAGAAACAGTAAAACCAAAGTAGAATCTCAGGCCCCATGTCTGAGTCAGGATGAAGCCAGC
>NW_005871059.1:1330556-1337038 GCF_000147115.1 Myotis lucifugus | reverse complement strand
CTTCCCTAGAGAAATGGGACTAGTGAAGGCATTTTCAACCACTTCTTTACTCAGCCATGAACTTTTGTCTTCTGTTCATGGTGATGAAAGAAAATACAAAAAAACTGAACAAGTCAAATTGATATTCCCTGAAGGAAAAGTGGAATGAAGACACATAGTCAATGCATGCAACTTTGATCAGAAAGCTAAGACACATATACCATTACCATTTAATCTTCTTCCCACCCAAAATAATGATTTAGATTTGACCTAAAGGAGCTAACTGGAGAGAACAGAGAAAATGAATGGTTGTAAACATCATTTGTCAGTAACACACAAGATAATTTTCATTATTTTAATAATAAGACTATAATATATCCAAATGCATTTTATATGGTAAAATTAGAAATAATCTGGGTAATAATCAACATAGTATAATTGCATGGTTTCCACATAAAATGTAATCTCATAGGAAAGCTAATCAAACCCTCCTTTTGGCTGACTGACATCCAGGGGCTCTCAAATCCTACAAAATAGTATTATTTTTACTTCAATATGAAGCATGGACTTATTTTGTGATCAACACCATCCATCTTTATTGCTTTTGAAGGCATGGTCTGACAAGTTTTTATCTCTGCTAAATGCTGGACGGAATGGGAGGAGACAAGAGAAGCCCAGACTGAGTTTCCATGTCATTTTTCTTCCAGTGTTGAGCCAGGCTGAGAGTTGGCAGCGGCTGTACAATGATACCCGCTCTCTGTTTCCTGTGGTCCTGGAACAGCTGGAAGACTACAATGCCAAGTTGTCAGACCTTCAAGAATCACTTCACCAGGCCCTTGACCATATCAGGGATGCAGAAGACATGAATAGAGCCACGGCAGCCAGGCAGCGGGACCACGAGGTACAGTGGACGACTCTAACTGGAAATACATTTCAGGCATGAACAACACAAATGTATGCCAAATGTATAGTTGGTATACAATTTTTAAAAATACTGGTACATTTAAATATTCATATTTTTAAAATATTTTTGCCACTGTAATTTGCTGATGTAAATGTGTACACCTACAACCAAGTGGAGGCCGTTAGAATTGTTTGCCTTTTGCATTGATAAGAATGCAGTCGTTCTTGGTGCTTGGGTCCACATGTCTGAATGTGTTGCTCTTGCAAGTGAGAAGTATGGCACTATTTCTATGCCTAACTTTTTCTTTTTTCTTTTTTTTTATAAATATATTTTTATTGATTTCAGAGAGAGAAAGGGAGAGGGAGAGAGAGAAACATCAATGATGAGAGAGAATCATTGATCGGCTGCCTCCTGCATGTCCCCCACGGGGGATTGAGCCCACAAACCTGGCACGTGCCCTTGACCGGAATTGAACCTGGGACCCTTCAGTCTGCAGGCTGACGCTCTATCCATTGAGCCAAACTGGCGAGGGCTGCCTAACTTTTTCTTATACGGAGAGCACTAGAACACCAAATCAGCCCAGCATTATGTTCATGTAAGGATGTGTGTAAATTCTGGAAAGGCGTGGTAAATAAATCTCACAGCCAGGCTACTCAGCAGCTGCCTACATAGGGCGTCTAATTCAGGCCAAGGTCATGCAAATACAAAGAGGTGAGGAAAATCCCAGATGTACCCATAGCTTGCAAAGGCAGTTGTCCCTATGGGGCCAGAATTTGTATATGCCCACAAATCCAGGGCTCAGAATTGCTGTGGTCACATGTGTGCTTCAGGCAATGCATGCACTCACAGCCACCACCATTGAGGGCAATCATCTGATAGGAAGACATGTGCATCTTTGGACATGCTTATAAATATTAGAGTGAAAAATAGGAAACAGCTATGAGTAAACTCATTGATTCAGTTATGTTTATTTTTATGGTTGGCAAAATCGGCTTAAATTAGGCTCTCTACCCTGATTTTCAGTCATCACTATCTCCTATGACCATCCGACCCTTTGACGTCCGATGGTAGCTATGACACACACTGACCACCAGGGGGCAGACGCTCAATGCAGGAGCTGCTGAACTGTGGTGACTTGGCAGCTGCAGTTCTCAGGTGACGCACCCAGAACCAGAGAGGAGGGAGCCTGATTCTGGGGTGTGTCACCTGAGAACCGCCCTCTCAAAATCCGGGACTCCTCAGGGGATGTTGCATGGTTATTTAATAAACCAGAGAGCCGATTTCAGCCCAATCCCCGCAGGTCAGGCTGAGGGACCCCACCTGTGCACGAATCCTTGCACCAACCCTCTAGTTTTTAGAATAATGATGGTCAGGATAGCATCCTTTGTTAAGTAAATGCATGATTATCTTACACAACAAAATTTTATAAGTATAGCACAAAATAATAATTTCCTCAAGTAGATTTCAAGGGAATTACTGGGCTTCATCCTTATTCTTGAATTTCTCCTCTTTCTCACCTCCCACATCTAGTCAACCACAGGTTCCTGCCAATTTTACCATTGGAATATTTTTAGCTCTTTCTATTTTCCATTTCTCTATAACTTCTCTAGTTTGGGCCTTCATTTCTCAACCAAAATAGCTTCCTCCTGTCTCTCCTCCATTTTTGCTCCCTTCCAACCCATCTTCCACATCCTGCTAGAGTGTTCCACCTAAATCTCTCTCCTCTTTCTCACCTCCCACATCTAGTCAACCACAGGTTCCTGCCAATTTTACCATTGGAATATTTTTAGCTCTTTCTATTTTCCATTTCTCTATAACTTCTCTAGTTTGGGCCTTCATTTCTCAACCAAAATAGCTTCCTCCTGTCTCTCCTCCATTTTTGCTCCCTTCCAACCCATCTTCCACATCCTGCTAGAGTGTTCCACCTAAATCTCTGACCATTACCTTTTGCTCTTTCTAAAAGCCTTCATTTGCTCCTCACGAGAGTGCCTTGGACACTACAGCTTGTGAACCATTTAGTGCAGCGATGTTCAACCTTGTACATCTCATGGCACACATAAAATAATTACTAAAATTCTGAGGCACACCACAAAATATATTTTGCTGATCTGACAAAAAAATAGGTATAATTTTGATTCATTCACACCATATAGCTATTGTTGTGTTGGCTGTTGTCTTTTTTTTTTTGACAATCTAAAAGAAAAATAGTGACCCTGACTGAAAGTCAGATATTGTATTTTTCAAAATTTCTTGTGGCACACCAGTGTGCCTGCCTCAGCACACCACTTAAAAATCACTAACTTCACGAATCAAAATAAGTTTTGAATGCTATAGCCAGCATTTTTTTAAGGGGGGGGAGTAATAAATAAAATAGAAAATATCCAACTACATAATCTAGACTAAGGAATAGTTTCACAACATTTCTACTTTAGTTACATATGTTTACTGGATTGCGACATAAAATACATTTTTTACTGTGGGTTATGGTCAAAAACAAGTGAAAGACACTGTCCTATAGGAAAATCTATGCTGTTTCACATGGCATACAGATGCCTCTCTGATGGGCCCGTGCCAGCCTCCTCAGCCATACCTCTTGCCTTTTCCCTGCTTCACACGTTCAGTTCAGACAATCTCACGCTACAATAATCCCTTGTGCCTGGAAGCAGACTTCTTCTCCTTGATACCTGGGTGATTCCCAGGTTTCACCTCCTCCAGGAAGCTACCCCATCCTTCCCGATGAGCGGGAGCTCCTCTCCAGCAATCCCATAGTGTGCCTTATGCTCATTTCCTTCTGTATTGTGACCATCTGTTAGCGGATCTGTCTCCCCCACTCAACCAAAGCATTTTAATTTTATTAATTATTATAACCCCAAAATCCAGTCTTTATACAAAACCAAAAAAAAAAATCATTTCGATGTCTGCTAACAGCAGCCACAGATCTAATAATTACATATTTACCTCACTATCCTACTCCCAACACCAAAGGGTAGCAGCATGATAAAAATATTTTTCAGATAAATATAAAATTTTATATTTCAAAAGTAGGTTAAATACTCTTTTAAAAGCACTGTTTAGAGAGTCTTATAAGCCAAAGCTCTGCCTTCCCAGGACTGTTTCTATAATTTATTTTAGGATCAGGAAACTTTTTTTTTTTTGTATATGTGCAATGGATACTTAGCATGCAGAATAGTGCTAATTATGTCATTTTCATAATTATTTTGAAAACTTTCTTTTGTTCAAGTTGACCATCTTTCTGTAGGAATATCTTTATTTGTTTCAAAGCTAATTTTATTCATTCTGTCTAACGGTATATATGATAAGTGGGGGAAACCCTTTAATTTGAAGCATATCATTTTCCAACTACTGCAAATGAACTTGCTATACAGTGCTGTGAAACCTCGGCTTTGAAGTTTGGCTATGACCTTGGGGTGTTAGCAGTGTTCCCTTAAGGTGACCCAGACTCAGGGCTTCCAGATGGTGTTTTAGCTCAGACTCTGTCAAAAGAAAACTGCTCTGATAGAGCTAATGCCAACCGTTTTCCATCTCCCTTCCTTATATACTTTAAAATATTGCTTTTGTGCAGAGCTGTATAAATACTGCTCCTTGTGGAGATAAGAATAATTAACCCCAGATAGTCACACTGTATTAAGCTTGATGGATATTGAGGGGAAATTGATATTTTTAATGTCCTTGCATTAAGGGGATGTTCAAATGAGATTCTTTTCTGTCCCTAGACCTTTATCTTCCCCTGTAGCAACACATTTGGAGAAGATGGACTCCATCTTTCTTTCCACTAAATCAGGAAAGACCTCAGGAAGTAAGGAAGACATTAAGATGAACTTAAGTTTTAATGAATGTCCTACTATATCTGAGCTTCTGTAATTATTTCTAGGATATCCTAGATTATACCATAGCTTGTATATTTCAACCCTAACTTAAATTACCATTTTCAAAGTAACTTTAACTCATTTTTTATTGTAATTAATTTTTTACTTTTTTCTCTTAAAGTTTCATTCTTGTTTGAATTCATTTGAAGCTCCATAATATTTCTTCAGAATCACAACATCCCTGTCCAACAGTGAAGGTGGAAATTATAACATTCATCAAAAACTATATCAGTGCCCTAACGGTTAGGGCCTAACTGGTTTGGCTCAGTGGATAGAGCATCGGCCTGCAGACTGAAGGGTCCCAGGTTTGATTCCGGTCAAGGGCATGTACCTTGGTTGCGGGCATATCCCCGGTGGGGGTGTGCAGGAGGCAGCTGATCGATGTTTCTCTCTCATCGATGTTTCTAACTCTCTATCCCTCTCCCTTCTTCTCTGTAAAAAATCAATAAAATATAATTATATATATATATATATATATATATATATATATATATATATATCAGCAACTTAGGCAGGTTCCCTCCTCAAAAATTCTGAGCATCTAACATAATGAGCTCAGAATAGGAGAAAGCAAAATCACAATTTTGTGCTTTAATAATAGAGCCATTTTAAATTTTACAAAGGACATTAAGATTATCCTGTATATGCTTTATTCCTACCCAAATGAGCTATTTGTGCTCCAAGTTAGCACATGATACTTTTCTGAATTAATTTATTTTCCAATTATTGCAAATATAGAGCCTACATTCAATCCTGTCTTCATAGTTCCACTTTACATTTATGGAGAAGTGAGTGTTAGCTCTGAGATGATGATGTTTTAAGTATTAATCTACAAGCTTCAACGCTCCCAAGGTGCCTCCTTTTGTTATATCGGTGTCATGGTGAGGAAACTAAGCATTCAAAGGGTAGAAGTCCCCAAAGCGCACAGCAATTAGGCGGTGGGGCTGAGATTGGAACCCGGATCTGTCTGGGGCAAGGACAACGAGTGGACATTGACCACTCTCTGGTGCTTTCTCTAAAGCCGCCTTCTCTTCTTCTGTCCTTTACTCTTCCTTCCTACAGAAACAACACAACAAAGTGAGAGAACACATGGATGGGGTGAATGCCTCCCTGAGGACATCTTCAGACTCTCTGGTAATGCCTCGTCTGACCCTTGTAGAACTTGATGAAATAATAAAGGTAAGGACACATGTGACCTGTTCAGGTTTGTACTGATAGCAGATTAGAACAGCAGCTAGAACAGTGCCACAGAATAATTGAATCCAATTCAAATCTATCAATTTAGCTGGCATTATAAAACTAAGATCAGGTGACTAAATCTTTCAGTTTCTTTTATTGAATGGTGGCCACTAGCCATATATGGCTACTTAAATTTAAATGATTTAAAATTAAATTAAATTAAAACTTTAATTTCTTAATTATGTTAGCCATAGTTCAAGTGCTCAATAGTGCCACGTGTGATCACCATCTCAGTCTTTCAGCACCAAACTCCCTATCTTCCTCTCCATCCCTACTCCCTTGAACTCGTGTTCAACAAGCTTTTCCTCCAGTCCACCTCTGTCATCTATCTTACGGCCATACTCTGGTCATCAATAACAATACCTCCTCCCAAATCCCAGTTTCAAGCACCTCCCACCCTAAGCACCATCTCTTATCTTACTGTAGAATGCCCACTCCAACAATTCTCTAGCCACGTGGAGACCTCCTCTACT
>NW_005871059.1:1322665-1323385 GCF_000147115.1 Myotis lucifugus | reverse complement strand
CTCGAGGTAAGGTTTTAGCACAACAGCGCTCTTACCTCCATTAGAACAAACAGCGTCATTGCAGGACGGCCATGCATCGCTGGTTTTTTTGGATTCTCCACAATACTCTTGAAAAGAAAGTTAAACGATTAACCAACAGGAAGTGGAGGGACTGTTTTAAATTTTAAGTAAATGTTGCCATATCTATGTATTGCTTTTGTTTCATGTTTTGTGAAGACCAGAATATGCAGGTCTTCATGATTCAATGACTTAAATATTTTATTTTCCTCGATAATTTGCAAGGTATTGTCCCAATCCTGTCATTATTGAGTTATTGAACCTCATGAAAGCAATTTTTCTATTTTAGGAATGCTATTTCTTTAAAATTCAATGTTTTATATACAGATAAGTCTCTCTGCATTGGTTTCTTTGAATATATTGTAGATTTTGTCACCTATTTCATGATCTTGCTAGTTAAATCCCTTCATTTATTTATTTGTAAAAGGGACACTGAAGAAAGTTAAGACTGTGTGGTTAAGAACTTGCCTCCCTTTAAACAATACACATGTTTGTGATATACATTTAAATTTCCAAGTTGAACCATATTCATCTACTGAGTTACATTGTAATTTCAGATTACTGTTAATTTAGATCCAAATAACTTTCAATGATCAATCATCTTCATTTTCTTCCTTTTCTTCATTGTCAAATAATTAATAAACTCAGGAAGCAGCTATTTAA
>NW_005871059.1:1320953-1321915 GCF_000147115.1 Myotis lucifugus | reverse complement strand
TTATTTACAAGCCCATTAGAAATAAAGAGAAGTATATAATGGGAAGTGAAAACGGTATTTTTCTGTTTATCAAGAAGCATTATTTCTTTGGTGGTTTGTAAAGTAAACAAAGCATGAACACATTTTTGGGAAGTTGATTCTTCAGTTCAGATGACAAGTTATTATATCCTGACTTTTTTGGATTAGGTCCCAGATAACACAGTTTAGGACTATGCTATAAGCACACTTTCAATAATAATTTTTTAAGAAAAAGACTCTTAAAACTGAAACAAGAACAAATAGAAAATCTGACAGGCTGTATAATAAATTTAATCAGTAATTAAACCCTCCCCACAAAAGAAATCTCAAGGAATCAATGGGTTCTTCCAAACTTTTAAAGAAAAAATGACACCACTCATATATAAATTCTTCTAGAAAATAGAAGAAGTGGAAATACTCTCTAACTTCCTCTATGAAGCAAACAAAATACCAAATTCTGACAAGGATATTATCAAAAAGGAAAATTTATAAGCCAAATTCTCTCATAACGAGACCAAGTTAAGTTTATTCCAGATTTCAAGGATAGTTTAACATTTAAAACATCAATAGTAACTCACCACACTTACAGAATATAGAAGATTTATATGATCATCTCACTACATGCAGGAAAATTATTTAACAAAATGCCATACACATTCATATTTAAAAAAAAAAACTCATAGCAAACTAGGCATAGACTTAAGCTTCCATAATTCAATAAAGAATAATAAGGTGATATTCATCAAATTAAAACTGAAATATTGAAAGCTTTCCCACCAACATTGAAAGCAAGACAAGGAAGCCCCACATTACCAATTCAATGGATAAAATCCAGTTTAGTTCTGTGTATGCCAATGAGAAATTAACTTTTAAAAATAACACCATTTGCAATACAATATCCAGCAATAAATCTGATGAAAAATGCTAAGATCTCTACATGTAAA
>NW_005871059.1:1308440-1316904 GCF_000147115.1 Myotis lucifugus | reverse complement strand
AGTTCATTGCTCAGACCAGAAGTTTTTGCCCAGCAAAGGTAAGCCATGAAAAGACTCATTTTCATTCATCACTGGGAGACAATGAGAATATGAAGAGCAGCTCCCAGGTCCATAGTTCTCAGCTCCCTCTGTTCAGCAGAATCACATGAAGAGCTTTGAAAACTAAACCCTTTCCTGGTCCCAAGCTCAAAGCCACACATCAGGCTCTCGAGAGAAAGGGTTCAGCACCTGTATTTTCTTAAAGCTCCCCAGGGATTCTAAGGCATAGCCACGACTTAAGACCACACACTTAACCTAGTCAACATGGTTTATACAACAAAAGAAATCAAGTGAAGCCAACCACAAAAAATGACACAATTATTATTATTATTATTCATTTTAACAGTTGTTTTAGTGCAATTGCTATATGGAATAATCTTGCCCATCTATCTCTTCAGAGAATTTTCTGGTACAACACAGAGGATTGTGTTGTACACAGAGCTTTTACTGACCACTCCACAGGCTTAACTGAGGAATCACATATCAGCTAAACTGAATAATCTCAAAAAAGGCCCTATTCTGAGATGCTTATACAGAAGCAACACTGCAACTGGTATAACTAGCACTAGTGTTGGTAGGAATATAGCCTGACACAACAATTAACATTTTGGTGTGGTGAAACAGGGCTTGTTCTTAGCCTTCTTTTTTTAAAATCTTTATTGTTGAAAGTACTACATATGTCCCTTTATCCCCCCACTGACACTGACCTCTTCTAGCCTGCCCCTGCCCCCCCCCTCAACCCCTGCCCCCTACCCCAGACCTCACCACCCTATTGTCTGGGGCCATGGGTTATTCATATCCTATATAATAAAAGCTTAATATGCAAATCGACCAAACAGCAGAACAACCAGTGGGACAATCAGTAGCTATTGATGGGCACTGACCACCAGGGGGCAGCTGCTCAATGCAGGAGCTGCCCCCGGCCCGGCAGCCCCTGACCCAGCCATGGGGGTTTGGGGGGGAGCAGGGCCAGGAAAGTTGGGGGGCAAGTCCAGCCAAGGCAGGGACCAGCAGGGGCCCCCAATAGGCCCTCAGTCCCCCGGCAGATCGGCCTTGATTGTCAGGTCAGGTTTAGGGCCCTATGGGTATTAATTTTTGTGCACCCGGGGCTTCCTAGGAATGCCCCAAAAAGTCCTTTTGGGTTGAACTTTTGCTGCCTACCCACGCACCCACCCCCACCTTCCCTCTGAGATTCTTTTTAATATGTTCTTTATTGATTTATAGACCAGCAACATTTTTTACAACCAAATTATATTATGTTATTTTCTCAATTGAGAATTGGCCTGAACAGACTATTGGCCCAAATTACTTACAGAAAAAAAGAGTTAGAATTCAATTATTTTGTAGCAGAGGGAGATAATGATTGTTAAATATACCCACCTTTTAAATGATATATGGTAATTGATTTCACACCACAAATTACATTTTTTAGATACCTTGGAGAACATTTCAAAAAAGGTTTATCATCAAGAAATGGCATTTCCAAAGCTAAGTTTTCTTTGAGTCCTTTCTGGTAGTTTTATTCATATGGAGTAGAATTTGGGGGCCTTAAAAACCTAAAACCATTTTCTAAAGAGAGTCTTGGCAATGACTTTGGAACCCACGAGGCTCCTTAAAGTGAGATCTTCCTGTGTAGATAAGACATCCTTCTCTGACTCTCAGTTTTTATGTTAATCCCACACAGTGTGATGGTTTATTAACACGCATTAATGTTTAACCAGCTGGCAACATAGGACAGCTGTACTGTAGGCACCTGGTAATATAATCTTGAGCTCACTCACCATCAGTATTAACCAAATCAATATTAATTAATTGATGTAAATACATCCAATCATTGATAAATATTTGCATAAATGGCATGGATATACACAGTCTTATCTTCTTCTGAATACTCTGAAAATCACCTCAAATCCATTTAGCATATCATACGGGGCCTTTTAGAAATGCATTTACTGAATTGTGCTTTGTTGTGATGCCTTTCTGTGAATCATTATAAGACACATATTCATGAATTCATTCTTAGAATTATTGTAATGATAGAGCCAGGCACTAGAATGCATTTTATAGTTTTTGTCTTATTTCATTCTCACAACAAACTTATTGTCCTCATTTTACAGATGAGGAAACTGAAGGTTAAGTGATTGTTTGAGCTACATGGCTAGTAAGCGGGAGAGCCAGGTTTCAAGACCCTGTTTCAGACTTCAAAGCTGGGTCTAGGCCCCTCTCCACTGTCCATATGCAGTCAAGGGTGTTACTTACAGCCTCGCCCCATGCTCCTCTTTTAAAGATCCTGGGGAAAAATTCTTAACTGTACTGGGACCCAGTGTTAGTTATACTTCTCCTGATGAATTCATTGTTGTTAATCTTATAGGTCTTGTGAATTGTATAACTAAGTATCCCTTCAAGCTGCTTAGTTCACCTCAACCAAGTATGTAGTTCATTGTGGAATTCCTATGGATCCTCGTTCTTAGACTTACTTCGTCACCGTGTTTTAAACTTAAACTATTATATTACAATATGCCTTAAATCCTTTGATCGAGGAGGTGCGGACATAAGCAAATGAAGCGTGGAGGAGAGGAGAGCTCAGAGGCCCCATCAGGAATGAGGGAGACCCACTGAGAACCATGCCCATTTCTGCAGCGTATTTAATGGAATGATTTTGTAACTCCAGATCCAAGTCTCCATGATGTTTGATGGCCAGTCTGCAGTCGAAGTGCACCCTAAAGCCAGGATAGATGACTTAAGGACCTTCACGTCCCTGAGCCTGTACGTGAAACCTCCTGTGAAGCAGCCAGAACTGGCTGGGATTGCAGATCAGTTTATCCTGTATCTCGGAAGCAAAAACGTAAGAGCATGAGGTTTTATTTATATTTTTCATTTGTTGCGTTTTTTTCTTATTTTTCAATGACAGTTTACATTCAATATTATTTTGTATTAGTTTCAGGTGTACAGCACAGTGGTTAGATAATCATCTACTTGACAAAGTGTTTCCTCCAATATTCCCAGTACCCACCTGGCACCATACATAGTTAGCACAATATTATTGACTATATTCCCTATGCTTGACTTTACACCCTTGTGACTAGTTTGTAACTACCAACTTGTACTTCTTAAAAAGAGAGAATACTATTAAAAGAAAAATTGGTGCTTTTCCTTTGCCTTACAACAAAGCTACCCTATCCCAACAACAAAATTCCCATTCTGATAACTCGAAAAGTATAGGTCATTTTAGTGCCAAGACTAAAGTAGTGACTTAAAGGCAAGTAATTCCTTTTGTGTGGGATACCTCTGGGCTTGCTTTATATCAGCCTCACACTGCTATCTCTGAGGACTCTGAAAGTGCATTTCAAAGACTTTCAGAATACAGAGGCCTATTATGTTTGAAGATGCGTAACAATTGGTATTGGCAGATTGCATTATATCCCTGCTTAACTAAACAAGGTTAGCACATCTCGGCAGCCATCAAATGTCCATAAGCCTACAGTTGCTTGCCTCCATGTCCAGATGCACTTGGACAAGGCTAGGATGTGGGTAGTGGGGGGGACAGCAGACTGATGCAGCAACAGGGAGGATGGAGAGGAAGAGATGCTGCGCAATCTATCAGGAACTTTGGTTATAAATCAGAACAGACATGCCTGGATACAGCCAAGTATTGGAATTGCTTATTGTCCTTTAAAGAAATGAAAACAAAAGATGATGTTCACTCACTTGTATTTTATTTAAGTGACTTATTGACATTTCAGGCCAAAAAAGAGTATATGGGTCTTGCAATCAAAAACGATAACCTGGTGTATGTCTATAATTTGGGAGCTAAGGATGCAGAGATTCCCCTAGACTCCAAGCCTGTCAGTTCATGGCCTGCTTACTTCAGCATCGTCAAGATTGAAAGGTAAAGTGAATGCATGACACAGGACTGTGTGCACATTTTATAACCCCCCCCCACACACACACACACCACTCACAGTCTTCCTAGACTTCTTTCCAAATACCTTATTGAAAAACAAAAGGTTAGAAAAATAGACATCATTTTTAAAAAGCAATCTGATTATTAGATATTTTATCTGGTCTATCCATGAATTAATTTCGAGATGGAATGTCTTCTTTTTGCCCTTCCCATTGATTGCTGACATTCTATAACTGCTTATGAGTGACAAAAACCAAACCACCAGTTCTGTGACAAGAAAACATTAACATTTTGACATTAAAAATTATGTATTTTCTATAAATTATCAGGCTAATAAAGAGTAACAATTCTTCATCTCAACAGGGTAGGAAAACATGGAAAGGTGTTTTTAACAGTCCCAAGTCTCAGTAGCACTGCAGAGGAGAAGTTTATTAAAAAGGGGGAGTTTGCAGGGGATGACTCCTTGTTGGATCTGGACCCCGAGGACACTGTGTTTTATGTTGGTGGTGTGCCTTCAAACTTCAAGGTAAGCTCTCCAGGTATATTTTGACTTATTGCGAATCTACAGTGATTGTTTTCAAAAGTCTATAGACCTACAATGATTTGGGCATGGGATAGAAATCTTGATATTTTAAGAAAGAGCTTACTCAGTGGGTAGTAGATTTCTGAGCCAGGATCTATAAATCTGGTCTCTGCTACCCACATTTTCACAGTGTCAGATGCATTCAAGCTTTAGCTAACACTGGCCTATCAGTTCATTTCATTCTGACACATGAGTAAGTAATTAATAGTATTCCCTACCTACTGCAGAAGTAGCTGTACTTTCTGAGTTTGTATCTAGCCTTCAGGCTCACAGATGATAGGTTCAAAAATTTAGTTATCTCAACTAATATAAGCATAAAATAAAATATAAAGGGGGGATGAGATCTAGGGAGGAGTGTGAGACCCAATGAAAAGCAAATAAAGGAAAGGACCAAGAAAACAGTTGATTTAGGATTCGATTCCAGAATTGTTATTTACTAGTTATAGGCACATTATTAAGCCTCAGAATTACTTCCCCTTTATATGAGAACAGAAATAATTACTTCACAGAACTGGTGTAAGGATCGACTTGGGTTATGAATTCACTGTCCAGTGTGTAACTGGCACATAGTATATGCTCAATAAATCCCCCCTCTCTGCTAAGATATGTACAATGGGAAAATCATGATGGAACTAAATGATTTGGCATAGAGTAGATGCAAACTCAGGGCTGGAAAGACATCTATACCAATGGACAGATCTCCTGGGCTTGCTGTTTGTTTCACCGCCTGTTCTGTGTGGCCCAGGTGAAATGTGATCCTGGGACAATTGACTTTGCTTTGTCTGTTGCACAGCTTCCTGCCAGCTTAAACCTGCCTGGCTTCCTTGGCTGCCTGGAATTGGCCACTTTGAATAATGATGTGATCAGCTTATACAACTTTAAGCACATATATAATATGGATACCTCCAAGTCAGTGCCCTGTGCCAGGTAAGGAAGTGTTAGGAGTGCTGAAGACTTTGCTAGCCATGAAAGAGCAGCAGGGAAACACATGTGGGTCAATATTCAGGTTCCCAATCTTTTCTTGGGGGAAACCAGTTTGGAAACCAATAATAGTCATGCCTGAAAAACACTTTTTAGGTTTTCTCTGCCATAGATGAATATGCACAATTATAAAAAGATAACTTGTTTGTAGCTTTGATTTTGGATTCCAGAGACTGAGATTTCACTAGAGACTTCTGTTGTCTTAGCACAAAGGTTAGAGAAGAAATCTATTAAAAACAATTCATTTAACTTACCAATAAATGCCTCTTTATGTCACCCACGCAGACATCATTTCATTTAAATGCTGGAAGGCCCAAGGAAGATGTCATGAGATGGGTTAAAAGGGCCTCACTTGAGAAGCATGTCATTGTAATGTTTATATGGTCCTTGCATTTTTATTTCAGAGATAAACTGGCCTTTACTCAGAGTCGGGCTGCCAGCTATTTCTTCGATGGCTCTAGTTATGCTGTGGTGAGGGATATCACCAGGAGAGGGAAATTTGGTCAGGTGACTCGTTTTGACATAGAAGTTCGAACACCAGCTGACAATGGACTTGTGCTCCTGATGGTCAATGGAGTGAGTAAAAACAAAAGTGCTACATTTTCTTTATTTCCTTTACTTTCTGCTATGCATATTTCTAGGAACCTTCCAAGGTTGTGTCATGCCATCAAACTGAAGTTTTAATTTAGAAATCAAACTTGGATTATTTCTTTCAGTGAAGTGATGTCCGCAGTAAGTAAAGTAGCCCTAAGACGCGTTTCTCGCAGTTTTGAGTGTATATTAAATATATCCTCTTTAACATACTGAAGGAATTTTGAAGAAAATCAGTGCCAAAAATTAGGAAAAGCTGTATGAATATGGAAATTTAACACTGACTTTTTAAATCATATGCCCTAATCAGTAAAAAAAAAACTTTGCATGTCTACTATATATGTATGTGTATATATACATATAAACATTACTTTATTAGTGATTTGCATATGCCATATATGGATATAATACATAAACTGGGAATAAAAGACAATTTATATAAAGATAGTATTGAATAAAAATAAATGTTATTTTAAAATAAAGACAAAATCAAATAAAATTACTTTTATTTGTTAATGATACAAAAAGTATTGTTAATATCAGTGTTAAAACAATGTAATTGAATATGCTTAAGTATTTTTGAAAGTCTCATTAAACTCTCTGTGATAGAATGATTCAAAAGTCTTGTCCTAAGTCCAGTTTATTTCAATATAATGTTGTTTCTTCACCTATCTTTATTGGACAAGATACCTCATAAAAATAAAACTGTAAGAAGTGTATTATTGGCTTTGTTTACTATATCATGATACCATTTTATAATCTCATTCACCAGTTGGTAAAAGTTGTCTTTGAAATTTGTCTGGTACATTTCCAGCTTTCTTGATGTCAGTCTTGCAAGCTGATCAGAAAATATGTCATTTTGTACACTTTAACAAAGGGGTTTAAGACCATTGGAAATCTTCATTGGAAAGATTTTAAAACAGAAATTTCTTTTAGAAATTTAGAAATTTCTTTCCAGAAGTATTTTAATAGTGCAAACATGCCAGTTTTTATAGGAAGTAAACATTCATTGTGTTCAACAAGTTCACTTAACAACAGAAAAATTTCCAAACACATTTTTTAAAAACCATAAATCCAGTGCTTCAAAATAATAAAGAAGTTGACTTCTTTTTTAATATCCATATTTGTTGATAATTATTTAAGGTTTTTTTTACATACCTTGGAATTAATATTCAATATCACCAATGTTCCTCTAAAATGAATGCAATCACATGTATTGGCTTCTTATAGTTTTCAAATTTGCCTACAGAAAAGGCAGTTGAATACATATGGCCTATAATACTCTGTTTTTTAAATTTTTTAAAGGTCATAAGCTAAACATAAAATTTCGTTAATTCATAGGGTAAATTAAAAAACAACAGAAGATAGTTGCTTTAAATTGTATATAAATATTAACATTTTGGAATGCTAATATGAAACATAACTGACGAAGTGGATGTACTTGTAATTTTTAAGAACTTCATGAGACATCCTTACTCTTCAAACAACTTCAGTAATAAAGAATACAGTGTTATATTTATCAAATTCAGCTAAATCTGCGCTTTTGTAAGAGCAGATGCTCACATCTTATACATCCTTCTCTCTGCAGAGTATGTTTTTTAGCCTGGAAATGCGCAATGGTTACTTGCATGTGTTCTATGACTTTGGATTTAGCAATGGCCCTGTGCATCTTGAAGACACTTTGAAGAAAGCTCAAATTAATGATGCAAAATACCATGAGGTACAAATCTTTGCTATTTGGGTAGTTTTACCTGTTTGATTTGGGTTTGTTTGAACTTACATCTATTGGTCTAATCCAATTGTCAACCTCGATAGGTAGAAAAGTAATTAAACTAAAAACCTTCACATTTAAAAACTGGCTGAAGGGTTCTCATCTACTTAACTCCAGGATAACATTTGCTTCAAAAAGTGGCTTTTTTGGTGATATTGACCTTACTAAGAGTCACTGAAAGGTTCATTCTAGTTGCTTCATTAACCCAAAGGCTCCAATTATACTCAAATCGTGATTACAGTGACACTCCTATAGAATCCTTCTATAGAAAATGCCAGGTCTAATATACAGCCATTTGTTTACTTATCCTTTGAGCTCCAATGAATATAAAAAGAATATATATAAGTAAATAAAGGATCACCTTTTAAATCACTTATCTAGAACTTAGAAAATACTAACACAGATTCCACATAAAGAGAACCCACAAAGAATGCTCTTTAGTCTTGAAATAGATGTTCAGCAGACTGATAGCATGCTTCATCTATTTTTATTAAAAGTGACTTTAAATTTACAATTTAATAGAATGTAAAAAAGGCACAATATCTTTGAAGCTGAACTGAAATACAGAGAATACAGGCTATATTTTTCTTTTTAG
>NW_005871059.1:1294441-1308340 GCF_000147115.1 Myotis lucifugus | reverse complement strand
TTACAAAAAAAAGATTTATTTAACTATTTCTCTGTTAGCATTTTTACAGATTTATTTAAGGCTTCTCACCTATGTTCCCAAAAAATAACCCCTGGTACATGCAGTCTAGGGTCCAGAAAGTACCTGTTTCCTAAATCTCCTCAAAGGGGTTACATAATAAATTGGTCTCATGACAGAATTTTCCTGGGCTAGCTCCTTCTCCACATGGAAATCCTCCAGGAAATGTGAACTTCTGCATTTATAAGTAAGAGCTTTCAAGTCTGTGAGTAAGAAAGGAAAATATATTCCCCATTTTGTGAGCAAGCATAAGAACATGGAAGTTCAATTGTTTTAACCAGAATAATTAAAATATACTGTCATCTTCCACAAGTTGATTGTTCAAGAGTGACCAAGATTTACTACATATTATTTCTTCCAGATTTCAATCATTTACCACAATGATAAGAAAATGATTTTGGTAGTTAACAGACGACATGTCAAGAGCATGGACAATGAAAAGATGAAAATACCTTTCACAGACATATACATTGGAGGGGCTCCCCCAGAAATCTTACAATCCAGGTAAGTTTTCTTTGTTAAGTAGTTATTTGTTCCTAACAACGTATTGGGCTAAGTATGCAACACCCCCCAGAATAGATCTAGTAAAGGTTTAAGTCCCCCCAACACTTGCTACTTCTACACGTGCACAGGCACACGCTCACATGTTTATGTACCTTTGGACCCCCTGCAGCCAGTTCTCATGACCCCCTTCATTTAATATCTACTAGATGAGACCTACAGGTTTCTTTAATTATGTCCTGATACTCTTGTTTTAGTCTTATTTGAATTCTCAAATAGCATCTGAGGGTAAAAATTTTAAGCTTGCCCTAGCTGGTTTGGCTCAGTGGATAGAGCATTGGGCTGCAGACTAAAGGGTCCCGGGTTCAATTCCAGTCAAGAGCACATGCCTGGGTTGCAGGCTCGACCCCCAGTAGGGGGTGTGCAGGAGGCAGTTGATCAATGATTCTCTCTCTCATTGATGTTTCTATCTCTCTTCCTCTCCCTTCCTCTCTGAAATCAATTAAAAAAATTTTAAGCTTATCTAAGGGTTTGTAAATTATGTATAATAAAGCTATTCTAATATATTTTAAAAGTCACTGTCTCTTATTATGATCAATTCATAGCATCAGAGACCTTTAAGACTGAGAGACATATTTTAGTCCAGTGGTTCTCAACCCTAGTTCTCATTCGAATAACCTGGAGAGCTTTTATAAACACCATTGTCCATGACCACTCTCCAGAAATTCTGAATGCTCTGAGGTAAGGCCACAATATAATATTAAAAACAAAACAAAACCCTTCCTTCAAACTTCTCTTTGAATAAATCTATAGTTACCTCTGATTTTTTTTTAAAAAATCAATTTTAATGACTTCAATTTTTAAAAGCTTTTCCTTATTTTGAATCACAACTAGCGCCATTCCCCTTCCATATCACCATGCTTCATATTTTTCAAAGGCTCCCCAAGCTTCCTTTTCTAAATAAGTAGCCTCTTCAGTCCTCCAGCCATGCCACATTGGACCTTTAACCACCATGGCTATCACTATGTCCGCTATGTGCACCTCAATCTGTCCATCAGTACGGCCTTCCCAGTGTGGTCTTGTCGGAGCACAATACAGAGAACTATTACCCCTTAGTTTGTCTAGTGTTCATCTAAAATACACTGAAGGCAAAACTAACTTCATATCCATTCAATATCTGATAACATGTTGTGGGGCACTCCCATGGTATAGGTAGTTAGGACCACAGCACTGAGAAAAATGCCAGCCCTGATGTTAAAGATAAAGGATTTCTTACTCTGCTAATGATCCCAAGGCCTAACATTGACACTAGCCTTAGTTGATTACAGTGTGTTGCAAATAAAGCCAAGAAGATAAGTTTATGACCCATGTGGATTACTGGAAGGCTGAAGACTGGGTTTTCTTCCTAACTTAACCGGTTATGACATAAGAAATGAATGTGTCTTAGTTTACTTTTATAGCTTACATGTGAAATTGCCAAGAATTGACCTTTTTTTCAGATATATTTTTATTGATTTCAGAGAAGAAGGGAGAGGGAGAAAGAGATAGAAACATCAATAATGAGAGAGAATCATTGATCAGCTGCCTCCTGCACGCCCCCTACTGGGGATCAAGCCCACAACCCAGGTATGTGCCCTGAAGGAGAATCAAACTGCGACCTCCTGGTTCATAAGTCAACACTCAACCACTAAGCCACACCGGCTGGGCAAGAATTGACCATTTTTTACCTTTAAATGTTAGTTATAAATGATTTTAAATACTATTAAATTGCATTACCTATATATGTAGGGTGGCATCATCATCAGGGCTATATTAGTGAAAACTAATTTTCTTCCCCAGGACTCTAAGAGCACACCTCCCCCTAGATATCAACTTCAGGGGATGCATGAAGGGTTTCCAGTTCCAAAAGAAAGACTTCAATTTATTAGAACAGACAGAAACCCTGGGAGTTGGTTACGGATGCCCAGAAGACTCTCTTGTAAGTACCAATCAATCAAAAGCTTTTTAATAATAATAAACAAAAACAGCACTTATCACTCTCAAAAGCTGTAAAACTCTTTTCAGCTTCCTTGTAATTCTAGGAATCATTAAGCCAGGAAGGTTTATTGGGTGCCTCTATGACTTGTCCAGTTGGCTCAGTTTTCTATCAGTGTGGCTTCCAATGCCCAGAGAGGCTGTGAGAGCACTGTTACTACTCAGGGTAGAAGGAGGGAAGATGTTGAAACCCCACCTGTTAGAGGCCCACAGAGGGAAGGTTAATATGCCTGAATTCCAGTATAAACCAGAAGGTTGTGTGTGTGTGTGTGTGTTTTAAACACTATTCATATAGAAACTAGACCTTTGGTGTGTGAGAAATTCACTTAAGCTTTGATAATTATTACAAACACTAAATTTACTGTTTGGGCCCACAGATATCTCGCCGAGCATATTTCAATGGACAGAGCTTCATTGCTTCAACCCAGAAAATATCTTTCTTTGATGGCTTTGAAGGAGGCTTTAATTTCCAAACATTACAGCCAAATGGATTACTATTCTATTATGCTTCAGGGGTATGTATTTAGTTTTTTCCTGAGGAAATTTCTTTGTGATAATTGTTTTGTCTATTAGAAATACTATTAAGCATGTTAACAGTGATTTTCAATTTTGACTTACATGTACTCACATAGAATTCCCCATTTCAGACACTTTATAAAATACTAGAAGCCCACTGCATGAAATTCATGCACAGATACAGTCCCTAGACCTGGCCTGCGATCAGGGCCATCTTCCCTGGCTACCACAGCCAGCCCCACCCCCCACAATCACCCACCCCCAGTTCCCCGTTCGCCATCGGGCAATCGGAGTCTGATGGTCAAGGGAAGGAACTGAGAGGTGGTCAGTGCACCTCATAGGAACTGGTCGAGCAGTCATCCTGGTCTTTCTACCACTCGGTCGATTTGCATATTACTCTTTTATATATAGATTATATATATTGTACATCAGGGGTTCTTAATCTGGGATTCATAGACTCACTCCTCAAGGGTTAATGAGAAGAATTTAGGAAGTCTGTAGATTTGGGAGGGGGAAAATTACATCTTTATTTATCTAACTAGAATTTAGCATTTTCTCCCATTGTAAATGTGGGCAACAAATCACAATAGTATTAGCAGTACCTGTAACTTTTTCATTAATAGAAATGACAAGTATTTTTCATTTCATGATTAAGCTGTCACAGATATCTCAAAATATTAATATTGCTCATTGCTACTTCTAAATTACAGTAGTTATTAGATCTGCTACTAAATTCTATTATTTAATGCCTTAATAAAGAAGTACATATATTACTATATCAGATTTATTGTTTTAATATTTTGAAACTGTGTTTCAATGTAATTGGTTTTCCTTTGTGTTCCTATACATTTTGTTGTATGCATATTAAAACATTATTTTATGAATGGGTCCATATGTATCACCAAATTGCCAAAGGAGTCCACAGCACAAAAAATGTTAAGAACCACTGTATGTTAAGAATAAACATATGTGTGATTCAACTTATAAAATAGTAAAAAGAACATACTTTTCTCTTCATGCATTTGCTGCAGAACACTTGAGCTCAGCTTAAAGACATCTTATTTGAAGAATAAAAAAGCCTGGCTGGTGTGGCTCAGTGGTTGAGCATTGACCCATGAACCAGAAAGTCATGGTTAGATTCCTGGTCAGGGTACATGTCCAGGTTTGGGGCCCGATCCCCAGTAGGGGGCATGCAGGAGGCAGCAGATAGTTGTTGATGTTTCTCTCTCTCATCAATGTTTCTATCTCTCCATTACTCTTCCTTCCTCTCTCTAAAATCAATAAAAATATATATTTAAAAAGAAGAATCAAATAAGATCTGTACAGGTTTAATGATGCTAAGATTCAACCGATTTATCTCTGAAAAGGACCAAGAGCTACATTGATGGACCAGGCCATAATAGCAGCTTTCACTTTTCATACTTATTACTTTGTATCTATCACATTTATATTGAATTGAATTTAAACCAGTAGCATCTGTGAGAATTTACCCAAAGCGCTTTGTAGAACCTCTGTTACATAACCTGCCTCAGATTACCATGGTTAATTAAATAGCACTGTCGTCCCCCAAAAAGTAGTATGTGCTGGGCTAACTGTAGAGTTTGGTGCCCATATAAGGGAAGAGAAGCAAGATTATCATTTTGCCAATATTATAAGACAAATGATAAGCAAATTCAGAAAAAGAGATGTTAACCTGCTTTTATTTAAAATTTATCTTCTGCATCTATAGACGAAAAGTGAAATATTTAAGAGGCCAAACTAGCAAATTAACTTTTGTCTGGTAATCTAGCCACATTCCCAAAGGGATTCAAATATTGCCCTTTCAAAAGGGATTAAAGGGAGACATGATGGAGTAGGCAACTCTCAACATGACAAAATCACCAGAGGTTTTAGTTCTAAATGTATATAGGAGATTTATTTTTCCATTGAAACATGTCTAATTTTATAGGCAACACCAATACAAGCAATCAAGTATTTTGTTTTTATTGTTATTCATAGAAAGTATTTTACAAGCAAACTTCCTTCATACTGGATGTTCCTTCAAGCAATAACATTAAGTTAATGTTAAAAACATGTTCTTTTGGATACCTGGCTCCCTACTTAAAAACCTGTGCTTGCATTTCAGTCAGACATGTTCTCCATTTCGTTGGATAATGGCACTGTGACCATGAACGTAAAGGGAATCAAGGTGCAATCGGCAGATAAGCAGTACAATGACGGGCTGTCACACTTCATCATTACCTCTGTCTCACCTGCAAGGTACGGTCCTCGAGATTTATTCTTTCCATGTGATGGCCTTATTTGTCAGGCATGATTCTGCCAAATGACCACTATGAATAATTGGCTATTCTATTACTTTTCTAGTGTTTAGAAAAATGATGGAAGGAGCTACTTGCCTCCTTAAAAAAATTGCTCTTAATTTTCAAGACATGCAAAATAAGTCACTATGAAATTACTTAACAAAAATATAACACACACACACACACACACACACACACACACACAGTAAAAATAGGCCGAGTACATGGAAGCATGGAACAGACTGACAGATCTCAGAAGGAAGATAGGGTGGGTGGGAAGAGATTAACCAAAGAATTTATATAAAGACATGCATAGCCCCTGGACACAGACAATAGTGCAGTAAATGCCTGGGGTAGGGTGGGAGCTGCGTGGAGGTAGGCAAAGGAGGAAAATGGGAGACATCTGTAATGCTCTCAACAAAAATAAAACAAACAAACAAACAAAAACCGTAGACTATAATCTCCTTGAGGAAAGTGCCTGATTCAGTGGAGGGCAGTGTTCTTCATAAAGGAGCTCAGCAAATGTTGGTTTCATTTAGTTGTACATCTGGCGGTTGAGAATGGAATACTTATGGCCCCATTTTAAAATCTCTAATTTTATCTTTAAAATATGTGATACTGAATTTCTTTTCCATAATAAGAAGCTTTCTGGGATAAGACATGAACCTCTGTTGTAGACTACTCCTATTCTATGTCCACTTCTGTGGAGCCCTCCATCAAAGGAAAACATTAATAGGTCGTTTCAGGACTCCATGTCCAATCAGGACCAAAACCATTCAATGGGCTTTACAATGAAAATAATCTCCCACAAGCATGTGTAAATGATCACCAGGAGGGAGGTAGATCCTGATTTTTTTTTCCACCAAAAAGAAAAGCAAACAACAACAAAACAATGCTGATGACTAGTCATCTTAACTTCTTCTTTTATGCGTTTAAATTCTAATCCTGGTTTGGAGGGCCTTTTCTGTGTATGGAAACATTCAGTCGTTTCATCCTAGGCCTCAGAAAGAGTCTAGAAAGCTATTGTCCTTTTATTAACCGCATGTCCCATTGCAATTCCCTGAGAACACCTGCAACCCAGAGTGGCACTCAAGGTAGAATGCTAGCTGTGTGGCTGTAAAGATGCTTTTTCTCTTGCAGATATGAACTGATAGTAGATAAAAGCAGACTTGGGAGTAAGAATCCTACCAAAGGGAAAGCGGAACACACACAAATAGATGAAAAGAAGTTTTACTTCGGTGGCTCGCCCATCAGTCCCCAGTATGCTAATTTTACCGGCTGTATAAGTAATGCCTACTTTACCAGGTATAATATTTTTATTTTTTATAAACCCACATGGTTAATAAAGAAGATCAAGTCAATAATGAAAATATTTGCATTATTCAAACAGAACTATGAAATTTATCAGAGGCATTAGGGCAGTCATTAGAAGCTTGTATAGGCTTGAGCAACTGACATACTTAGGTTTGTAATTAGCTTTTCTAGCCCTTTAATTTCTATTTGACTTTGGCAAAGTAAGCCTTTTTTTATTCACCTGCAAATTCTGATAATAGTGCCTGCCTGGGATGCTTGTTATGAGGATTAAATGAGATAATGGGCATAAAGCACCTGGCATACAGCAAGCTGTAAATATTAGATGCGATTATTTCTGTACATCTTATTAATGATAGAGTACAGAGCAACATACCCAAATTCTTGTTACAGGTTTAAGAAAGTGTTCTTAATTTACTGCCTGACTTTAAACAAAGCCATTAATCTAGGTCCTTAACAAAGACAGTGAGGGCTCCCTGAGTACAAGAACTAGCAAGGGAGGAATTTAACACAGATTGAGTAATACAGAGGCGGCCGCAGCCATCCGGAGTGTGGTGAGGGAAACGACGTTCATCTGTCAGAATGTGTTGGTACCAGGCATGAAGTTATTAATTAATTGGTTAAATGATCATTTTAAATATTCTGATTAAAATAGTGGCTGATGGATAAAGATCATCACACACACAAGAATTGTTTTAATTGCTCATTTCTCTGACTTCCGTAGTTTTCATTATGTAATTCTGAACTACATTTTTAAGGTTTTTCTCCCCTTTGTTACAAACACAGGTTGGACAGAGATGTGGAGGTCGAAGATTTCCAGCGGTACTCTGAAAAGGTCCACACTTCCCTTTACGAGTGTCCCATTGAAAATTCGCCATTGTTGCTCCTTCACAAAAAAGGAAAAAATTCCTCAAAGCCTAAAACAAGTCAGAATAGAAAGGTAAAAGTTGATGCTGTGCCAAGTGCCCGAATGTCCTAGTGTTCCACGCATGCAACTCCAGACACTGATGTTGTGTAGAATTTACTCTAATTTGCAACTATACAAAGATAAGGTTCTTGTAGTAGCAGATATTCCAACTCACTGGCTTTGTAGCATCAATTCTTGTTCCTCAAGAAACAGTTTGAATCAGCTTTTACTCATACTTCCAACTACTTTTCACTAGCATGGTTAAAATTGCTCCATGCTTAACAATTGATATGTATATATCATATTATTAGTACTATTTATTTGCTTTTGTGTAACAATGGTAGGCTTTTGTCACAATCACGGAAATTGTTAAAGTTTCTGACCTACCCTTGTTTCCCCCTCGTTCCTTCACCTTCACTTCAACCACTCACATGTATAATTGATCTGTGGCATCAACCAGAGCTGCTCCATCATCGAACCCTGAGTTCTTCCATTGCATCCTCTGGCTACCCTTCTTTCTCATTCTTTTAGTCAAACCTTTCCCACCCACTGCCCACACCTTCCTGGTCCGATTTTAACAATAAGCTCAGGTTCCAATGTTCCCACCTGGTCCAAGCCACCGTCACCTCACATCTGTATTGTGGCAATAGCCTCTTACCAGGCCGCCCTGCTTCTGTATGGTTTCCCAAGAGTTTCTTCTCAACACAAGGGCCAGATCCTTATAAATACAGCATATCCCCAAAACATGTGTACACACTTTCACAGCTGATAGCTCAATTGATGTTTCTTTCTTTTCAGCCAGATTAAGCTTTGAACAATTGAAATTCGTCCTAAAATGCTACTGGGAATTTGAAAACACAGTTGTAGTACAAGCACTGCCTTTATAATTATTCAAAGTGTGTATACACTTTTTGGGATACCCTGTATTTACAAGGTGATAACTCACTGAATTTTCACTCCTTTTCAGGTTTAACTGATTTGAAATAATGGGTGAAGCCAGACTAAGCTTTGAACAAAGAAAACTAATCCACTAGACTTTTTTATGGGGATACATAAATGATAAAATTTACTGCACAAAACCAGCAACAGTTGACGGATTGAGGGTGCACAAATACCAAACAAAATGATTCTTAATGTTTGCGATTCCATTGCTTTGAGTTATCAGCAGTGCCTGGACCAGAACAGTCATCCATTTGAAAGTAGGCGTTGACAAAAGTATTCATTTCTGCGGATTCTTTTAAAGTCTGAAAATGAACTGTATGTTAATAAACACTGACTTTTATAATCATTCAAAGTGTGTATACATTTTTTGGAACCTTATATAAGGCATAGTATGTCACTCCTCTGCTCAAAGTGGACCCCAGCTGTACTCAGAACAAAAGCCCACGTTCCTACATCGTCATGAGAGGCCTTATATTACTACCCAGGCCCCTTTTCCTCACCAGCTCTTCTCCCCACACTGATCTCCTGGCTATTCCTAGAATGGACTATGGACACTCCAGCCGTATGGTCTTTACTTCAGCTTTCCTTCTGCCTAGAGCACTCTTTCCCCAGTGTCTGCACAGATAGCTCCTCCTCCTCTTTCTAGGGTTACTCAACTCTCCTGTGCTCAATGAGGCTTACTTTACACCACAGTCTTCCTCCTGCCTCCACAGTACTACTGGCTTCCTTTTTCTCGTTCTTTTTCCCATAGCATTTGCCACATTTTAATTGATTATATACTTTATTTATTATGGGTTTTTTTGTTTGTTTGCTTGCTTGTTTTTAGGAGAGCTGGCTGATACCTTTATTGCTTGAGGGGGAGGGTGCTCAGGAGCTCTTGGTGGGGCGGGCCCGCTTCCTCTTCACCATCACAGGCTTCTGGCTGCGCAGATCCTGGCGGTACCTATTCTTGCGGATCATGTGCTGGAGGCTGCTCAGGGTGGCCCGCGTGTTCTTGTTGAAGGTGGTCTGCAGGTAGGAGGTGGCCGGCTTTCGCTGGCCGGATCTCCGCTTCATGATGACCACCACACCTTTGCCGTGGACGCCAGCTCCACGCCCACCATCTTGCGGTGAACGAGCCCTTTGTAGCGAAAGGAGTTGCGGGCCTTCAGGTTATTGGGTTCGGTGCTGAACGCCTGCTGGTTCCTCTTGATCAGAAGCCCGAGCAGTTCCTCACAATCATCCATGGCAGATGCTGCAGACCTGGCGGCAGCTCCTTTATTGTCTGTCTCCTCAGCTAGAATACAAGTCCCTTTGTTTTGTTCATTGATTTATCCTAAGAGCCTAGAGCAATGCACATAATAGGTGTTCAATAAATATTTAGCAATCTGCATCATAGAGTTGCTATAAGGATTAAATGAGTTGATGCATGAAATGCTCTTAACACAGTGCCTGGCATGGAGTAAACATTCGGTAACCCTGAGCTGTTATATTTCTATAAAGTCTCAGGAGTGTTCCTAAAAGTGGAATTGCTTAGATTAAGGGAATGTGCATTTGCAATACTGACTTAGAGTCTCACAAATGACATCTGAAAAAAACCTATTGTTCCACACAATTGCTAACACTGGATATGGTCACATTTTTATAATTTAGTCAATTTAATGGGCAAAGTTGGCATCTGATTGTGGTTTACATGTTCTTGAATGCCAGTGAGGTTGAGCATCTTTGCAGGGGAAGAAGTGATTTCTTTCCAAGGCTGGCTTTTGAACCATCAGCAGAGGGAAGCACCACCCCCCCACCCCCAGCTTCTCACTTCGGATGGTTTTTCACTGCCCATTATAGCTTGGTTTTTCACTGACCATATAGTTCAGCTTACAATAGAACACTTTTTAGAATCCCCATGAAACTTCCCTTTGTTCATACATGATTTCTTAATCAATGTTAATAATTTTGTTCATGTACTAGTATAATCAAATCTTAGAAGTTTTTTGGGATCCTTATCTGAATTTCACATGGAAGACTTTATAAAGTGATTCAGGCAGAGAAATAATTTCATTTATTTTTATGAAGGATTTTGCTAGAGGATACTTTGAAGGATTTTTTCAGAGGAGATTATTAAATTCTGATGAAATCTTACTGTCACCTTTATATACTGATACTAAAAGATTTATCCTGAGAATTTTTTAGCGGGGACTTGAACATTGTCAGGTGATTGTAGACAGCAGGTTAATGTCATAGGCTGATGAGGAAGATCAACCTTCTAAAGCAAACACAGTTTATCCCTTTAAATGAATACAGTTTTCTGGATGAATCTGTCTATCAAATGTAATTTCCTAAACAAACATTCATCATCTCAAGGTTACAATCAATAGTTGCTATTGGAACTATTAACACAAACTTTTCAATATTATAATAGCCTCTTAGTCTTTATGGTAAAAAGTCTTAGAAACTCAATTTTGTAATAAGACACAAAATCACTATAGATTTCACTTATATTTTTTAATAATTAGAAGGTCAGTGTTTGCTAATCTTCCCTTGTATTTGCCCTTTTATCAAAAGCTCCTTAAATAGCTACCAAGAAAAACTTGTGGCCTCAGGTTTAAGTTTTCATCAAGGCTGAATCATAGCAATTAGGCCTCATAATAATTTATTTTCACAATAACTTACTAATATTCCATTTTATGCATTTATTATAATTAATTTAACCACGAATAGACTCTCAGTTGTTTCCAGTTTCTTCTCTTTTATAGATGAAGATCATAGTACATTAATCTTTAATCATATTACTAAATAACTTGTTAGGATATATTCCTAGAGGCAGAATTATTGGATCAAAACAAATTACTTTCCAGAAAGGTAAAAGTTATTTTATATTTCCTCATGAGTATATAAGAGTACTTATCTTACCACTATGTTCCAGCCTGAAATTTTTTTGTGATATTTATGTTTTCAAATTTAATTGGGAAAGTATCTCCTCATTTGGTGTTTAATGTGATAATAAACATTCTCTACATTGTAGTAGACAGTCTAGATATCTGGCCAACTACTCCCTTCTCTGAAAACTGATTCCCTCCCTACTGGGGGCCCCAGTATTTCAGGTTTGTGACTTCATCTACCTTGATATAGGTGCTTGGACCAGGGTACATCATGTCAACTCAGCTGAGCCATCATGTTCTCTTCTTGGAAACTCAGAACCCAAAGAGACGCCTCTGGGCTGGTCATTGACTAGAAAACATGCAAACCTAAGAGCTCTGTGTTAATCATGCTCAGATAAAGAAGAGAAAAAGGCAGAAAGCTGCCCTGCAGAGAAAGAAGAATGATAACAGACACTCTGAGAAAAACAAAGCTGAGATTCCAGAAACATCCAGAAAAGGAGTGTCTTGATTCTTCCTAGCTTTCTAATTCCTGATTCTTGCCCCTGGTAGGACCCACTCTACTATCTTCCCTTGGATTGTGTTCTTAAGATACTACCATAGCTTTATAACACATTGCCCTCTTTTTCTTAAGTACCTTAACTAGTTAGGCTATTGTCTGAAACAAAATAATCTTGCTAAATTGAAATTGGTGCCACCAATTGGATTGCAACTAATAGACCCTCAGAAAAATAAATTACATTGATAAAGTTGGAGTCTAATGGGGTTCAGGGAGAATCCCCACACACATAGCCATTTTAAATAATAAGCTGAGTATTTATGGTAATGAAGTAATTGATTAAATTATAACTTCTCTTTTTATTACAATTAATATTCAGAGCATATATCCACAGAGGGTTTATGGTATTTAGTTGCCATATATAAAGATATCAGAGTTCACTAATTTTCCCAGCAGACAAGAAACAGATCCTAGTCCATATATTCCCACATTGAAGCAGAGAAAGGCAGGGCTGGTGAATTGAAACTGTCATGGTCCAGTAACCTCCTGCTTTGCTGAGCCCCTGTGATCTAAGTCACTGTCGCTCCTCCCATAGTTAAGTGGATGCACTGACTGAGAAAAAGTGAGATCATCTCCGTAGAAATGGAGAGAATCAGGAATACCCGGAATTGGAGAAAACTCCCAGTCCCCCACCAACCTCTCACCCCCACCTTCGATGAGGCATTTCCTATGCCCTTCGATGAGGCAAACGTGATCATATCTCCCATTATAAGGCATGCTGCTCCACTGAGGTTGGAATACAGCATGGAGTTTGGGGAAGTTTCCGAAGATATGTTAGAGGGGAAGCTTCCAGGAAGCCCCACTCCATCCCATTCTGCCCGCTCATGACTGGGATGGTGAGGGCCTGGGCCAGAAGAACATTGGTAACTGCACATATTTCCTCCCCCAAGAGAAAAACCTGCTTCTGTACCCGAGAACCAGGTTCTGAGTCCTGACTCCTATGTGAGGAAGGGAAGAGGGGACAGTGGAACCAGGTGGGTTTTTCTTAGGAGGTTGAGTCTCCAAGCACCACCCCACTTTCTCTAATCTAACTACCACCCTTAGATTCTCCAGGGCCAGAACCAGACTGAGATATCAAACCATTAATCTTATGCTATCTCCTGGAAATATCTCCTGGAAATTTTTACACTGCTTTGTTCTTAGAAACCCTCCTAGATTTCAGGACTATGATGGATATATTTTAATGTGTATAGTTCTTTTGATATTTCAATGGGAATTAGGGAGGGGTGAAAACTAAAGGTGTGAGTTCATTCAATAATCTGGAACCAGGATTTTTCCTCCTATCTAATCCTGGATCTCATCCTGATTTGCTGTGTTCTCCAGTTCTCTCTACTACAAACATTTCCTCTCCTCTCTTCCCTTCCTTTGTTGCAAGCTTTCTTCCTAAGTGGGTCAAATCACACCACTCCCCACTTTTCAAACCTATGGGGCTCCTCACCACCTAAAAAATAAAACCCCAAGCTCCAGCAACTCATCTAAGGTTCTTTCTATCTGGTAACAACCTGTCTTCCAATTTGCTATTTATATATCCATTCTTCAAATAGATTTTCAGTTTCTTAAAATCCAGGCACCATTTCTCACTCACTTTTCTATTCCCCACCACACACCACTGCCCATGGAAGGCTTACGGAAACATTGATTTCTTTCTCCTTCACTTCTATTAGGTAATCAATAAACACTTGCTTGAATAAATGAATCAATGCCTGAATGATCAAATTTATTTGCATTTACTTTTGCTTCAAAAAGTAAGACTAAATAACCATAATTTCACAACTTTAAATTTTAAAATCAGCAGGGCAATTTTAAAGCACAGGTAATTTTTTAAATTGTTCTATCTCCTGTCCCATAAACGTTTACTACATAGCTTATTACCAAAAAATATTTTGAAGCTGTTGCTAGGTATTTTAACATTTTGCAAAG
>NW_005871059.1:1292675-1293721 GCF_000147115.1 Myotis lucifugus | reverse complement strand
GGGGGGGGGGGAGGGGGGGGAGGGGAAAAGGTGATATCAAGGTTAGATGAGTCCTTGAAATTTGCCCCATCTTTCTCAGAATTTTAAATTAAATCTTTATTGTTCTGATTACATTTGTTCCTCTTTTTTTCCCATAACTCCCCTTCTCCCAGTTCCCGCCCCACCCTCCGCCGTCACTCCCCACCCACTGTCCTCATCCATAGGTGCACGATTTTTGTCCATTCTCTTCCCGCATCTCCCATTCCCCTTTCCCCCCCCCAAGAATAGCCAGTCCATTCCCCTTCTATGTCCCTGATTCATTGTAATCACCAGTTCATTCTGTACATCAGATTATTTATTCACTTGATTCTTAGATTCACTTGTTGATAGATGCATGTTTGTTGTTCACAATTTGTATCTTTACCTTTTTCTTCTTCCTCTTCTTAAAGGAAACCTTTCAGCATTTCGTATAATACTGGTTTAGTGGTGATGAAGTCCTTTAGCTTTTCCTTATCTGTGAAGCTCTTTATCTGACCTTCAATTCTGAATGATAGCTTTGCTGGATAAAGTAATCTTGGTTGTAGGTTCTTGGTATTCAGTACTTTGAATATTTCTTGCCATTCCCTTCTGGCCTGCAAAGTTTCTGTTGAGAAATCAGCTGACAGTCGTATGGGTATTCCCTTGTAGGTAATTGAGTCTCTTTCTCTTGCTGCTTTTAAGATTCTCTCTTTGTCTTTTGCTCTTGGCATTTTAATGATGATGTGTCTTGGTGTGGTCCTCTTTGGATTCCTTTTGTTTGGGGGTTCTCTTCGCTTCTTGGACCTGTAAGTCCATTTCTTTCACCAGGTGGGGGAAGTTTTCTGCCATTATTTCTTCAAATAGGTTTTCAATATCTTGCTGTCTCTCATCTTCTGGCACCCCTATTATTCTGATATTAGTGCGCTTGAAGCTGTCCCAGAGGCTCCTTTACACTATCTTCACACTTTCGATTCTTTTTCATTTTGCTTTTCCAGTTGGGTGTTTTTTGTCGAATCTTTGGTTGATTCTTGTGTCCTCTGGTCTGCTAT
>NW_005871059.1:1266784-1292399 GCF_000147115.1 Myotis lucifugus | reverse complement strand
GCCGACTGGTTGTAGGAATCAGCTGTGTGGAAAACGTCTGTCTTCTGGGGAGGCGCTAATCCAGCCTTTGCCTGAGGGGATCGGCAAATGGCTGTCGCAGGGTTTGGGCGGGGCGGGACCAACAGGGCGGGTGGAGGGAGCAGTTATGGCCGCTCTCAGTCCTGTTCCCAGAGCTCTGCTTCTCAGAACCCCGGCAGCCGCTGCAAACCTCAGAGAGAAAGCTGCCCTCAGGTTCCAACTGATGCCGGATAATCCCGCTTCTCCCGTTTGTGTCTGGGTCCCTAGAGACTCGCCCGGATCTGGAGCCCAGAGTCTGAGACTCACTCCCGACCGAAAACGACAACCGCGCCCTCAGCCACCAGCCCGCTTTCGCGCGCACCTCGGTACCTTTGTATTTTCCACACTGCGCCTCCTCTGAGCCTCGGTTTGCTGTTCTCTTTCCTTCTAGTTGTAGAATTTCCACTCAGCCAGCCTTCCTGTGGTTCTGGATGATGTCCGCTCCGTCTTTTAGTTGTATTTTTGAAGTGGTTGTTCGAGGCAGCAAACTCTGGTGTTTACCTATGTCGCCATCTTGGTTTCCCCATCTTTCTCTCTTTGATTGTCTTTTCTTTTTGATAAGACACAGCAAATTCCTAGGATAATGCTGTTTTATGCACCTTACTTTGGGGAAGAAAGTCACAAAGAATGTAATTTATTGGAAAGTATAAATCATGCACTATTTAGTATTTATTTTGATGTCAAAAAATATGATTCACGTGGCACCAAAAGGGAAGATAATAAGAAAAAGATGATCATCTCTATTGGCCCTCAAGCTATCACTGAAGCTCCTCATTTCTTCCTGGTATTTCACAAATCTTCAGGCTATTTAGTATTATTAAAGATTCCTTTTTAAATGTTAGCACCCAAACCAGGCCAGTGTGACTCAATGGTTGAGTATCGACCTATCAACCAAGAGGTCACGGTTCCATTCCCGGTCAGGGCAAATGCCCAAGTTTCAGGCTCAGTCCTCAGTAAGGAACATGCAGGAGGCAGCCAATCAATGATTCTCTCTCATCATTGAAGTTTCTATCTCTCTCTCCCTCTTCCTTCCTCTCTGAAATCAATAAAAATATTTTAAAAAATAAAATGTTAGCACCAAAATATTCTTATATAGGTCTTATATAGCTCTTTTGCTTAGACAGGCAGTACATTCAATAAGAAATGTCTAATAACTTCTAATTTGCTATTTGCTTAATAGGCGAAATCAGTGTTTTGTATCCTTCAGGAAGAATGTGGAAGTTAGCCTAGTAAATATATTTTATCTATGGCCTGGAGCTAAAGTTATAGAAAGTTTTAATTTCTACACACTTTGGTGGCCGTGTTTAATATGTGATATTCATTGATTAATTTTTACTGTGGAAAAATTGCATCTGTATTTTAGATAGTATACAAATCATATTATTTATATGCCCATATACATATTAATCAATCACTAGTATTTTGTCTACATGAATAAGCTTCCTTAACATAGATTTTTGCTAAACTAATTGCAACCACATTTTTAAAGCAAGATATGACATGATCTTTAGTTGAAACAACACTTCCTTTTTTTTTTTTAAATATATTTTATTGATTTTTTACAGAGAGGAAAGGAGAGAGATAGAGAGTTAGAAACATCAATGAGAGAGAAACATCGATCAGCTGCCTCCTGCACACCCCCCACTGGGGATGTGCCCGCAACCCAGGTACATGCCCTTGACCGGAATCGAACCTGGGACCCTTCAGTCCGCAGGCCGACGCTCTATCCACTGAGCCAAACCGGTTTCGGCAAAACAACACTTCCTTAAATGTGGAATGTATTCCTGTTGTATAAGGAAATGGAGAGGGATTTACATTTTTGCACTAGCAGTGCTTATCCATACTTCATTAATAATGCTAAAGAATCATTAGAAGAAGCGTTGCTTGGGAGTACAGAGAATGGCTACTTACTTATTCTCCCTTACTGGGTATTGCTTTGGGAAGTTAGAGATCACCCTCAGTCTCATTTCACACGTGGCAACCTTTTTCTTTTCATTCGCCAGATCTCAGTTTTCCATTCGTCTGAAAACTCGCTCCTCCCATGGGATGATTTTCTATGTCTCAGATCAGGAAGAAAATGACTTCATGACTCTATTCTTAGCCCACGGCCGCTTGGTTTTCATGTTTAACGTTGGCCACAAGAAACTGAAGATTAGGAGCCAAGAGAAATACAATGATGGATTGTGGCATGATGTAAGTTGAAGGCAGAGAATATTATTCTCAGCAAATATTCACCACTGGCAAATGGACTGGCACTAATGCCCCACTATTGGTTTCTCTAGAAGCTTCTATTTTAAACTTGTTTTCATACGCTCAGAGTTCAATTTCAAAAACTTGTATTAATTTCTTATAAAAATCCTGAAGCACACTCTTTTAAAAGAGATACAGTCTGAGTATAATTTTTTGACCAATCAATTTTAATGCAATTATTTTAACCAAAGAATCAATGGCCAACATAAACTGAAGTTTGGTGCCTAAGGATTTTTCACTTGTGTTTTTCCTACTGCCTTAATATTCTAGATTTTCAACAACAATTGCTGAATGTCTTTCCTGGACTAAGCTGTGGAAGATACAAAGTAAGGAGTGTATCTGTTAGGAAGATAGGACATACCAGGGAGAACTACCTGAGTACTGAAGCAAGTCAGTGTGTATATAATGGAAAGAGTAAGCAATGTAAGCTGCCTTAAAGCAAATTACAATAGATTAAGGAGACAGCAAGTAGGCTGGCCAGCTGGAAGAGCTTGATAGAGAACTCTGCCAAATATATGCTACATTCAGAAGTTAAGCCTCAAAGCAATAGACAAACTCCTGACCTTCGGAGAAGGACCCTTTTTCCAAAGGATTTCTGCAGATTTCCCACAGTATTGAAATAGTAAAGTTGGGAGGGGAGGCAACATGGTCTTTCCCCTCATCCAGGGATGTGCTGGAGATGTGCTATTTACCTTCTCTCCACCCAGGTGATATTTATTCGGGAAAAGAGCAGCGGCCGGCTGGTAATTGAAAAGAGCAGCGGCCGGCTGGTAATTGATGGTCTTCGAGTCTTAGAAGAGAGTCTCCCTCCTACGAGAGCTGCCTGGAAAATCAAAGGTCCCATGTATTTGGGAGGTGTCGCTCCTGGGAGAGCTGTGAAAAATGTCCAGGTAAGCCCGGTTGTGACTAGGGAGAGTCGTTGACCTTTAGAGCTGGAAGATCATTTACTCCAGCCCTCCTTCTGTGATTAGGAAACTGGCCAGAGTGAAACGGTAGTCTGGCTGGAGATGAGTGAGTGTTGTCCACCCTCTGGCATTACACAGTCAGAAGTGATCTTTTAATTCTAGGTAGAGGTGAGATGAAAAAAGTTTCAGAGGTATAAATTATCAGGAAAATTTACGTTTTCAGAAGATTCTTATTTATCCTGCAAGTACCCATACCTTTAGGTTAAAAAAAAAAAAGGAAGTCATTTGATTATGTATTATTGAGTGAAAAAAACCTTTCAGGCAATTATGTAAACCATGATCCCATTTTTGTTTCTTAACACACACACACACACACACACACACACACACACACACAGTTTGTAAATGTGCAAGGAAATATGGTTACCCTGAGAGAAGTGAGGGCATAGTATGAAATATGTTATTTTTATAATTTAAAAGTTTAAAATATTATACTTTTAAAAAACAATTTTATAATAAAGGGACTGCATTAAAGGACTAAATTTTCATATATAAATATAGATTTGATTTTAACACAGTTAATACATTTCTAAGATTCATTACATATGGGATAACACGAAAAGGGAGGAGGGGTTTGTGTTTAATTAAATATTAGGCAAGTAGTCCCATTTTATGACCACCTCTTTAAAAGATTTCAAAAGCAGTTATCATGTCCTGCGGTATGATAAATATTCAACCACAAAGACAGCCAATGGAGCCAGAAATTTGAGCTTTCTGATGTTTATTTAGCCATAGTAAATTTAACAAGAACGTTGCTAGCCCTAATCAGTGTTAGATGATCTTGGACACAGCTATCATTCTTGAAGAAAAACAAACTAGGATATTTCTAATATTTACTTGGAAAATCACCACTACAATTTATTTGGTCATGGTATACGTAAACATTTTCATACTTAATTACAGGAGGCTGACATTATCAAGGAAAATTCCAGCTTGAAAGAACTAGTTAAAAAGCAACTACCTGGAAAACTATTTATCATTCAGATAGCTAAGATAAATCAGGAATTACTTGGTTTCTCTCGAGACTCAAATTCCTTCACTTTTATTCCCTTTGGGGCATCTGTGAGTGTTGAGAAAATGGATTTTAAGAAATGTCTTCTTCCCTTAGATAAACTCAGTCTACAGTTTCAGTGGCTGTCTCAGCAATCTCCAGCTCAATGGGGCCTCCATCACCTCTGCTTCTCAGACATTTAGCGTGACTCCTTGTTTTGAAGGTCCAATGGAAACGGGAACATACTTTTCAACAGAAGGAGGATACGCAGTTCTAGGTAACAATGACTTATGCTGAAAACATGAATCATGAAATACTTCTTTCTTAGGACTGGATAACAGGGATATTGGGGCCCATTAGTTAGAACTTCAGAATGCCAAACTCACTCAGCCCTAGAAAACAGCCTCTTTTCACAAGGACCACTTCCTCCCTTCCTACTACTCCAAACCAGAAACCCAGGCCCATCCCTGATTGCTTTCCCTGACCAGAGCTTCTCCACAGCTTCTAAACCTCTGGATGTAGACCATCTTGGCTCCTTTAGAATTGTCTATGCTGCTCTGTGGTCTGATCCATGTCAGCTCTTGACCACCTGGCTCTCTAGGTCTTCCTCTCCTCTCTCATAGCATGACCCATTGTCCCTACTAAAGGAAGTTCCACTTCCTCCCCTTGCACTATAACAGCAGCAGACAGTGCTAACCTTCAGAAATTTTATTTCTGAACTAGAGGCCCGGTGCATGAAATTTTTGCACGGGTAGGGTCCCTAGGCCTGGCCAGTGATCAGAGCTGATCTGTAGGGCGACCAGCAGGGCAATCGGGGGCCACCACTGGCACCTGCCTTGGCTGGCCTGGGGCCTGCAGGCTGGGGGCAGCTCCTGCATTGAGCATCTGCCCCCTAGTGGTCAGTGCACATCATAGCAACCAGTCATTCCACCGGTCGATTTGCATATTAGGCTTTTATTATATAGGATTTGTATTCTCCTTGGCTATTACATTCTCTCTCATTCAACAGTTTTTATTGTATGCTTCCAATCTGACAGCCCCTCTGCCAGGTGAAGGAACATAAAAGTTCTAAAAATAAATAGAAGCTTAACTGACTACACACAATCACCATCCAGTACATTCCAACAAACATTCCTTAGCACAACCATTAGGTGTGAGCACCAGGGTAGGTGTTGGGAAAGAGGATAGGAAAAAGGTATAAAATGTTCCACATATTTCCTGCTCTCAAGGCCCTTAGGTACTTTGTGCTCCTCCTGAATAAAGACATTCCAATGCAGCCAAGTAGACCTTAAACCACCACAATGTCCAATAGAGTAACTAGAGGGAATATTTCCTCTCTTTGTCTATCTCATGATATTAGTTTCTTTTCCTTTTTCCCTACTAAAGCACCTACACTCACATTTCTCAGCCCTTCATTAAATTTCAGTGATAAGAACTCAGAAACATAGACAGCTTAAAATACATAGCAACTAGCACAATTTATGTTCCCCATAAACATTAACTATTAATAGCAGGAAAAATTAAAAAGTGATTTATAAGGAGACACATTGAGTGAACATTACTAAGATGCCCCAGTTTGCAATGGGTCTCTTGGAGTGAGCATGGCTATTCTCAAGAAGAATTCATTTTCTTTCATCGCTGCAATAGCAGCTCCTACCTGCATTTGCTGATCTCACTTCTTCTTTCCTATAAAATGCTCAGCAGCACTGGTGGAAGCTATCTTTATTTGTTTGAAAATTGTTTTATAAGACAGATCTCATCAAGTCAGCTTTATCGTTCAAAGAATTCAAAATAAAGTCTGACTTCCATATTTGCACACTAGAGCCCTTCCACCATGCCTCCTCCTCCCCCACAGTGGTTCTCAACCTTCCTAATGCCGCAACCCTTTAATACAGTTCCTCATGTTGTGGTGACCCCCAACCATAAAATTATTTTCGTTGCTACTTCATAACTGTAATTTTGCTACTGTTATGAATCATAATGTAAATATCTGATATTCAGGATGTATCTTCATTGTTCGCGACCCACAGGTTGAGAACCATTGCCTTAAGAGGACAATCCAGCCACACTGGCCTCACAGTGCTCTCCAAACACTCCAGCCTCTGGACCTATTGTACCCTTTCCTCCTTTCTCACTTTGGACATAGTAAATGGTCCTCCTCCCCTGAGCTCCCACAGCCATAGCGTATTTTCAACATGCTGTCCCCACCCCATACTCCACAAGAGTGATGTGCTACTATCTCAGTTCCCCACAGAGCTTTCCACAGTGTGTTTGATAAAAAAAATTCCACTTTCTACTTTTCTACTAAAAAGAGGCATCATACTTTCAAATATACATACAAAAATATATTTTTACAAAGCGACACTATAGTTACAAAATTTAGGTTGCTGTTCTTGAGGCCTACTAGTATTTCTCTCCACAGATGAGTCTTTCAACATTGGATTGAAGTTTGAGATTGCCTTTGAAGTCCGTCCCAGAAGCAGTTCCGGAACCCTTGTCCACGGCCACAGTGTCAACGGGGAGTACCTAAATGTTCACATGAAAAATGGTCAGGTAGTGTGTTGAAAATTGTGTTAACGGGCTGTCTCCTGTGACCTTGGCTTCTAGATCTAAAGAAGATATATTTTACAGAAGGATTTCATCAATCTTTCCTAACTGGGAGGGGAAAGAAACAGGGAAGCTATAACATGAAATTCAGATGCAGGCAATATTGAGATTCAAATTTAGGTATATGCTGGGAATTGATTTGATTAGAAGAAAGAGCCATGAAAATGTGACATAGGTTTTAAAAAAAAATCAACAATAACCACATAATTAAAGGGTTTTAACAAAATAATTGGACCTTTCTTTTTACAACAAACAGAAGCAGCAAACATACCCAACTATCAAAACCTACAGACATTAAATCAACTATCTAGAATCTATGTATACATATATTATGTTCAAAGCTAGAAATTTTAAAAATTGTTATAAATACAACTTTCATTCTAAAATATTACTAATGAACTTCCATGAGATTATTCAAATATAAGAAAAAGCAACATATTTTATTGGTGTCCCTAACTTGATATAACTGATTTTGAGTTCTGATACCTTCTATTAAACCATATAATAATAATAAAATGAATCCTTCTATGGTGCTTCCTATGTGCGAAGCACTATTCTAAATGCTCCATATGGACTAGCTCATTTAATCCCCAGTAGTTCTGTGAGGTGGGTATTATTATCTTCCTTGTTTTACAAATGAGAAAACTGGCAGAGTAAGTGGGAGCATGGGGACATGAACCCAGGCAGTCTGGCTCCAAAGGCCATGCTCTTCCCCAATGCCACAGGTGCTTTGTCTAACACCTTTAAAAAGTAAAGGACTTCATTCTGTTACCTTATTCTTTCTCTTCCTCATCTCTCCTGTCCTTATTTTGTTCTCTCTTCTCAGAGCATTCAGTTTAAACTACTTCATAGCCTATTGCAGAGTGACCCCTTGTGTTCAAATTGCAAAGCATGTATAGATGTTTGTTAACCAATGCTTCCCTCTGAGTTAAGAAATTTCGTTTTATCACGATGAAGAGAAATTAATTAATATATATAATGTAACCTGGTCTTTTGCAGGTCATAGTGAAAGTCAACAATGGCATTAGAGACTTTTCCACCTCAGTAACTCCCAAGCAGAGTCTCTGTGATGGCAGATGGCACAGAATTACAGGTGAGGAGAGCTGTGTCCTGGGTTTCCTTATACAGTGAGTCCACACACCCACCTGCGGGATGCTGCTGGCAGAACTTAGACTATAACCCATATGATGGGATAGATGATCAATGAGAGTCTAGAAGTAGCTGAGAAGAGAGTCAAATGTTATTGTATTAAAATGTATATTGAATCCACATGTTATTTGAAAATGCTGCCAATATAGTCTTAGGGAGTTATTTAAATAATGCATAACTTATGGGGGAAAATGTGGCAGTATCTTAAGTATGCTTAAATATCTATATGAAAAGAGTATCAAAGGAAAATGTCACAATGATTGCTTGGTTAGACATTGATGTTTTCAATGATATAAAAGTAAGTGTGGGATTTATTCTGAATAAAACTTATTGCTGTTGTGATAAATAAGTTTATGTGAAAATGAATCACGTCAGTGCCATCTTTGACCAGTCTTTGCCTTGTATGCCTTGTATTTTAGTTATTAGAGATTCAAATGTGGTTCAGTTGGATGTAGACTCTGAAGTGAACCATGTGGTTGGACCCCTGAATCCAACACCAGTTGATCACAGGGAGCCTGTGTTTGTTGGAGGTGTTCCAGGTAAGAATTGATTAAAAAGGACAAGTTCCAAATCTGAAAAACAGTAAGTTCTCATCATTACCATTATAGTTTTGAGAATTGAGCCAAGTGTTTTCACAATTCATCTAATAACTCTAAGGATTTTATATACAATGTCCTTTCATGGGAAAAAGTATACTGACACCTGTGACTCCTCATACAAGGATTATAACGCAGTAACACTGAAAAAACTATACCCCAACACTCTAACCAGTAGATATTACTCTCCCTCTGCCATATTTGTTTATCTTTTTCTTTTCCCTTTACAAAGCCTCCTCACAGACACACAGTGAAACACTATCCCTAGCACAAAGAAAACTCATTTTCTAATACTGCTCTAGGATCTGAGAACCTTGGACTTAAAGTTCGCTGATAATTGCTTCCATTACTTAGTAGGAAAGAAGAGAATACAGTGTTCTCCCTGTCCAGGATGAAGCTCAATTTTCACAAAAAGTCGCAGACCTGGAGTTCTGTTGTTCCTATGTAGTGGCATGTCCTAAGGGAGGTTCCCAGTTGCAATTCTGTAAACATCATCAGTAACATCGCTGCTGTCACCTTCCAAGAATGGTGTGTAATCCAGGATGGTGAGAGGAGGACACATATGAACAGCCCACATTTGTTTTAAACCTCAGAAGCAGGCACCATGACCTATTTTTTCCAGCTGTTTTAGTGTTCTTTTTTTAATTTTATCTGTTTTAATACTCTGTTTAAAGTATTCAGATATTCCTTTTTTCCCCCATTGACCCCTCCACTTCGAACCTGCCCCCCCCACCTTCGCTACACTATTGTCTGTGTCCATGGGTTACACATATGTGCATATAAATTCTTTGGTTAATCTCTCCCCACTCCTCAAGTCCCCCACCTTTCCTTCTGAGATTAATCAGTCTGTCCCATCCTTCTATGTCTCTGGATCCAGTTTGTTCATCAGTTTATTTTGTTCATTCGATTCCACATATGAGTGAGAGCATGTGATACTTGTCTTTCTCTGACTGGTAACCCATGAGGCAGCATGGAGGGACCATGACCTTTCATTAAATGTTTTTGTTTTCACACATTTCAATAACTTGGAAAACCCAAATACTATACAGCTGGAGAGAAGGATATAAGAAAAAAAGATAACAAAACTTTTATATCTGGAATTTGGTTAGGACATTAAGGAAAAACAACATGAGTTTCCCCAGCCTCCTAAGTAAATTATTTTAGACTGGCCCATACAAAGGCAGATAATGTTTTAAGTAAGAGAGTGAGAAAGCACAGATAAAATTGTGCATCTGACTTTGGGTATTCCCAACATTATTACTAAACTCTCCTCTGCTTTGCAAAATGTAAAATTTTCAAACACCAACATTGATAATGGCAGTAACTTGCTGATGAAATACTTGGGACACCCATAAAGCAACCCTTCCTCTCCTTTATTGTCCCTAGCCCTTCCTATTGCCATTCCCAAGTCCTCTCCTCCTGCTCTTGCTTTCCATTCTGAAAGGGAATCTTGGCAAAGGCCATCACAGTACTTCATGCACTTACCAAGTGGATGTGTCACATCATTTCTTATATTTCTTCACATTGCTTTATTTCTAGATATGGCAATATCATTTAAAATATTTTAAATTCCCCAAGGGCCTACAGGATCAAGTTGAGCATAGCACACAAGGCCCTTGATCATCTGGCCCCTCCTTAACCCTGCCTCTGGGGTCTTCCCATGCCTCCCGGGACTTGCAGTTCCCTGAATGTGCAATGATGCTCTATTTGCTCCAGGCCTTTGCCCAGGTGCACAGGGACTCAGTTTCTGGAAAATGTTCTTCTTCTTTTCCTTCCCTAGTACCTTTTCAAGAAATAACTTCTTCCATTCCTCCCCCAATGTAACTCCTTTCTGACCTTTAGGACTCAGCTCAGATTCTACTTGCATAGACATGCCCCCTTTCTCTCTAGAACGTGCTATGCATACAGCTGTTACAGCATTTACCACAGAATGTTGTTGAAATAAATAGTATATTCCTTGCTGCCAGGGAACATGACTTCATTCAACACACAACAAAGATTTATTAAGAGTCTATAAAACCCCATGCTAGGTTCTGGGAGACAGACAAAACAAGGATGGCCCTGCCTCATATAAGTTATATTTGTTCTTTACTTTGCACCGAAAGTATTTACTATATCACACAAACAAATATTTGTCTCTGATTTTTGTTAGTTTTAGATTCTGATCTCAGCATCACATACCACCATCATATCTCACTACAACAGTTGGTAAGCTCCACAGACTGGATGGGCAAGATGCACCTGAAGACAAATTCAGCCTGCCTGAGACATAATGAATAGTGAATTATATTTAATTTTTATTGATTTTTGAGAGAGAAACAGAGAGAGAGAGAGCCATCAATTTGTGGTTCCACTTGTTTATGCATTCATTGGTTAATTCTTATATGTGCCCTGACCAGGGATCAAACCTGCAACCTTGGCATATCGGGACGATGCTCTAGCCAACTGAGCTACTTGGCCATGGAGAAGAGCAAATTTCAGATAATGAGCCAGCACACAGGAACTAGCATGCGAGGGGGTGCCTAACCACCAGCCCAAAGCTTTTAATTCCTTCTAGGGATCATGCCAGCAAACCTAGAACAAAAGCAATTTTGTTTGTAAGAACAAACAAAAATTATAGTTTAAGCTGATATCATTCATTACATCATTTTAAGCTGTTCAAGATTAATTCCACCAAGATCACATCAGAAACTGGAGCATGAAACAGAATAACTAAAAGAAATTAGGCATAAACTAACACCCCCATATGAAATTAATTCTCTTAGAATCCCAACCAGTTCTTCTACACCATGTGGAACCCTGGTGACATTATTTCTATTAATAAAAAGTTAATTCATTAAAATTCAATGAAGTACACACCAAAATAAGTCAACTTTACTGTATGATAATTTAAAAGTCAACATTAGAAGTAAAAAAATTTTTGTTATTATAGTCCACAAGTGCGCGCGCACACACATACACACACACACACACACATACACACAGAGATCTGACCTTACATTCCTTTAGTGAAAATCCTGAATTATCCTGTATATAGCCAGGCTTTCAGCCTGAGTAATGTGCACTCTTAAAATCATATGTTGATTTTATTAATCAATTACCTTAGAGTTCTGGAGCACTTTATTATTGTCATTACCTATAGTAAGTCGTGTCGTGAATTATGCATACCATAAATTTCTGTATGAATTATTTCCTCTAGATGACGTCCCCCATGAGCTAAAAAGTGGTAAGCTTGGACAGAATCAAAATCTGTGTTCTAAAACTAGTCTCCAAAATGGGCAGAAGACTTACAGTCTTTCATGTTTGCTCATTTTATTCTGATAATGTACACTGAGCAGGCATAAAGAATATATATATAGTCATACTAATCTAGAGAAAGGGGAAATTGATCTTTCAGGCCCCTTCCAAATCTAAAACTTTATAATTATCATGCTAGATATGAAATGCTATTTCCATTATTTATTTTTAGTACAAAGCTTCTGTGTATCCTTAATCTACATTGCATAGAAAACTTATTCTAGCAGCTTGATGTTTAATTTGCTGTGTTGTTTTATGTTCCTTCCTGACTTATTTCTAAGTATTTTGCATCTTTTGTCTGCTCCTGCTCACATAGCTTTTTGTACATAATAATAAGCTTTGGCTTAATGGATTTTAATTTTATAATATTTCTAAGCTCTTTAAATTGCTTTAAATTATATTGCTTCTATCATCCCAACACATTTAATTGCGTCTGTGCAATTAATAAGCATAAGGCTTCTTCTAGATCTCTAATTAAGATAAGAAAGTTCTCCTGGCATACCGCACGGCCCCTTTGCCCACACAAAGACTGGGCTGGTTATCACTACCCTATTTATAGTTCTTAAACCCTGAGCTCAGAAAAATTAAAACTTGGTTTATTCGAATTCATTATTTTCTCATTATGTTTTATGAGCTTGGCAAAAGTGTGGAGGCTTAAGGGTGAACAATAATGATACCAATTAAATAGAAACATTAACCAAGTCCAAAAATAGTATGGAAACTAAAATTTCTTCCCCCTTCTCAGCAAAACACACAAAATAAGTGGGGCTCGGGTAAAATTAACTCCAAAAAGTACAGGTAGATCCTGAAAATTCACTGCTGAGGCTTTGCATGTAACTGGCAAATTTCTGTTTTGGAAGATGGCTGAAACATACTTAGAAATTTATTGTGAAAAACATGGCAAAACTTTATAATTACCACATGTTCATATTACTTCAAAAGCAGATTATGTCCCTAAGAATATTAGTAAGTAACTGTATCTCATTTTTGACATGTAAATCATCCTGATGTGAGCAGTTTTTACCATGAAATACTATCTGGGCTTGGAATGCCTCAATTGCCATCTTTGGTTGCTTTCTTTCTTCAGAGTCTCTACTGACACCACACTTGGCCCCCAGCAGACCCTTCACAGGCTGCATCCGTCACTTTGTGATTGATGGGCGCCCAGTGAGCTTCAGTAAAGCAGCCCTGGTCAGCGGCGCCGTGAGCATCAACTCCTGTCCAGCAGCCTGACACAGCAGAGCAAAGATGCCCAAGTACAAAGTTCTTCAGAGCACTGAGAGGGCCACCAAGCCAGCCGGAGGACCAGCAGCCCTTCCTCCTGCGGGAGCTTTCAGCCACGACTTAAAGGGATCATCAGGGACTGGATGTTTATTTCTCATTTGGATTCTTACTTTGGATCTAAAATGTCTGCAATCAAAGAAGTGTTAAACTTACTTGTATTGTATTACTGCCTGCTGGTGAAATTACTGTTCCTGTTTCTAATAAAATAGAAGAGACACATTTTTAAAGTGTGGCTAGATTCTCAGATTCATCTTTCTTTTGAGGAAGATAATGTTCAATCTATACCAAAATATCTTTGGTATGCTCTTCGTTATCCTAGAAAGATTTACTGATTTATATAACATCTAAAAACAGATGACAGATTTGCTTTTAGCACTTCTGATTTGTCTATCAATATAACAAGAACTAGAGGCCCGGTGCACAAAAATTTGTGCACTCAGGGGGTCCCTCAGCCCGGCCTATGCCCTCTTGCAGTGTGGGACCCCTCGGAGGATGTCCACCCCAGTGGGGACCCTACCCCATGGAGGTTTGGCTAGCCTGGGTGAAGGGCTGATGGCTATTTTCAGGCTGGCCATACCCCCTTTAGGGTGGGGGGTTCCCACTGGGGTGTCTGGCCAGTCTGGGTGAGGGGCTGAGGGCCGTTTTCAGGCTGGCCAAGCACCCTGGCGAAGTAAGCTCCCAGCCTCTCCTTTTTTTCTTTTCTTTTTTTTTTTATTCTGGGATTTATTTACCTTCTATAATTGAAACTTTGTTACCTTTAGTGTAGGCCTACGGAAAGCTTGGCTTCCTCTGTCGCCAGGGGCAACCCACTCTTGCTTGCTCCAGCTCCGTGGCCATGGCTGGCTGAAAGCAGGTATCTGGGGTTTATTTACCTTCTATAATTGAAACTTTGTTGCTTTCAGTGGAGCTCAGAGCTGGACCGCGGCAGGCCAGGAACCTTGGCTTCCTCCATCACTGGAGCAAGCAAGCCTCCTGCTCACTCCAGCTCCGTAGCTGCCGGCCGTCATCTTGGTTGGGTTAATTTGCATATAGTCGCTCTGATTGGCTGGTGGGTGTGGCTTAAGGCATAGTGAAAGTATGGTCAATTTGCATGCTTTTCTTTTATTAGTATAAGATGTTTTAGGTTTATAGCAGTTATCAAGCTTTAATAAAGTAAATTTCTAACAAATTATTAGAAACATTAAATTATACTTTAATTTTTCTAGATAAGAAAAAAGGAATTAAACAAACTACTTTTTTTCCTTATGTCTTTAAAATAAAATTGTACATAAGGGGAGGCTCCTGTGGGATATTATTAGGGTGTTCTATAGGAATACTGGTGGGGGGGTGATAGTAGAGACAGTAGGACAAAATAATAAATTCAATTTAAAATTATAAAAGTCATTTTACAAAAAGCTTTTTACCCTCATATATATGTAACACAACTGGTCTTATCTCTAAAATTTTATAATATTTTAGGTATATATATTAATAAAGTCTTGAAAAGTAGGCTTGAATAATGGGTGGAATATTAAGATACAGAAAATGAAATAAAAGAATTATACATGAAAAGGTAATCAAACTTGAAAATAAAAATAGGCCCTCATATCAACAAGATTAAAGATATGGGGTGGGGAATAACTGGGGCAAGGGGGGATAAAATATTTTGAAGAATTACTAAGGGAATAAAATAAACTCTTAACTTGAAATGTTATATATGTATACTTAAATTCCCTGCTACCCTTCTGTCTCAGGTACATTAATACTAATGTTGAAGATATCAATAAAAATAGCTAATATCAATTCATAGAGGACTTACTAAGTGCCAGGCTCCATAATAAACTAAAGTTAATTTCATTTCATCACCCTACTAACCCTATAAGGGAGCATTTGCAGATGAAAATCTGAAACTTAGAACAGTGAGGTAACTTTTCAGCTGTCATTCAGCTAGACTGAAGAGCCAGAATTTGAATGAGCAGCAGCATGATTATCCCTTGCTTTCCGTCTCCAGAGGACTATCTGCTTTAGGCCTACTCTCAGCTCATCTGTAAATCTGGAGTCACAAACCTAAATGCCTATACAGCCAGAGAAGTACCATCGGAGCAAAGCTGGTGGAATCTGACTGAACAAATCAATAGGCACTTGCCATGGCTGGTCTAGAAGCACAGCAGTGCTCAACTCAGCTGACTGGCACCATGAAAGAACACAAGTCTTGAAGGGCCAGAATTTCCAAAAGTAGCTGGAAATGTGAAATGGGGTTGGGAGGGGGTAGAGGTTGAAATGGCCTGATTTTTCAATGGGTAATTAAAAGCAACAGCAACCACAACAGGAAAATACCAGGCTGACCAAACAAAACCTTCTGAGGGCCATATATAACTTTTGGGCTGAAAACTCTGAATCCAAGAGTCTAGGGCCTTAACTGGTATAGATTGAACCAGTGCTTAAAACACACTGAATCCTCACAATATTCCCTCATTAGATGCAAGCAGGAGGAAGTGGCTCTAAAACCACCGACCATTTTCTTTTCCAAAAGTTTCCTGAGGCATCCTGGAGGGCCACGCTACCCCTCACCCTCAGCAGTAGCACAAAATAAACTAGTCAAGCTGCACCTCCAGCAGGTCCCACAGGCATGTGCACAGACTCACATATATACAGACTAAAACCACAAAAATTTTTCTACCTTCTACAAAATTTACGAAGGGATTTGCATAGTTAGTATTTCACGTTTTTATGCTTAGCAAATGAGAATCTCCTGACCCATATACCTCTTACCAACCACACAATGACCTTCTGAAACCTTGAGTTTACCATTTATAAGAGTTTGATTTAGTTCTGAGATGGGACTCCATCTTCTCCAGCTTCTTTCTATGAATAAAAAGCTAGGATTTTTTCCTTTTAAACATAGGATATCAAAACTTCATATTGAGAAATATGGGCTGGGTGCTCCTAGTAATTTTGACCACTTGTTTTCATGATCCCTGTCAGTTCAGAGTCCCTTCAAAATGGAAGAGGCGTCCCATAGCCCCAGTATGAAGAAGTAGCCCCATTTGGGCTGGGTCCCACCTCTTCCTCTCATGGCCACAGCTGATTGGATGAGGGAACCATCCTATAGATACCCAATGAAGCAGCACCCTATTATCTGGTGGTAGGAAAAGAGGAATTTCAACAATTGAATATTTTATCTTGAATTTTGAATTGGGAAACATGAAAAGAATAAAGCACTTAGCAGTAAAAGCTAAAGCCAAACTGAAACTGAAAGTATGGTTTCAGGTGCTTACTACATGCATGTATAGACACACATTAAAAAAAAAAAACTTAGCATTTTCTTCATTCTGTAGACCTAGAATAATATAGCAGCCTGCCCTTTATCTACTACAAGCCACCTCAGTTCTCAGCCCAGAGTTTGTAGGGGTGAGGAAGGGGGACATATTTCAGAAGATAGTGGGATATATTTGTTCTCTGGGCCCCCATATTCTTGTATGTAACATGGCAATATAGGGTGTCAAGTAATCCTTCCTGTTTCCATAAATTGGTCACTACAGCCTAGAGCTGGGACCATCTATACTAATAATAGACAATATGTAAATTGACCATCCCTCCACAACACCCACAGCCAATCAGGAGTGAGTATGCAAATTAATCCGACAAAGATGGTGGGCCTGTGGGCAGTGAGCATGTGCGCAGGCACAGAGGAGCCGGGGGTGGGGCGAGACACCTGCCGCATCGCCGTGGCAATGTGGAGGTTGTTCCCGCCCCCAGGACACTCCAGGCCTACGCACGCCAGCGCTGAGCGGCTGGGGTCCCGGGGACACCACTGGAGGGTCTGGTCCTGTCAGCCCAGCCTGGGGTGGCTGAAGTTCCCAGTCCTTTTTGTTTCTGCAGCCCCTGGACTGGAAGTGAAAACCAAGAGGGCTGGGAGCACCAGGAATTCTGGGAATCGTAGTTCTGGTGGCAGCTCCAGGACTGGAAGCAGAAGCCCAGAGTGCGGAGAACACAGGGAATGCTAGAAATTGTAGTTCTGGTGGCAGACACGTTGCAGGATCTCCTAGACCAGTGGTTCTCAACCTTCTGGCCCTTTAAATACAGTTCCTCATGTTGTGACCCAACCATAAAATTATTTTCGTTGCTACTTCATAACTGTAATGTTGCTACTGTTATGAATCGTAATGTAAATATCTGATATGCAGGATGGTCTTAGGCAACCCCTGTGAAAGGGTCGTTCGATCGCCAAAGGGGTCACGACCCACAGGTTGAGAACCGCTGTCCTAGACACTAGAGCAAAGTGAGCCTGGAGCAAGTTACTGTTGCGGGTGGGGAATGGAGAGAACGCAAAGGTGAGAGACATAAGTAAAGTCAGAGTGTCGAGGAAAAATTAAAAGGAAGATACCCTGCAACTTCTAGGAAATCTCCACCAATGGAGAAAGAAAGAAAAAAGACCTCTATTATTCTGTGAGCACAAAACCAAACTGGGTTGGGGTCTCAGACAATTCGTTCATATGATTGCAAAGACAGACAGAAACTCCTGGATTGGAGAGGGCTCTCCCGAGGGATCCCAGATTGGAGAGGGTGCAGGTCGGGCTGAGGGACCCACCCCCCGTGCATGAATTTCGTGTATCAGGCCCCTAGTAAAACAATAAATAAGTTCTCCAAACTGAGGTTTAGAGCCAATCCCTTCTCCATTAGGATTGACTCAGAGAAGCCATATCAGTACAACTAGCAATGTAACATCAACATCATAATGCCCCCAACACACACACACACACACACACACACACACACACACACAGTCTATATAAAGAGACTAGAAATGCAACAGGAGAAACTTTCCAGAATGTAAGCTCCACAGATTTTTATGTTATGCACTGATGTGTTGTAAGAGCCTAGAATGGTGCCTGACATTGAAGTATATGCTCAATAAATATTTGTTGAGTGAATTTCAGGAAAGCAGAGTTTTCATTAAAATTACCCCTTCACCTCACCTCCCAAGGCAATCACTTGTAAAGTGCCTTGGAGTCTGAAGAAAAGAAAAACTGAAATTGACTTCTCCAGTTGGGTTTCCCCAAGCCCCAGAGATTGCTGATTTTCCTGAGGTTGTGGGGAGAAAGTGAGGGGGAAATGGTGCAGCCCACCATCAATACAGAAGCACTCCCTCAAGTCTTCGGTAACCTGTGAAGTCCTGAGAATCCCAAAAGGTAAGAAAGAAGTTTGGCTACCATGGATAAAGCCACTTAAGTTTATAAACTTCATTCCCAGACGACACTATTAGGGAACAGGGATTGGTGGGCAGAGGCTATCTGAGGTTGAGAGATGAAAGCCAGATATGATCTGCCAAAGCATGGGTCAGAGAGGCACATGCACCAGAGGAATGTAGCATGACACTACCAGTCAGAAGCAACAGTTGATTCCCTCAAGAAATGACTGAAGTGTAGTGATGGTGACTGGTCAGCATCAAGTCCCTCACCAGCCCAGCCAGACATAGCGAGTTTACAGTAAGCTAAATCAGCCACTTCAACAGAACATGTTTTCAAATGATCATGTCCTAAGACAGCTGATTAATGAGCTGATGTCAATCTGGAGGAAGATTATAAAAGAACTAGAAGCCTGGTGCACGGATTCATGCACTGGTGGGGGCATGGCCTTTTGGGATCGGCCCGCTGTGGGAGCGCTGCTCATCCTGGTCAGCCAAGTGACTGTGGACCCACCCTCTGAGCAGCTGCTCCCGCTGTGGGTGCGCACTGAGTGTCTGCCCCCTGGTTGTAAGTGTGTACCACAGCAACTGGTCGACTGGTCATTCTGCCGTTGAGTCACTGGGCTTATATATATATAGACTAGAGAGGCCTGGTGCACAAGATTTATGCACGGGGCTGGAGGGTCCCCTCAGCCTGGCCTGCACCCTCTCGCAATCCGAGACACCTCGGGGATGTCCGAGTGCCGGTTTAGGACAGATCCCACAGGGATCCCTGTGGGAATGGGCCTAAACCGGCAGTCGGACATCCCTCTCACAATCCAAAAGTGCTAGTTCCTAACCACTTGCCTGCCTGCCTGCCTGATCACCCCAAACCACTCTGCCTGCTTGCCTCATCACCCCTAATCATTCACCTGCCTGCCTGATCACCCCTAACCACTCTGCCTGCCTGCCTTATTGCCCCAACCACTCGCCTGCTTGCCTGATGTTCCTAACCACTCTGCCTGCCTTCCTGATCGCCCCTAACTGCCTCTTCCTTGGCCCTCGCCACCACAGCTTAATCCGGAAGATGTCGAAATAATGTCTGGAAGGTTATTCGGTTGTTCAGTCTAATTAGCATATTATGCTTGTATTATTGTAGATGATGCCACTGGGTTACCCTAAGACCTGTTTATAATAGTCCCTTATAGTAAGAAAGATATCTAGAAACATGAGCAATTACTCAAGGCAGAAGCTTTAGAAGATTAAATAATTCAATCTTGTAAAAAAAAATTTATCATTTTAGTGTTTATAATCTGTAGTAGGGCCCCCACTCTCATTCCTGATGTCAGTAATTTGTGTCTTTTTTTCCTGATAATTCTGCCTAGAGGTTTGTAATTTTATTGATCTTTGTGAAGTATCAGCTTTTGGTTTCATTGATTTTCTCTACCATTTTTCTGTCTTATTTCATTGATTTCTGGTCCTTATTCTTTCTTTCTGCTTATTTTGGGGTTTAGTTTATTCATCATTCCTGCTTTTTTAAAGTAAAAGCTTACATCATTGACTTGAGATGGTTCCTCTTTTCTAATGAAACTATTTGCTTTCTCAGCACTACTAAATTGCACCCCATGCATTTTGATAGGTTGTATTTGCATTTTCACTCATTTCAAAATATTGTCTAATTTCTTCTGTCATTTCTTCTTTTATTCATGGGTTATTTGGAAGTGTCTCATTTGGCATCCCAACATTGAGAGATTCTCTAGATATTTTTCTGTTATTGATTTCTCATTTATTATGAAACATACTTTGCATACTCTGCATACTTTGCCTGCTTTTCAATTCATTGAGACTTGTATTGTTCCCTACATATGATATATTCTTGGTAAATGTTCCATGTGTTTTGGAATAGAATGTACATTATTCTATTGTACTGTCATTTTTCTACTAGTTGTTGAAAGATGTTAAAATCTCCAACTGTAAATATGGAGTTAGTTCTCTTTTCAATTAATTTCATTGTTTTTTATTCATGTACTTTGAACTCTGCATATTTAAGATTGTTATGACCCCTTTATCATTATAAAATATCTCTATCCTTGGTAGTATACCTTGGTCTAAAATCTTCTTTTTTATTATTAATATAGTTACTCCAGCATTTTTTTTACTGAAAAGTCTTGTCTTCACAATATTTGATACTTTTAAAGATATCATTCTATTGCCCTTTTGCTTGCATGTTTTCTGATAAAAAGAGTGCTCTTATTATTTTTCTTCCTCTGAATGAATGTGTCATTTTTCTATATCTGGTTTTTAAGATTTTTCTCTTTATCATTGGTGTTCACATCATTTATTTACATGTTTTTGTTTGTTTTATTTTCTCCATGTTTCTTCTCCTTTGGATGGTTAACCTACTTGGATATGTGAGTTTATAGTTTTCATCAAATATGAAAAAAAAATTAGCCATTATTTCTTCAAATATTTTTTACCTTCCTCCCTCCTCCTTCTCGGAAGCCACTTATTTACTGGGTGGGACAACAGCAGGTTTACAGTTGTTCATATAGAAAATAATACAATAATTAATAAATAATATACAAGAACAAACTTTCTCATACTCACAACTATAAACCTACTTTTGCCACACCCTGTATATGTTAAACTACTTCATATTGAAATACAAAATTTATACTTTCCTTTTCAGCCCTTTTTTTTGTATTTTGTTTTGGATAATTTGTATAACTATGTCTTCACGTTCACTCATCTTCTCCAGTATCGAATCTGTTTTTAATCCCATCCAGTTTTCATTTTCATTTCAGATATTGTATTTTTTTTTATCTCAAGAAGTTCAATTTGGGTCCTTTTTATACCTTCCACCCCTCTCTTCATCATAATTATGCTTTTATCTACTACTGGAATATTTGTGGTAGCTTGTCTATTAATGCTATCATCTGTCATTCTGAATCTGTTTCTATTGACTGATTCTCTGGACTTAAGATTGTATAGTCCTTCTTTTTTCCATAAATGGTAATTTTTTTTGGATGTTCATCATTGTGAATTTTCCTTTTTTGGTACTGGATTTTATTACAGTTCTTTACATTTTGAGGGTGTGTTTTTCTCCTCCTTGAATGCAATTTGGTTACTTGGAAATAGTTTGATCCTTTCAAGTTTTGTTCTTAAGGTTTGTTAACACAGGTCCAAAGCTGCCTTCAATCTAAAGCTATTCCTATCCCCCAACCCCACAGCCACCCCCCACTGAAATAATATCTTGCTTAGAACTCCATACAATGTTCCTGTATTAAGAGATTTTTCCACTATGGATTAAATATAAATTATTCCTAGCCTTTTGTGACCTCTGAGAATTTTTTTATCACTCCTTTCTCCTGTCCTGTTATACTTTCCCTAGCCTTGGGCAACTTCTTTTCTGGATTTTGTTCTCTTCCTTTAAGGAGTAATAAATTTTTATTTGGCAGGTAATTAAGTTACTTAGGGATCACCTTGAGTCTCTCAAATTTCATTTTTAAGCTTTGTTAAAGTGTGTATGCATTTCAACCTCCTTCTAAGGTGTGACTTTTCTGCCGTCTCTCTATTCAATTCCCAACATATTTAGCAAGGTCTTTCCATTCTGGCTGATTGGAATTCAAATACCTCCCAGCACTGTGTGAACATTTCTAGTTTATACATAGAATATATAAAACTCTCAGAATTTCTCCATTTATAAATCCCTGGCAGTTTTTTCTTTTTTATCTCATATAGTACACATGCATCTACATCCATGCAGTTATAAACCAGCAAACCTTTCACTTTAAAAGGCTTATGTGTATATCTTCAGGAGCAGCACGGTAGACAAGAAACTAGAGAAACTATCTGATGCTAAAGTCAGTCTTTTGTAGAAGACAATGTTATGGGATGGATGGTGGCAAACATCCAGAGGAAAGGAAATCAGGCTGAATTTCTTGGGACTATTGCAAGAAGAAAAAGAAAACATGGAGAACTGGCCTAGACCTCAAAACTGATCCTTAAGTCAAATCAAATAAAAACATCCATCTGAAGTTTCTCAATACCAATTATAGACAATTTCAAGATGACTGGCTGGGACTTGAGGTACAGTGTGATGATAGCCTATCATTTTTCCAGAAAAAAAAAATTGGGTTAGAACCATAGCCTTCACATTATTATAATAAATTTAATCAATAACCTGAGCCCCTATATGCAAGCATTTTATATGCTTTGCAGATTAACCATGACTAAGAACTTTCTTTGATTTTGGGTATTCTTCCAACATACACAATCCACTGAGTTCCATTTATCACCTCATATAATTATTCCTGGGCAGAGCATTATCAAAATATATCAAGTCGGAAACTGGCTTAGGGTATGCAAGTGAAAAGATTCAGCTAAATAGCAACTCAAATATAAACAAAGGAAACAGGCCTAAAACACAGTAAGCATTTAGAATGGGTCCGTCCTGATGGAATAAACATCCTGAATTATTATTAAGGATCCACTCTGAGCAAGATAATCTCTAAGATACTTTCTAATTGTGAAATATTATTTTGTCTTATCTATCAAAAATAACTGATGGCTTATTACTACACACGTTTTACAGACTACATTTCTGTCTTTTCCTACTAAAAATAAATATTTCAACTCTTGTCATCATCCAAAGGTGCCACAACTTTTATTTGTTTACCAGATCATAAGACCCTACTGCTACATGACCCTGGACCTAGTCAGCCTCCACAAAAGACTCAATGCTGTTATTTAGGATGCATTTCCTTGCTGCTTTGTGCAGGTAGCTTTCGCATTGTTGCATAGACATTGATGGGAACATCAGTTATCGTCAGGCAGTGACTTCCATGGCATCTTCGGAGTTGCCTGAGTAAAAGAGCAGGTGACATGCGGTTAGATACCACAGAGGAAACTTTTCAGAGCACCAGTTTGAGTGCCTGTTCAACTGTTTTAAATATTTTTGACGTCTTTGAATGTCACAAAGTCATTATAACAAATGTTACAAAGGAGTTATAGGGATTGCCATACATTTAATCATAAGAAGTTCATAAATACGAAGATGACCCTCCATTTTCATTTTTAAAGATATGTCATGACTGCTAAATGATAAAAAAGGCAGGGGTGCATAGTTGTTAAACCCAAGTGATAATTCCAAGACAATTCATATGTATATGCACCGTAAAGTCACTTCAGTTGAGTCTACTTAAAAATTACAATATTTGTGGAAAAATATAAAACTGAACACATTATTCTATATACTATTCAAATGTTAATAGAATCGCAGATTTAAAAGAGCCCTTAGAGAACATCCTATATTATAAAAAGCCTGTGGTTATGATGCCCTCACGTTGTAACAACGGATCACTGGGAGGCTGCGTGCGTGGCAGGCGTGCGCGGGTGAGTGGGGGCTTGACACTGCATCCCCGCGGGTGCTGGAGGGGGCCTTGACACTGAGTCCCCACAGGCGCTGGCCCAGACTCTGACAGGAGGGAGGAGGGAGCTGGATGCCCACACCCAGGACTTGACTCTGGGTCTCACGGCACCAGCAGGACTTGACATTGCGTCCCCACGGGCAATAAATTTATGTATTATTTTCATATACATTTTTACTAATTTCCTTTCATCTCTGACACTTCTATTATAGAGAAAGGGCAAATAGCAATATTAAAATATCTCCGCTAATTAATTCCCTTTTAATGTGCATGAATTTTGTGCACCGGGCCACTACTCTAGTATAAAGATACAGCTAGTGCTTGAATTTCCTTTCCAACATTCCCAGTAAATAATTAACCAACATTAAACATTTCTAAAGATAAGTGCTCAGTACTTCCCAAAGTAGCCTATCCCATCCTTGAATAACTCTGATTTTTAAAGTACCAACCTTATTAAGCTTAAATGTGTGTTCTAAAGATTTTCAAGCCATGAGAAATCTAACAATGTAGTATTTGATGTTTTGCTATGTTAAAAGCAGAAAAGTGGAACAAATTCTATTATAGTTTTCTTAAATTTTGCAAAAATGATTTTGTTTTATAGAATCTTCATACCCTATATCACCCTCTGCCGAAGTCAAAGTGCCACTGAATATGAGGTCTGAGTCTTCATATTTTTAGCCTTATGCTAAGAACAGTGCCCTGCACATAACAGCACTAACGGTTTTCTTGTTTAATTGAAAGTTATCTGTTCTTGAAACTATCAACAAAAACAATCTAAAAGTTTATAAAAGAAAAAGAAGAAGGAAGAGGAGGAGGAGAGAAGAAGAAGAAAGAAGAACAGGAGGAGGAAGAATTAGCCTGTCATTAGACTTGCAGAGGTATAAGATACAGACTCTATGCTAAGAAACCCTGAGATCTGTTAATACTAATTTAATAACAACAATGTTCCTGGGCTTTTTTCTTCTAATATTGAACATCAACTGAAGCTTGTACTGATGACAACCATTACACATTTCCTCAGTTGTCAGGATAAGAAGACTTTACCTGGCTGGTGATATCTCTTTCCCGTTATAGGCAGCACCGGAGCTCAGTCCAGGTTCCAGCCCTATAGTAGAATCTCCTCCTTCCACTGGAAACGTCCGTGGCTGGGTCCCAATCCGAAAAGGCATAATTCACTGAAAACCTAGATTAGAAAGATATAATAATGGATGGGGGGTGAATTGTCTTCCAATAGTTGTTTGGAATTTTTAATGTTACTATTTTGCTACAGGCATATTCCAGTATTCTGAAAATGACATTTTAAAATATCTATACAAGTGTATAAAAACTATATTATACAACAATTCCTTACATAAAACATTAAGTCTTGCAACAAATACAGACGAGCCACTAGACAATAAAAGTAAACTGTGTCCTATGATTAACATAACTGAAGTCCATTTCTGCTGTGTGAAAAACTATTTCGTTTGCATTTATGGTATTGTGATCAACAAGCTTGAGCCCTTACTCCTATCTCCCACTATCTCTCTGCCTGTCTAAGCCCTTGTCTTCCTTTGAAGGACAGCTGAGTTTCATATCACCATAGTATCTTCAGCTAACCCTTCTGTTCCTAGTTATCATTCATTCCCAAGTACCCTGCCTCTACATTTACAGTGCATTAGTTAAGAAAGTGTCTGGGGAGAGTTGGATTGACTATGTGATCTTAGGCAGAGTACTAGTACTTAATCAAGTATGCTTCCCAAAGATAAATTGAAAATAATAATAGAATCTACTTCCAGGGTAGTAGTAAGGATTAAATAAGATAATGCATGTAAAGTGTGGTACCTAACACATAGTTAGTGCTC